>NC_052636.1:15290793-15621627 GCF_016161935.1 Mauremys reevesii | reverse complement strand
CCCCCCTCCCTCCAGCCGGTCCCCCCACGTCCCACTGCACCCCCATCCCTCGGCACAGCCCACACGCACACGCACAGACACGCACACACAGACACATGCACACACTTGCAAACACATGTACACACAGACTCACACACACATAACACACGCGGGGCTGCAGGGCTCCCTGCTGTCTGTGCTCCCAGCATTAATGTCATTAACCTCCTGGCTAATTACCCGGGCGGGCGCCGATCAGCTCCTCAGGCAGGGAGACCCAGACAGGCGGGCGGAGGGAGTCACACAAACACACATACTCACGCAGCAACACACTCACACACACACAGCGACACACACACAGCCATGTGACACACTCACGCACACACACAGCGACACACACACACACACAGCCATGCAGCGACACTCACACACTCAGGCAGCGACAAACTCTCACACACACACAGCAACACACTCACACACACACCCACAGTGACACACACCCGCTGACAACTGTTCACCCACACAGACCAATACCAACCAATGGCCACTTGCACATGTGTGTGCAAACCCAGACGGGTGACACGCCACACACGTGCACACCTACGAACCCCATTAACGTCCCACTTAACCTTTAACCCAGCCCCTCACCCCGGCCCCACCTCAGCCTAGCCCCTACCCCAGTGCACCCCATAGCACCTCCCCACAGCCCCACCCACAGGGCCCCACTGCACCCACAGCACCTCCCCACAGCCCCACCCACAGGGCCCCAGTGCACCCACAGCCCCACCCCACAGTGCCCCACTGCACCCACAGCACCTCCCCACAGCCCCACCCCACAGTGCCCCACTGCACCCACAGCACCTCCCACAGCCCCACCCCAGTGCCCCACTGCACCCACAGCCCCACCCCAGTGCCCCACCCCACTGCACCTCTCCACAGCCCCACCCCAGTGCCCCACTGCACCCACAGCACCTCCCCACAGCCCCACCCCACAGGGCCCCACTGCACCCACAGCCCCACCCCAGTGCACCCACACCCCCACCCCACAGTGCCCCACTGCACCCACAGCACCTCCCACAGCCCCACCCCACTGCACCTCCCACAGCCCCACCCACAGGGCCCCACTGCACCCACAGCCCCACCCCAAACCCCACAGTGCCCCCACTGCACCCACAGCACCTCCCCACAGCCCCACCCCAGTGCCCCACTGCACCCACAGCCCCACCCCAGTGCCCCACCCCACACCACCCCACTGCACCTCCCCACAGCCCCACCCCACAGTGCCCCACTGCACCCCACACAGCCCCACCCCAGTGCACCCCATAGCACCTCCCCACCGCCCCACCCCAGTGCCCCACTGCACCCACAGCCCCACCCCAGTGCCCCACTGCACCTCTCCACAGCCCCACCCCAGTGCCCCACCCCACCCCACCCCACTGCACCTCCCCACAGCCCCACCCCAGTGCCCCACCCCACTGCACCCCATAGCACCTCCCCACAGCCCCACCCCAGTGCCCCACTGCACCCACAGCACCTCCCCACAGCCCCACCCCACAGTGCCCCACTGCACCCTCACACAGCCCCACCCCACTGCCCCACTGCACCCCCACACAGCCCCACCCCACAGTGCCCCATTGCACCCCCCCACAGCCCCCCCCCACAGCACCCCATAGCACCTCCCCACAGCCCCACCCCACAGTGCCCCACTGCACCCCACAGCCCCACCCCAGTGCCCCATTGCACCCACAGCACCTCCCCACAGCCCCACCCCACACCACCCCACTGCACCTCCCCACAGCCCCACCCCACACCTCCCCACAGCCCCACCCCACAGTGCCCCACTGCACCCTCACACAGCCCCACCCCACTGCACCCCATAGCACCTCCCCACAGCCCCACCCCACTGCACCCCACTGCACCCCAGCACCTCCCACAGCCCCACCCCACTGCACCCCACAGCCCCGCCCAGCCCCCAACCCTGCCCCATCATCCGGCTGCGGCCGCCTTTCCTGCCTCCGTCCCCTGTGCCAATGCTCTGACCCCCGCTCCGCCCCCACCTCCCAGCACAGCCCCATCTCCAGCCCATCCCCACCCCCAGCCCCCAGCCTCCGCCTAGCGCCGGGCTTTGCAGGCTCGCGAGATCTGGCTGCGGAGACGCTGGGGGCGGGGGCGAGGGGGCCGGGCCGAGGGGCGCTTATTCCAGTCCAGAGCCCGGAGCCAGCAGCTGCAGCCGGCGGGTCTCGCCTGCCCGGACCCAGGGACCCGGGGCTGCCCCGCGCCCCTCCCAGGTGAGCGCGACCCTCCCCCCTCGGCACCGGGGCGGGGGGGTCCCTGCATCTCCCCCCCCCCCCACCGGCGCGTTCCCCCGGACCGCGTCTGCAGCAGCAGCCAGGTGCGCGCATCTGGACGCATCTGGAGCAACCTGCCGGGGCGCGGGGAGGTTACACAACCGGTGAGGGGGCTGTGGGCTGGTACCCAGTCTCCCCCTCCCGCTTCGCTGCGGGGTCCCTCCTTCCTCTTCAGCCCCCGCCCGTGCCCAGGGAAGGGGGATCGGGGCTGCAGCCAGGGCTGGGGGCGGGCCGCCGGCAGGGCGGGCGGGGGGGCCGGGGGCGGCGGCCAAGGCTGGGGGCTGCAGCCAGGGCTGGGGGGGGCTGCAGCCCCGAGCCCCCGGGAGGGATGGAGCAGCGACAGGCAGGAGGCTGGGAATAGCCCTGCTGTGGGGCGGGGCGGGGGGGGGGGTCCAGGACCAGGTGACCTGCGCCGCCCGCCCCCGACACACGCGCCCCTGTGTGATTTCACCCCTCCCGGCCTGGTGTTTTCCACGCTCCGGCCAACGCAGCAGCAGGAGAGAGAGAGAGAGGGGGGTGCAAAAACCTGCACATCCCCCCCCACCAGCCGGCCCCCAGTGACCCCCCCGGCCGGCCCTTCAGTGACCCCTCCCAGCCAGCCCCCCCAGTGAGACCCCCCCAGTGACCCCTCCCAGCTAGCCCCCGCCAGACCCCAGTGAGACCCCCAGTAACCCCCGGCCGGCCCTCAGTGAGCCCCGGCCAGACCCCAGTGACCCCCACAACCAGCCCTATACACACCCCTCTGTCAACCTATCCCCCACATCCATCCACCCCTGTACACACCCCTCCAGCGATCCACCATCCTCCCCAGACACAGGCATCCCTCTGTCTCCATCCCTCCGCCCCACACCCCGTCTCTCCCTCTCTCTATCCCCACCCACCCCATCCATCCATCTACCCCCATCCACCCCCTCTATCTATCCATCCATCTACCCCCATCCACCCCCCTCTATCCATCCATCTACCCCCATCCACCCCCTCTATCTATCTATCCCCATCCACCCCCTCTATCTATCTATCTATCTATCTATCTATCTATCTACCTCCATCCACCCCCTCTATCTATCTATCTATCTACCCCCACCCACCCCCTCTATCGATCTATCTACCCCCATCCACCCCTCTATCTATCTATCTCCACCCAGCCAGCCCCACACCCTGCCCCCCTTTCCTCCCACGCCCCATGGCCGAGCTCCCCCGGGCAGGGGGGGGGCTGGTTGGGCCCTGCCCAGGGCAGTGGAGCTTGGGGGGGGTGCCCCCATTCTGGGCTGGGCGAGGTGGGCACTGCGCCGGGGGGGGGGTGGGGGGGTTCCCTGGCCAAGGTTGGGCTCTGGGCGCTGACGGGTGGGGCGTTGCCAGCAAAGATGAGGCAGCAGCAAATGGAGAGGTGAGGGGGGGTATTTGTGGGAGGGCATCTGGCTGGGGGTGGGGTCCCTAGCAGGGGTCTGTGCATCAGGCCGGGAGGGGGCTCTCAGCGGCTATGTGGGGGCAGCACCTGATCCCTTGACAGGCTGTGTGCAGAAGAGAGGGCGGGGCTGGGGGAGGCAGGGGCACAGGGCTGGGGTTCGGGGCAGGGGGCAGGGGCACAGGGCTGGGGGTTCGGGGCAGGGAGGGGAGGCAGGGGCACAGGGCTGGGGGTTCAGGGCAGGGGAGGGGGAGGCAGGGGGCACAGGGCTGGGGGTTCGGGGCAGGGGGGCAGGGGCACAGGGCTGGGGGTTCGGGGCAGGGGATGGGGAGGCAGGGGCACAGGGCTGGGGGTTTGGGGCAGGGAGGGGGAGGCAGGGACACAGGGCTGGGGGTTTGGGGCAGGGAGGGGAGGCAGGGGCACAGGGCTGGGGTTGGGGGCAGGGGATGGGGCAGGGAAGGGGGAGGCAGAGGGCACAGGGCTGGGGTTCGGGGCAGGGAATGGGGAGGCAGGGGGCACAGGGCTGGGGTCTGGGGCAGGGGAGGGGAGGCAGGGGCACAGGGCTGGGGGTTCAGGGCAGGAGGGAGGAGGAGGGGGCACAGGGCTGGGGGTTTGGGGCAGGGGAGGGGAGGCAGGGGCACAGGGCTGGGGTTCGGGGCAGGGGAAGGGGAGGCAGGGGCACAGGGCTGGGGTTCGGGCAGGGAAGGGGGAGGCAGGGGCACAGGGCTGGGGTTCGGGGCAGGGGAGGGGAGGCAGGGGCACAGGGCTGGGGGTTCGGGGCAGGGAGGGGGGAGGCAGGGGCACAGGGCTGGGGTTGGGGCAGGGGATGGGGCAGGGAAGGGGAGGCAGGGGGCACAGGGCTGGGGGTTCGGGGCAGGGAGGGGAGGCAGGGGCACAGGGCTGGGGGTTGGGGCAGGGAAGGGGGAGGCAGGGGCACAGGGCTGGGGTTCGGGGCAGGGGAGGGGGAGGCAGGGGCACAGGGCTGGGGTTCGGGGCAGGGGAGGGGAGGCAGGGGCACAGGGCTGGGGTTCGGGGCAGGGGAGGCAGGGGCACAGGGCTGGGGTTCGGGGCAGGAGGGGGCAGGGGAGGGGAGGCAGGGGCACAGGGCTGGGGGTTGGGGCAGGGAAGGGGGAGGCAGGGGGCACAGGGCTGGGGGTTCGGGGCAGGGGAGGGGAGGCAGGGGCACAGGGCTGGGGTTCGGGCAGGGAAGGGGAGGCAGGGGCACAGGGCTGGGGGTTCGGGGCAGGGGCACAGGGCTCAGGTTATGGGGCTGAAGGGGGCAGACAAGGGGCAGGGTACAGGGCCGGGAGGTATGGGGCAGAGGAGGTGGAGCTGAGGGGGTTGGGGCCAGAGGATGGGGCCTGGGGGGGGGCAGAAGAGAGGGAAGCCCGGAGCTGCGGGTGTGGGGCCTGGGGGGGCAGGGGCAGGGCACTGGCTGGCAGCTGCCCCTCCCCAGGGCTGAGATTTCCCCCCCCCCCGGGCCATTGGGAGAGACAGTCCCCTGCCCCCACACACACACACGGGGCGGTGAGCTGTGGGGGCAGGAGACACTGAGGCAGAGAGCGGGGCTGGGGAGGAAGCAGGCAGGGGCAGGAGGCAGGTGGGGTGGGGCAGAGAGAGGGGTGGGGGTGGAGGTCAGGCAGGAGGGGCAGGCGGGGGGGTGTCCGCGCCCAGAGGCCCGTAACCCCCCCCCCCCCAGCCTGTGCCCATGGAGACCCCGGCGGTGTTTGCAAACAGAGGGCAGGGATCAGTGCTGGGTTATTAACAGCCCTGAACTCCTGGGGGGGCCGGGGGGGGGCAGCGGGAAAGAGCCATGACAGGAGCGACCTCAGGCAGAGAGGGAGAGAGAAAGTGTGTGTGTGTGTGTGTGTGTGCAATTGTGTGTGTGTGTGTGTGCACGAGTGTGTGTGTGCATGTGTGTGCAATTGTGTGTGTGTGTGCACAAGTGTGTGTGTGTGTGCACGAGTGTGCGTGTGCGTGCACATGAATGTGTGTGTGCAATTGGGTGCCTGTGTGTGTCCGTGCACAGTAGGTGTGTCCGTGGGTGTGCGCACAGGTTCCATGCAGTGGGGTGTGTTGCACACACGTGTTCTCCGCCGGGCGTGCGTGGGCAGGTCTGTAGGTTCAGTGTGTGCACCTGTGCGTGTTCCGTGGGGGGGGGGGCCCTCTGCCGTGTGCATGTGCACGTCTGTGCGTGTGAGCCGTGCACGGGGTGCGCATCGTCCCTGAGGGCTCATCTCTCCTGAGCTGCCCCCCCTCGGGGGGGTATAGGAGGTCTCTGGCCCCAGCCTCCCGGAGGGGGGTCGTGGGGGGGGTCCCTGCCGGACTCCTGGGCCCTGAATCCAGGGCCTCTCCCCCCCCACCCCAGGGCGGGTAGGTCTGGGGGAGTCGGCAGGAGGACGCTGGTTACAGGGGCCAGGCGGGGGTAGGTCTGGGGAGGGGCTAGCGGGGGCTGGTTACAGGGGCTGGGTGGGGTAGGTCTGGGAGGGGCTAGCGGGGGCTGGTTACAGGGGCCGGGCGGGGGTAGGTCTGGGGAGGGGCTAGCGGGGGCTGGTTACAGGGCTGGGCGGAGGGGTAGGTCTGGGGAGGGGCTATCGAGGGGGCTGGTTACAGGGGCCGGGTGGGGGTAGGTCTGGGAAGGGGCTATGGAGGGGGCTGGTTACAGGGGCCGGGCGGGGTCTGGGGAGGGGCTATGGAGGGGGCTGGTTACAGGGGCCGGGCGGGGGTAGGTCTGGGGAGGGCTATCGGGGGCTGGTTACAGGGGCCGGGTGGGGTAGGTCTGGGAGGGGCTAGCGGGGCTGTTTACAGGGGCCGGGCGGGGGTAGGTCTGGGGAGGGGCTATCGGGGCTGGTTACAGGGGCCGGGCAGGGGGTAGGTCTGGGTAGGGCTATCGGGGGCTGGTTACAGGGGCCGGGTGGGGTAGGTCTGGGAGGGGCTGAGGGGGCTGGTTACAGGGGCCGGGCGGGGGTAGGTCTGGGGAGGGGCTATGGAGGGGGCTGGTTACAGGGGCGGGCGGGGGTAGGTCTGGGAGGGAGGGCTATGGAGGGGGCTGGTTACAGGGGCCGGGCGGGGGGGAGGTCAGGGGAGGGGCTATGGAGGGGGGGGCTGGTAACAGGGACCGGGCGGGGGGGTAGGTCAGGGGAGGGGCTAGGGGGCTGGTTACAGGGGCCGGGCGGGGTAGGTCTGGGGAGGGGCTATGGAGGGGGCTGGTTACAGGGGCGGGGGTAGGTCTGGGAGGGGCTATGGAGGGGGCTGGTTACAAGGGCCGGGCGGGAGGTAGGTCTGGGGAGGGGCTAGCGGGGGCTGGTTACAGGGGCCGGGCGGGGTAGGTCTGGGGAGGGGCTATCGAGGGGGCTGGTTACAGGGGCCGGGCGGGGGTAGGTCTGGGAGGGGCTAGCGGGGGCTGGTTACAGGGGCGGGGGTAGGTCTGGGAGGGGCTAGCGGGGGCTGGTTACAGGGGCTGGGTGGGGGTAGGTCTGGGGAGGGGCTATCGAGGGGTGCTGGTTACAGGGGCCGGGCGGGGGTAGGTCTGGGGAGGGGCTATCGAGGGGTGCTGGTTACAGGGGCCGGGCGGGGGTAGGTCTGGGGGCTAGCGGGGCTGGTTACAGGGGCCGGGCAGGGGTAGGTCTGGGGAGGGGCTGGAGGGGGCTGGTTACAGGGCCGGGCGGGGGTAGGTCTGGGGAGGGGCTATGGAGGGGGCTGGTTACAGGGGCCGGGCGGGGGTAGGTCTGGGAGGGGCTATGGAGGGGGCTGGTTACAGGGGCGGGGGTAGGTCTGGGGAGGGGCTATGGAGGGGGCTGGTTACAAGGGCCGGGCGGGGAGGTAGGTCTGGGGAGGGGCTAGCGGGGGCTGGTTACAGGGGCCGGGCGGGGTAGGTCTGGGGAGGGGCTATCGAGGGGGCTGGTTACAGGGGCCGGGCGGGGGTAGGTCTGGGGAGGGGCTAGCGGGGGCTGGTTACAGGGGCGGGGGTAGGTCTGGGGAGGGGCTAGCGGGGGCTGGTTACAGGGGCTGGGCGGGGGTAGGTCTGGGAGGGGCTATCGAGGGGTGCTGGTTACAGGGGCCGGGCGGGGGTAGGTCTGGGGAGGGGCTATCGAGGGGTGCTGGTTACAGGGGCCGGGCGGGGGTAGGTCTGGGAGGGGGCTAGCGGGGCTGGTTACAGGGGCGGGGTAGGTCTGGGGAGGGGCTAGCGGGGGCTGGTTATAGGGGCCAGGCGGGGGGGTAGGTCTGGGGAGGGGCTATCGAGGGGGGGCTGGTTATAAGGGCAGGGTGGGGGGGAGGTCAGTTGGGGGGTCGGGTTACAGCAGCCGGGGGGGGGGCCTCCGGCACTCGGAAGCGGCTGGCTGCCAAGTCGGGGGGGGCGGGATTGAGTTCCCAGCGACCCCCCCCCCCACACCCATCGGGTGTCAGTTCCGGCCCCACGGCTCCCCGGGCCGGGCCATGGACCAAGCAGATGAGCTGTGGGGTGGGGGGGGCTCCGAGGGCCTCTTAAAGGGGCGCCCAGCCCCCCGTACCCCAAATCCTCCCTCTGCGTGTGGGCCAGGGGGGTGCCGGGGGCTCTTAGAGGGAGAGGGACCCCAAGCCCCTCCTCCCCAGGGACACCCCTTCCCTGCCCCCCCAGGCCCAGGGAGAGACATTCGGGGGGCCGCCCCCTCCCCGGCCCTTCAGTTACGCAGATGTCGGGGAGTCCCCAAGGTTCAGGCCCTGGTACAAGAGCCTCCCCACCCCCATCAGGCCCCCATCGGCAGCCTCCCCATCAACCCCCTTCCCCATCAGCCGCCCCGTCTGCAGCCTCCCCCATCAACCCCCTTCCCCATCAGCCGCCCCGTCGGCAGCCTCCCCATTAACCCCTTCCCCATCAGGCCCCCATCGGCAGCCTTCCCCATCAACCCCCTTCCCCATCAGCCGCCCCGTCGGCAGCCTCCCCATCAACCCCCTTCCCCATCAGGCCCCCCGTCGGCAGCCTCCCCCCCATTAACCCCCTTCCCCATCAGCCGCCCCGTCGGCAGCCTCCCCCATCCGCCCCTTCCCCATCAGGCCCCCGTCGGCAGCCTCCCCATTAACCGCCCCTTCCCCATCAGCCGCCCCGTCGGCAGCCTCCCCATCAACCCCTTCCCCATCAGCCACCCCCATCGGCAGCCTCCCCCCGTCCGCCCCCGGCGCAAGCGGCCGGTTATTTCCGTCCGGGGTATTTTAGTCGCTAACAGCTGGGGCTGGTGGCTGCCCCACACCTGCTCCCCCACGGCGGGGGGGGGCTGGCTCAGCGCCCTGCGGGGGATGTCTGGTATGGGGGCAGCGCCCATCCCCACACTCTCCTTCAAGCCTGACTTCCGCTCCCCCCCCCCCAGCAAATCCTGGGCCCAGCCAGGAGCTGGGGGTGTGGGGCCTGGGGGGGCAGGGCGGGGGGCAGAGAAGGGGGCAGGGCACTGGCTGGCAAGCTGCCCCTCCTCACGGTGCCCCCTGCCGGGAGCCCCCCTCCCACAGCCAGTGCTCCCGCCCCACAGTGCCCCCCGCTGGGAGCCCCCCTCCCACAGTCAGTGCTCCTGCCCCACGGCCCCCCCCGCCGGGAGCCACCCCACAGCCAGTGCTCCAGCCCCATGGCACCTCCAGGAGCCTCCCACAGCCAGTGCTCCCGCCCACAGCACCCCGCCAGCCCCCTCCCACAGCCAGTCCCACAGCCAGTGCTCCACAACCAGTGCTCCCGCGGCACCCCCGCGAGAGCCCTCTCCGCGCCATCCCGCAGCCAGTGCTCCCGCCCCATGGCACGCCCTGCCGGGAGCCCCCCTCTGAAACCCAGTGCTCCTGCCCCACGGCACCCCCCGCCGGGAGCCCCCCTCCCACAGCCAGTGCTCCAGCCCCACGGTGCCCCCCAGCGCTCTGGGGGGTGGACAGCGTCGGTCCTGTGCCTACCCTGAGCGAGGCTCGGGCTGTGAGGGCGCCGGGCGCGAGGAACAGCAGCCGAACGGCACCAACAGGCGCCCTGGGAAACTGCCCGGCCAGCCGGAGCCAGACCGGAGCCCAGCCCGCGGCCAGGGCCGGGCACGGAGCCGGGCAGGGAGCGCCGGAGCCCAGCTCGCTGCAGGGGCACAACCCCCCTTTCGCATTTCGCAGCCCATCCGGAGCAGGGAGGCCGGCAAGCAACCAGGGGAGGCCAGTGGCCCACCGAGCTGCTGAGAGACCCTGCAGGGAAAACAAGGCCATTGCGGAGAAACTGCAGGAATTCTTTGCCTCGGTCTCCACGGCTGAGGGCGAGTCCCACACCTGAGCCAGGCTTTTAGGTGGCCGATCGGCGGGACTGTCCCAGATTGAGGTGTCATCGGAGGAGGTTTGGGAACAAATCGATCAGTTAAACAGTAATAAGTCACCAGGGCCAGATGGGATTCAGCCAGGAGTTCTGAAGGAACGGAAATGTGAGATTACAGAGCCACTAACTGTGGCCTGTGAACCCGGCATTTAAATCCGCTTCTGGGCCGGATGCCTGGAGGACGGCTAGTGCGACGCCGATCTTTACACAGGCTCCAGAGGTGATGCCGGCAATCACAGGCCAGTGAGCCTGACTTGGGTACCGGGCAAACCGGCTGAAACTCCAGCAAAGACCAGAATTGTCAGCCAGGGAGATGAGCAGGACTTGGGGAAGAGTCACCCTGGTTTTAGTAAAGGGAAATCGCGCCTCACCAATCTACTAGAATTCCTGGAGGGCTCAACAGGCACGTGGCCAAGGGGGACCCAGGGGACTTAGATTCCCAGAAAGCCTTTGCCCAGCCCCCTCCCCAAAGGCTCGTAGGCAAAGTCAGCTGGGACGGGACAGGAGGGGAGGTCCCCTCCTGGATCAGTACCTGGGTAACAGGCAGGAAACAAAGGGGAGGAACAAAGGGGCAGTTTTCAGCGTGGGGAGAGGGAAATCGTAGTGCCACCCCCCCCCCCAGGGGTCTGTGCTGGGCCCCGTCCTATGCCACAGAGTCATCAACCATCTGGATAAAGGGTGAAGAGTGAGGTGGCAACATCTGCAGATGATACAAAACTGCTCCGGATAGTTGAGTCCCCGGCAGCCTGGGACGAGCTACAAAGGACCTCACAGAACTGGGTGACGGGGAACAACCTGGCAGGTGAAATTCAGGGTTGATCAATGCAAAGTGATGCACATTGGAAACCATCATCCCAACTCGACCTGTGCAGTGATGGGGCCGAATGAGCTGCTACCGCTCAAGAGATCTTGGAGTCACTGTGGGGAGTTCTCTGCAAACACCCGCTCAACGTGCAGCCGCAGCCGGGAAAGCGACCAGAAAGTTGGGAACCATTAGGGACGGGAGAGAGAATCAGACAGAAAATATCCTGTTGCCTCTCTGTAAATCCATGGGACGCCCACACCTGGAACACTGTGTGCAGATGGGGCGCCCCATCGCAGAAAGGATCTAATGGGACTGTCAAAGGTTCAGAAAAGGGCAACACAACTGCTGAGGGGTCTGGACCAGCTGCCGTGCGAGGGGAGATCAATCCGATCAGCTTGGAACAGAGACGCCGCAGGGAGCAGACGTGCGAGGTCTATAAAAGCAGGACCGGGGTGGGGCAGGCGAACCGAGACGTGTTGTTTACCCTTTGGCACAACACGACGCCGAGAGCTCGCCGGATGAAATTAATAGGCAGCGGGTTTAACACACCCAAGAGGAAGTGCTTTAGCACGCACAAAAAACACCCCGTTAACCTGGGGAACTCCTCGCCGGGGGACGTCGTGAAGGCCAAAAGTGCAACAGGGTTCAGAAGAGAATTAGCTGCGTTCACAGAGGCCAGGTCCCGCAGTGGCTCTTCGCCAGGGATGCAGCCCCCTGCCCTGGGTGTCCCTGAGCTCCTGACTGCCAGCACCTGGCAATGGGCGACAGGGGCTGGGTCACTCGGGGATTCCCTGTTCTGTTCGTTCCCTCGGGGGCACCTGGCACTGGCTGTGGTCAGAAGACAGGAAACTGGGCTGGATGGACCTTTGGTCTGACCCAGACAGGCCTGGGATGGCAGTGGGGCTGTGGGTCGGGAGTGAGGGGCACCGGCAGAGCTGCAGGGGGGAGTCAGGGGCTATGGGTCAGGAGTGAGGGGCACCGGCAGAGCTGCAGGGGGGGCAGGGGCTGCGGGTCAGGAGTGAGGGGCACCGGCAGAGATCTGTGTCCGTCCCCACCCCCCCCAGCCCGGTCAATCCGGTTTCCCCGGGAGACGTTGCCAAGGCCCTGGGGTTTCGGTGCCACCCTGTTTGCGCTGGGATCAAGGGCCCGTTTCCCTCTGGCTCCGGCCGCCCCCTCCCCGCCCCGTGGACTCCAACCCCAGCCGCGCTCCGGGCCAGGCAGCAGGTGGTGACGCGGGTGTCGGGGGGCGCTGGCTGGGAAGGGGGGGATTGTGCACAGGGGAGGGTGTGCGCGGGTGACGGGCTGGCGTGTCACTGCCCCGGGGGCGAGCTGTGCTGGGGGGGGTGAGTTGTGGTTGGGAGGCGGGTGTCAGGATGGGGGAAGGGTGTTGCGGTGACCGAGTGTGTGATTTCTGCCTGGGCTCGGGGACAGGTCCGGGGGCGGTTGTGTGCTGTGGGTCAGGGACTGTGTACGGGTGTGGTGTAACTGTGTGTGTCTGCGTGGCGAGAGGGGGGTTGTGTATGTGGGTGTTGGCTTGATGGCTGTTGTACTGTGTTTTGGGGGCAGTTGTGTGCTGTGGGGCTGAGGTGTGGGTCAGGGAGTGTGTACAGGTGTGGTATAACTGTGTGTCTGCGTGGTGAGAGGGGAGTTGTGTGTGTGTGTGTTGGTTTGATGGCTGTTACGGGGGGGTGAGGTGAGGTGGTTGTGGCTGTGTGTTGGTTTTCTGGCTGTTGCACTGTGTTTTAAGGGATGGTTGTGTCATCAGGATGAGCTGTGTTGTGACTTGGGGCGGGGGCGTTGTGTACAGGTGTGGTATGACGGTGCGCGGTGAGAGGGGGTTGTGTATGTGGGTGTTGGCTTGATGGCTGTTGTACTGTGCTTTGGGGGGCAGTTGTGGGTGGCAGGGCTGAGGTGTGGGTCAGGGAGCGTGTACAGGTGTGTTATGAGTGTTGTGTGTGTGTGTGTGTTGGTTTGATGGCTGTTGTTGGGGGTGTGGTGAGAGGAGGGTGCGCACTGGGTTTGAGGGGCGGTTGTGTTGTCGGGCTGAGCGGCGTGTTGTGACTTTGGGCGGGGGGGTGTTGTGGACGGGTGTGTTCCGGCTGTGTGTGGCAGTGGGGTTGTGCCTTGCGCACAGGGTGGTTCGCTGGACGGGGACAGGCGGGGTTGTCGGGGACGCGTGTCTCCCAGGGGGTTGCGGGCTGGGTCAGGGGGTCCGTACACACGAGTGGGGGGGTCGGCTGGGAGGGGCGGGGGAGCGACACCGGGGGCCGTGCTGGGGGGATCTGTGGGGAGTCGTGTTCAGGGCGGGTTCCCCCGGTTACAGCCCAGGGGCGCCCCAGCTTTAACCACACCCCAGAGGCCCCTCCCCCTCCAGGAATTGCTCCCGGATACCGAGATTACTGCTCTGAGCACTAGGCCCCAGAGCCGGGGGGAGAACCCAGGAGTCCTGGCTCCCAGCCCCCCTGCTCTGACCCTCCAGCCCCCACTCCTCTCCCAGCACCGGGGAGAGAACCCAGGAGTCCTGGCTCCCAGCCCCCCTGCTCTAACCACCAGCTCCCACTCCCCTCCCAGAGCCGGGGAGAGAACCCAGGAGTCCTGGCTCCCAGCCCCCTGCTCTGACCCACCAGCCCCCACTCCCCTCCCAGAGCCGGGGGGAGAACCCAGGAGTCCTGGCTCCCAGCCCCCCCTGCTCTAACCACCAGCCCCCACTCCCCTCCCAGAGCCAGGGAGAGAACCCAGGAGTCCTGGCTCCCAGCCCCCCCTGCTCTAACCACCAGCCCCCACTCCCCTCCCAGAGCCGGGAAAGAACCCAGGAGTCCTGGCTCCCAGCCCCTGCTCTGACCCACCAGCCCCCACTCCCCTCCCAGAGCCGGGGAGAGAACCCAGGAGTCCTGGCTCCCAGCCCCCTGCTCTAACCCACCAGCCCCCACTCCCCTCCCAGAGCCGGGGAGAGAACCCAGGAGTCCTGGCTCCCAGCCCCCCCTGCTCTAACCACCAGCCCCCACTCCCGTCCCGGTGCCCCAGTCTCTGCATGCTGCTGATAAGGCTCCTGGGGCTGCTGGGCGGGGCCAGGCCCCGTGGGTCCCTTATCGGGGCAGGCGGCCGGGGGACGGGAGGTCCTGGCTGCATCGTGCCGCGGTCCCAGGGGTGGGGGGCTGTCGCTGGCTGGGGGGACATCTCCTGCTGCCCCCTAACCCCGTCTCTCCCCTCCCCCCGCAGCGGCGCCATGGCCGGGGCCCTGCCCGCTCTCCTGCTCTGCGCCGCCCTGGCCCTCGGCGCCCGGGCCGACGAGTTGCTGGCCAGCACCCGGGCGGGGCAGGTGCGGGGCCTGCGGGTGCCCGTCCTCTCGGGCCAGGTCTCCGCCTTCCTGGGCATCCCGTACGCCGAGCCGCCCGTGGGCCGGCTGCGCTTCCGCCGGCCGGAGCCCAAGCGGGGCTGGAGCGGGGTGCTGGATGCCGGTGCCTACCGCCACGCCTGCCACCAGTACGTGGACACCCTGTACCCCGGCTTCCCCGGCACGGAGATGTGGAACCCCAACCGGGAGATGAGCGAGGACTGCCTGTACCTCAACCTGTGGGTGCCCTCCCCGCGCCCCCGCAACGCCACCGTGCTGGTCTGGATCTACGGCGGCGGCTTCTACAGCGGCTCCGCCTCGCTGGACGTCTACGACGGGCGCTTCCTGGCCCACGCCGAGCAGGTGGTGGTGGTCTCCATGAACTACCGGGTGGGGGCCTTCGGCTTCCTGGCCCTCTCGGGCAGCCAGGAGGCGCCGGGCAACGTGGGGCTGCTGGACCAGCGCCTGGCGCTGCAGTGGGTGCAGAGCAACATCCACTTCTTCGGGGGCAACCCCAAGGCGGTGACCATCTTCGGGGAGAGCGCCGGGGCCGCCTCGGTGGGCATGCACCTGCTCTCGCCCGGCAGCCGCCCGCTCTTCCGCCGCGCCATCCTGCAGAGCGGGGTGCCCAACGCCCCCTGGGCCACCGTGGCCCCGGCCGAGGGCCGGCGCCGGGCCGGCCAGCTGGCCAAGCTGGTGGGCTGCCCGCCGGGCAACGACTCGGAGCTGGTGGCCTGTCTGCGGGACAAGACCCCGCAGGAGCTGATCGACCAGGAGTGGCAGGTGCTGCCCCACCAGAGCGTCTTCCGCTTCTCCTTCGTGCCGGTGGCCGACGGGGACTTCTCCGGCGAGGTGCCCGAGGCCCCGGCGGGCGCCGGCGGCTTCCAGGAGACCCAGGCGCTGGTGGGGGTGGTGCGGGACGAGGGCACCTACTTCCTGATCTACGGGGCGCCCGGCTTCAGCAAGGACAACGAGAGCCTGATCAGCCGGGAGGACTTCCTGGGCGGGGTGCGCATGGGGGTGCCCCAGGCCAACGAGCTGGCGGCCGAGGCCGTGGTGCTGCAATACACCGACTGGCTGGACCAGGACAACCCGGTGAAGAACCGGGAGGCCATGGACGACATCGTGGGCGACCACAACGTCATCTGCCCCGTCACCCACTTCGCCCTGCGGCTGGCCGAGCGCGGCGCCCGCGTCTACTCCTACTTCTTCGACCACCGCGCCTCCAACATGCTCTGGCCCCCCTGGATGGGGGTGCCCCACGGCTACGAGATCGAGTTCGTCTTCGGCCTGCCCCTCGACCCCGGCCTCAACTACACGGCCGAGGAGGCCGCGCTCAGCCGACGCATCATGCGCTACTGGGCCAACTTCGCCCGCACCGGGTACCGGGGGGGGCTGGGGGCGGCCCCTGGAGTGGGGGGCAGGCGGGGGGTTGGTCCCTGGAGGGGGGGAAGGTGGGTGGCCTTGGAGGTCTCTGGGGGGTCCCCAGACTGAGAGGCAGTTGGGTGGGTTTGGGGGTCCCCAGGGGTGAGTCAGTGGAGGGATGTCCCCACACTGGGGGGTAGGTGGGTGGGTTTGGGGGGTCCCCGGAGGGGAGGTCCCCACACTGGGGGCAGGCGGGTGTGTTTGGGGGTCCCTGGTGGGGAGCTCCCCACACTGGGGGGCAGGCAGGTGGGTTTGGGGGTGCCCAGGGTGAGTCAGTGGAGGGGGTCACCACACTGGGGTAGCTGGGTGGATTTGGGGGGTCCCCAGATGGGGGGGTCCCCACACAGGGGGCAGGCGGGTGGGTTTGGGGGTCCCCGGAGGGCAGGTCCCCACACTGGGGGTAGCTGGGTGGATTTGGGGGTCCCCGGAGGGCAGGTCCCCACACTGGGGGTAGCTGGATGGATTTGGGGGGTCCCCGGAGGGGAGGTCCCCACACCGGGGGCAGGCGGGTGGGTTTGGGGGTCCAGGGGTGAGTCAGTGGAAGGGGTCCACACCGGGGGGCAGGCAGGTGGGTTTGGGGGTCCCCAGAGGGCAGGTCCCCACACCGGGGCTGGCGGGGGGGTTTGGGGGTCCCCGGAGGGGGGGTCCCCACACCGGGGGGCAGGCGGGTGGGTTTGGGGGTCCCCAGAGGGCAGGTCCCCAAACTGGGGGTAGCTGGGTGGATTTGGGGGGTCCCCAGAGGGGGGGTCCCCACACCGGGGGGCAGGTGGGTGGGTTTGGGGGTCCCGGAGGGGGTCCCACACCGGGGGCAGGCGGGTGGGTTTGGGGTCCCCGGAGGGGGTCCCCACACCGGGGCAGGCAGGTGGGTTGGGGTCCCCAGAGGGCAGGTCCCCAAACTGGGGGTAGCTGGGTGGATTTGGGGGGTCCCCAGAGGGGGGTCCCCACACCGGGGGGCAGGCGGGTGGGTTTGGGGGTCCCCAGCCAGCAGAGCCTGACCCCTCTCCCCCCCCACGCAGGGACCCGAACGAGGCGTCGGAGCGGGGCACGCGCTGGCCCCCCTACACCCCGCGGGGGCAGCAGTACGTGCGGCTGAACCCGCGCCCCCTGGCTGTGGGGCAGGGGCTCCGGGCCCAGGTCTGCGCCTTCTGGAACCGCTTCCTACCGAAGCTGCTCAACATCACCGGTGAGACGCCCGGGGCCTGCCATACCGGGGGCAGGAGACCGCGGGGGGGGCCCTATATTGGGAAGGGGGCCGTGGGGCATCAGTGGGGGGATCTTTGCCGCGTGGGGAGGGCGGAGGGAAAAGGGATGGGGAAGGGGAGGAGCTCACAGAGGTAAACTGAGGCAGGGCAAACCAAATATTTCCCCCTCCCCCGCCATCACGGCCCAGCCAGCCCGGTATCCCTGCCCCCCAAGGTCCGGGCCATGGCTTAATCCCCCCCCTCCTCTTTTTTTTTCTCCCCTGTAGAGCCATGCGCTGCAACCGACCGGGGCCCCGGGCCCCCCCCAGCCCCACTGCCCCTCCTCGCCCTCCTCCCCCTCCTCGCCTTGCGGCTCAGGCCCTGAGAGCGGATCCTGCATGCACCGGACGGCTGGGCGGGGGCGGGGCGGGGGAGCCCTGGCCCTCAAGGGGTCGGCTCGGGGCGGAGCCGGCCCCAGACGGGGGCAGTTCGGCGCCTGTGGAACTGCTGGCCACTAGGGGGCAGCGAGCCGCAGCTCAATGAATCGGCCACTAGGGGGCAGCGAGCCGCAGCTCAATGAATCGGCCACTAGGGGGCAGCGAGCCGGAGCTCAATGAATCGGCCACTAGGGGGCAGCGAGCCGCAGCTCAATGAATCGGCCACTAGGGGGCAGCGAGCCGCAGCTCAATGAATCGGCCACTAGGGGGCAGCGAGCTGGGACCTGGGGAACTCCTGACCACTAGGGGGCAGCGAGCCGGAGCTCAATGAATCGGCCACTAGGGGGCAGCGAGCCGGAGCTCAATGAATCGGCCACTAGGGGGCAGCGAGCCGCAGCTCAATGAATCGGCCACTAGGGGGCACCGAGCCGCAGCTCAATGAATCGGCCACTAGGGGGCACCGAGCCGCAGCTCAATGAATCGGCCACTAGGGGGCAGCGAGCCGCAGCTCAATGAATCGGCCACTAGGGGGCAGCGAGCCGGAGCTCAATGAATCGGCCACTAGGGGGCAGCGAGCTGGGACCTGGGGAACTCCTGACCACTAGGGGGCAGCGAGCCGGAGCTCAATGAATCGGCCACTAGGGGGCAGCGAGCTGGGACCTGGGGAACTCCTGACCACTAGGGGGCAGCGAGCCGCAGCTCAATGAATCGGCCACTAGGGGGCAGCGAGCGGGGACCAGGGAACTCCTGACCACTAGGGGCCACCGAGCCGGAGCTCAATGAATCGGCCACTAGGGGGCAGCGAGCCGGAGCTCAATGAATCAGCCACTAGGGGGCAGCGAGCTGGGACCTGGGGAACTCCTGACCACTAGGGGGCACCGAGCCGCAGCTCAATGAATCGGCCACTAGGGGGCACCGAGCTGTTGCCAGGGGGGCAGCGCCCCGCCCCAGGGGGCATTTCCTAGCCAGGATTTTAACACTCAGGCCGGGGCCGAGAGCAACGGCAGCTCCGCAGCTCCGACGCCGCTGCCGGCCCCCCCGGCAGGGGAACAGGGGCTGGGGAGGTGGGGCAGCAGGGACAGGGCGGAGCCTTGCTGCACAAGCACCGCACGGCCGCACCTCTGTGCACACGTAGACGCACGCGCGGCACATGGGCTGCCCACACCCGCGCTGCGGGCGCACGCTGCCACACGGTGCACACTCGCTCCACCCGTACCCGGCGCGCACTGCGCACCATTCGCAACCGCCACCCCCGGCCGCGCTGCACGCGGGCACCGCACGCGCACTGCGTGAACGCTGCACACGGACGCACCGCACGCGCACTGCGTGAACGCTGCACACGGGCACACTGCACGCGCACTGCGTGAACGCTGCACACGCACTGCGTGAACGCTGCACACGGACGCACTGCACGCGCACTGCGTGAACGCTGCACACGGGCACTGCACGCGCACTGCGTGAACGCTGCACACGGACGCACTGCACGCGCACTGCGTGAACGCTGCACACGGACGCACTGCACGCGCACTGCGTGAACGCTGCACACGGTCACACTGCACGCGCACTGCGTGAATGCTGCACACGGGCACACCGCACGCGCACTGCGTGAACGCTGCACACGGACGCACCGCACGCGCACTGCGTGAACGCTGCACACGGGCACCGCACGCGCACTGCGTGAACGCTGCACCCGGACGCACCGCACGCGCACTGCGTGAACGCTGCACCCGGACGCACCGCACGCGCACTGCGTGAACGCTGCACACGGTCGCACCGCACGCGCACTGCGTGAACGCTGCACACGGACGCACCGCACGCGCACTGTGTGAACGCTGCACACGGGCACACCGCACACGCACTGCGTGAACGCTGCACCCGGGCACTGCACGTGCACTGCGTGAACGCTGCACACGGACGCACCGCACACGCACTGCGTGAACGCTGCACACGGACGCACCGCACGCGCACTGCGTGAACGCTGCACGCGCACTGCGTGAACGCTGCATACGGGCACTGCACGCGCAGTGCGTGAACGCTTCACAAGGACGCACCGCATGCGCACTGCGTGAACGCTGCACCTGGGCACTGCACGCGCACTGCGTGAACGCTGCACACGGGTGCACCGCACGCGCACTGCGTGAACGCTGCACACGGGCACTGCACGCGCACTGCGTGAACGCTGCACACGGACACACCGCACGGGGCCGTGGCACACACGGGGCGGACGCACGCCATCCGGTGGGGGGAGGGGAACCGCGGGGGCCAGGCTCACACTGGGGTTCCCGATCTCTGCGACCCAGACACCCCTACACCCCGCGGGGGGCTGTCACCCCCCAACCCCCTGAGCCCAGCCGGGGGGATTTCTGGCCTCTTATAAAAGACATTTTTTGGTGTTTCCTTTTGCATGCCGTGTTCGTGTCTTTGACGATTCAACCCCCCCCCCCATAAAGTGACCATGGGGAGGGGGGGCAGGGTGTGTTGGGGGGCTGGAGGGGGAGAGGTGGGGCACATAAGGGGTGGAGTGGGGCCCCCTGTGGTGGGGAGAAAACTGAGTTGGGGAGGGGACACAGAGAGGTGTGGGGGGCGAGAGGTGTGGGGGGAGGGGCTGTCAGTATAAAGGGGGTGATCGGATATGGGGGGAGGGGCTCTGGCGTGTGGGCAGGGGGCACTCAGGGGCTGGAGGTAGGGGGCAGAGAGGGGCCCTGTCCCGCAGCAGAGGGGGGCTTAGGGGGTTAATGCTCAGGCGGGGGGAGGGCAGCACAGGGATGAGGTTCGGGGGGGGCTGGGTCGTGAGGGTGACGCCGCTTTGCAGATGCGAGATGAGGGGGAGGGGCTGCTTGGCTCTGCCACCCCCCAGACACTGCCCCACACGTGGGAACCCCCACCCACACATCAACACCTGGGCACTGCCCCTTCTAACCCACCCGCCCCCACTCCCCTCCCAGAGCTGGGGGGAGAACCCAGGAGTCCTGGCTCCCAGCCCCCACCCCTCCGAGAGCCGGGGAGAGAACCCAGGAGTCCTGGCTCCCAGCCCCCCCTGCCCTGACCCACCAGCCCCCTCCCAGAGCCAGGGAGAACCCAGGAGTCCTGGCTCCCAGCCCCCCCTGCTCTAACCCACCCGCCCCCCGCCCATCCCAGAGCCGGGGAGAACCCCGGCGTCCTGGCGCCCAGCCCCTGCTCTAACCCCCAGCCCCACTCCTCCCAGAGCCGGGGAGAGAACCCAGGAGTCCTGGCTCCCCGCCCCCCCTGCTCTAACCACCAGCCCCACTCCCTCCCAGAGCCGGGGAGAGAACCCAGGAGTCCTGGCTCCCAGCCCCCTGCTCTGACCCACCAGCCCCCACTGCCCTCCCAGAGCCGGGGAGAGAACCCAGGAGTCCTGGCTCCCAGCCCCTGTGCTCTAACCCACCAGCTCCCCCCTCCCCTCCCCTCCCCGAGCTGGGGAGAGAACCCAGGAGTCCTGGCTCCCAGCCCCCCTGCTCTGACCCACCAGCCCCCACTCCCCTCCCAGAGCCGGGGAGAGAACCCAGGCATCCTGGCTCCCAGCCCCCCTGCTCTAGCCCACCAGCCCCCACTCCTCCCAGAGCCGGGAGAGAACCCAGGCATCCTGGCTCCCAGCCCCCGCTGCTCCAACCCACCAGCCCACTCCCCTCCCAGAGCCAGGGAGAGAACCCAGGAGTCCTGGCTCCCAGCCCCCCTGCTCTAACCACCAGCTCCCACTCCCCTCCCAGAGCTGGGGAGAGAACCCAGGAGTCCTGGCTCCCAGCCCCCCCTGCTCTAACCCAGCAGCCCCCACTCCTCCCAGAGCCGGGAGAGAACCCAGGAGTCCTGGCTCCCAGCCCCTGCTCCAACCCACCAGCCCCACTCCCCTCCCAGAGCCGGGGAGAGAACCCAGGAGTCCTGGCTCCCAGCCCCCCCTGCTCCAACCCACCAGCCCCCACTCCCCTCCCAGAGCCGGGGAGAGAACCCAGGAGTCCTGGCTCCCAGCCCCCGCCAGTTCTAACCACTGCACCTCACTCCTTTCCCAGAGCTGGAGAGAACCCAGGAGTCCTGGCTCCCAGCTCCCCCTGCTCTAACTCACCAGCCCCACTCCTCCCCAGAGCCGGGAGAGAACCCAGGAGTCCTGGCTCCCAGCCCCTGCTCCAACCCACCAGACCCCACTCCTCCCAGAGCCAGGGAGAGAACCCAGGAGTCCTGGCTCCCAGCCCCCCTGCTCCAACCCACCAGCCCCCACTCCCCTCCCAGAGCCGGGGAGAGAACCCAGGAGTCCTGGCTCCCAGCCCCCCCTGCTCTAACCCAGCAGCCCCCACTCCTCTCTCAGAGCCAGGGAGAGAACCCAGGAGTCCTGACTCCCAGCCCCCCCTGCTCTAACCCAGCAGCCCCCACTCCCCTCCCAGAACAGGGGAGAGATCCCAGGAGTCCTGGCTCCCAGCCCCACAGCTCTAACCCACAACCCCCCACGCCCCACCCACAGCCCGGGCGCGAAACCAGGAGTCCTGGCTCCCAGCCCCACCTGCTCTAACCCACCAGCCCCCACTCCCCTCCCAGCGCCGGGGAGAGAACCCAGGAGTCCTGGCTCCCAGCCCCCCCTGCTCTAACCCACCAGCCCCCACTCCCCTCCCAGAGCCGGGGAGAGAACCCAGGAGTCCTGGCTCCCAGCCCCTGCTCCAACCCACCAGCCCCACTCCTCCCAGAGCCGGGGAGAGAACCCAGGAGTCCTGGCTCCCAGCCCCCCTGCTCTAACCCACCAGCCCCCACTCCCCTCCCAGAGCCGGGGAGAGAACCCAGGAGTCCTGGCTCCTGCATTATCCTGTTCAGCCCCTGGATGTCAAATACCTCGTGTGATCCCTGCTCCGCCGTACCGGGCCGGGCGGCACCGGATGAGGATCACGTCTGGGGCGCGTCCTCGGGCCCCGTGGCCGGTCCAGGTCTCCATGATGTGGCCCCTGCAGAAGTGTTCGCTTGGCCCCGGTTAGATTCTGTGTCACCCCCCAGGCCCCCCAGGGCCACGCCTGATCCACGCCGGGGGGGGGGGCGTCACTGCCAACACCCACGGGGGTCACACAACAGGGGGCCGGTGGTGGCCGACGCCCAGAGACAGGCGGGTGACGGCAGAGCAGAGAATTCAAGGCCCCGGGGGTCGGGTGAACACATCCAAAGTGCACCGCGACCCCCAACCGAAGAGAGATTCAGCCCGAGCCGCAGCGACCGAGCAGGACCGGGAGCGACCCGGAAAACGAGCCCCCCCGGCTGCGAAGCGTCGGCCGGAAAAGCCAACCCGGCCCCCGGGCCCGGAGCAAGGACTCGCCGGTGTCCAGCCGCCGCGGGCGCTGCCAGAGCCCGAGAGACGCGGCTCGACCAGCCGGGGGCGCAAGGGGCGGTAGATGCACGCAACATGGACGTTTCTGCAGCTGTTGGCAGCGGGGACTCGACAGCGGAGGGACCGACACCCCCCCAGACGGAGAGCGGCTGCAGGGCCGCGGAAACAACCGACTCGAGACCCCGACGTGCCCCGGAGCGACAGCCCAGGGACCCCGCGTCACGGCGGCCGAACGAGACGGGATTCCCAGCAGCCCGCGGGCGAGCGGAGGGAGCTGGGCCGACGGCCCAGGAAACCCGCCGGCAGCCAGGGCTGGTCCTCGCTCGCCTGGGCTACGGAGCAGCCGGTCGCGGGGCCCGGCGACTGGCCACGCTGGGGGGGGTGGGGTGTTAAAGGCACAGCGGGGGGGGGGACAAACGCCAGCCTGGATCCGGCCCCGAGCGGCGCTCGGTCCCCCGTCTTGTGAACGGGCCTGGGGGGATTGTTCGGGGCAGGGGGCTCTGGGCCCAGCTCTGAGGGACGCTAACCGCCCCCCCCCGGGCTCTCTTCCCCCCCCCAGATAACATCGAGGAGGCCGAGCGCCAGTGGCGGCTGGAGTTTCACCGCTGGAGCGCGTACATGGGCCACTGGAAAAGCCAGTTCGACCACTACAGCCGACAGGACCGCTGCTCCGAGCTGTGAGGGGGCGGCCCCCCAACAGCCCCCCAACCCCTCACAGCCCCCACAGACCCTCACCTCCTCCTCACAGCCCCCCACCGCTGCTCCGAGCTGTGAGGGGGGCAGCCCCCCGACAGCCCCCCAACCCCTCACAGCCTCCCCCAACAGCCCCTGACCTCCTCCCAGCCCCCACAGACCCTCACCTCCTCCTCACAGCCCCTCACCACTGCTCCGAGCTGTGAGGGGGCGGCCCCCCCGACAGCCCCCCACCTCCTCCCAGACCCCACAGACCCTCACCTCCTCCTCACAGCCCCCCATCGCTGCTGTGAGGGGGCGGCCCCCAAACCCCTCAGCCCCACACCTACCCCCTCCCACTCTCCCCCACACCCCTCCCCCACTCTCCTCCCCAGCCCCCCTGCCTGGCCCCCCAGCCATGGGGAAGGGGGGGGGGTAACCGGACTGTGCAATCTGAGACCCCCACCCCAGTCTAAGGTGTGTGTGTGAGACCCCCACCCCCGTATCTGTATATAACGGTTATTTAAGAGATTTGTGAGAAATAGATAAATATCTATATTATATACGCAGCCCCCCGAGGCGCCGCCCGGGAGCCCCGCGCTGCCCCCCGCCTCCCACCCCCCAACCCCTCCCTCCGCGGACCCCCAATGCCCAGCCCCAACTCATCCCCGTGCTGCCCCCAACCCCTCCCCGCGCTGCCCCCAACTCCCAGCCCCCAACCCTCCCCACGCGGGACCCCCAACTCCCAGCCCCCAACCCCTCCCCGTGCTGCCCCCGACTCCCAGCCCCAACCCCTCCCCACGCGGACCCCAATGCCCAGCCCCAACTCATCCCCGTGCTGCCCCCAACCCCTCCCGCTGCCCCCAACTCCCAGCCCCCAACCCCTCCCCATGTGGACCCCAACTCCCAGCCCCAACCCCTCCCCGTGCTGCCCCCGACTCCCAGCCCCCAACCCCTCCCCACGCTGCCCCCAATGCCCAGCCCCAACTCATCCCCGTGCTGCCCCCAACCCCTCCCCACACTGCCCCCAATGCCCAGCCCCAACTCATCCCGTGCTGCCCCCGACTCCCAGCCCCCAACTCCGCCCCACGCTGAGCCCCAACTCACCAAACACCCCGTCATCGCCCCAATGTTCCCTCCTGCAGCCCCCCCCCTCTATATTAGCTGGGTCCTACAGCTGCTCCCCGATTGTCCCCTGCCCCACCCTCCCTCAACCCCACCCCTGCCCCATGTCTGGGCTCCCCCAGCAGCTCACGACCCCCCCTTCCCTGAAGCCTCAGCGGGAAGCTGCATCAACAAGTGGGGGGCGGCTCGGAGCCCCCCCGACCCCCCAACAACCTGCATGGCCCCCGCGCGCAGCCCTCCGGGCCCGGCCTCCGTGTGAACCGTCCAATAAAGGCATTAAAGACACAGACTGTGCCTTGGCGTGGGGGGGCTGCAGGTCGGGAGGGAGGGGCACCCCTGAGCTGGGGGGCTGCAGGTCGGGAGTGAGGAGCACGTGTGGGGGCGGGGGCGGGGCCTGCAGTTCCCCTGGTGGCCACCAGGGGGCTCCGCTCCAGCTCCGCTTTGCAGCGCGGGTGCCGCGGTCGCGAGTGGGCGGGGGGGAGCAGGGACCCGGCGGGATCTCGCTATTTGGGGGGCCAGGGGGCAGGTCTAGCCGCCCCCCCCCAAGCCTGCAGCGTCTGTGGGTGGGGAGGTGGGAATGGGCTGGGGGGCAGGGGTCTGTGGGGGTGGGGGCAGCAGGTGGGGGGCAGGAGACCCCTGACTCTGCCCCTGGCTCCGGCGGGACCCCCAGATCCTCGCCTGGCCCTTCCCCAGGTAGGTGGGGGGTGAGGCAGGTTCTCGGAGTCCAGGGGGTCCCCCCCCAGTTCTCCCCCCGCCCCCCGTGACATTTAACCCCAGCCAGGTCCGTCCGTCTGTCCCAGTCGGCCACTCGGTGTCTCAGGCCCCTTCGCTGCCCCCCAGCCCCACACGTAACAGTGGGGCGGTTTGGGGGTTCATCGGTGTTGGGGGGGCTCTGGGGGCAGTTTGGGGTCCAGGACGCTCTGGGGGTCCCCAGTTCCGGGAGGTTCTGTTCCAGGGGGGTGTATGGGGGCTCAGACCCCCTCTAACTCTCCTCTCTTCTCCCCACACCTCACCAACGGCAGCCCCCTCGGGCGGGACCCCCCCCCCCGGCTGGCCTGGGACCCGAATCCTGACCCCTCCATGCACTGAGACAGGGATATGTGAGGGCGTCCGCCCGCTGGGACCCCGAGGAGCCAGAAGGAATCGGGGCGCTGCTCAGAATCAGGGACCATGTTTTGGGGGGGGCAGCTGGTATCCAGGTCCCGCCTCACACTCCCGTACCCCCAACTCCGCCCAGACTGGGGGGGTGGGGCAGGCGTATCCCTGAGCATTAGTGTGTTGTGGGGCCCTGCAAAACGTAGGGGGGAATCGATCCCCATTTTTGCAGGGGGGTCCCCCGCCCCCCACCCTGGCCTGGGGGGCGGGGGACTCTGCCAGGGGGCATGTTGCCTGGGGAGCTGGACTCTGCCAGGCTTTTCCTTGGGGGAGGGGAGCCCCCCGTTGTCCCTGCCCCCCACCTCTGTCACTGAGTGACTGTTCTGAAAGGGTTAATGAAGCAGGAACTGACTTGTCAACTCTTGTCCTTCTGTACGGGGGGGGGGGCAGCCCCCCAAATCCTCCATGGGGTTCTGGAGCCCCCCCCCACCAGAGCCCCACAGCCCCCCACCCCCTGTTCAGCCTGTGGGGCCGCTCTCCCCAGGGGCTTATCCCAGAAACCCCATTTCTGGGCAGCAGAGTAACCCCGGGGGTCTCCCCGCTGCATGGACACCCCCCAGCTGAGATCAGCCCCCCACCCCACTGCCCATGGCGCTGGGTGCTGCATGGACCCAGGGCGACGCCCTCCCGGCTCCCACAAGCTCACAGCCCGACAGACGCAGGCTGGGGGACCCCAGGGCCGCAGGGACTCCCCCGACCACCCCCACAGGGCCGGGGGCAGACCCAGGAGCCCAGCCCCAGAAGCAGGAAATGGGCCCAGGGCTGGGCTGGCAGGGGCTGCGGGTCGGGAGTGAGGGGCACCGGCAGAGCGGGGGGGGGGGGGGGGGCTGCAGGTTGGCTCCCAGCACAGGTCATTGAGGGGTCGGGTTACAGCTGCCCTTTGACCTTTGCTGATTGGTAGACTCCAGATAATTGATTGACAGTTCAGTATTCACCACTGGGGCAGAGCAGGTGGGGCTGGGAGCCAGGACTCCTGGGTTCTCTCCCTGGCTCTGGGAGGAGTGGGGGCGGGTGGGTCCGCGCCGGGGGGGCTGGGAGCCAGGACTCCTGGGTTCTCTCCCCGGCGCTGGGCGGGGAGTGTGGGCTGGTGGGTAGAGCAGAGGGGGCTGGGAGCCAGGACTCCTGGGTTCTCTCCCCGGCGCTGGGAGGGGAGTGGGGGCTGGTGGTTAGAGCAGGGGGGCTGGGAGCCAGGACTCCTGGGTTCACTCCCGGCTCTGGGAGGAGTGGGGCTGATGGGTCAGAGCAGGGGGCTGGGAGCCTGGACTCCTGGGTTCTCTCCCGGCGCTGGGTGGGGCGGGGGGGCTGGTGGGTTAGAGCAGGGGGGCTCGGAGCCAGCAGTCCTGGGTGCTCTCCCGGCTCTGGGAGGAGTGGGGCTGGTGGGTTAGAGCAGGGGGCTGGGAACCAGGACTCCTGGGTTCTCTCCCCGGCTCTGGGAGGGGAGTGGGGTCTGGTGGGTTAGAGCAGGGGGGGGCCGAGAGCCAGGACGCCTGGGTTCTCTCCATGCCCTCCCCCCACATACTGCCTGTCCCCTTTTATCTCACAGACCCATTTACCGATAACCCCACAGCTGCCCCCAGGATCCTGCTCTGGGGGGGGGGCATTACCCAGCCAGCTGCTCCCCAGAGCTGTCCCATGGATAGTGGGGGGGGGCAGTCTCTGTTCCTGCGGGTGGGGAAGGGGCTGGCTTGCGATTTCCTGTGGGGGGGGGGGTTCCCCTTTGCTCCCCCTCCCTATCTGCACCCCCCCCCCGTGGGAGCTGAATACAGTAGGAGATGGGGGGCAGGGCATGTGAGAACGGGGGGGTCCCTGTCCCCACGGCGAGGGGGGGCCCACGCCGGGCCCTGGTAAATCCGGCTGCGGGTCGGCAGCAGCAGATTCGAGTGTGCGGAGCCGCAGCGGCTGAGTGAGCCGGAGTGTGAACAGCACAAATCAGACCCTTCCCTCCCCCCCCGGCCCCCCCGGGGCTCCCAGGGAGCTGGGGGGCGGGGGCCCCCCAGGGGCAGTGGGGGGGCTGGAGGCCGTGCCGTGGGGGGGCCTTGCGTGGCGGGGGGGGCCGTGGGGCGCGGGAGACCCAGCGGCCGTTTGCGAAGCGCCCCAGCCTGCCAAGTGGCTGGGAGTTGGCACCGTGACAAAGTCAGCCAGGGACGTTCGCGTTGGCGCGGGCCGGAGCCCCGGAAAGGGGAATTTTTCCCCGGCCCCCCGCCGGGCCGATCGCCCCCAAACTTCACACCCGCCCAGGGGGGGCCCGGGGCCGCGCCCGGGAATTTTGGCGGATTTTTCCCGCCCGCCCAAGGGGGTTTATTCAAGTGTAGAAAGTTGTGCAGGGGGAAAAAGACCGAACCTTCGCTGCTCACCCGGGCTCGGGGTTTTTTCCCCTCCCTCGCCACAATTGCACCGAAAGGGCTTGCGGCTCTTGGGGGGGGGGCCCCCGAGGAGGGATCCCCCCCTTTGCCAAGCGGGGGGCCGGGCAGGGATGCAGCCCCGCCGGGGGGGGGCGGCTTTGGGGACGGACCTGCCCCATGGCACCCAGGCTGGGGTAGGACCCGGCGGGGGGGCTGCTTCCCCCCCGGACGGAGACCGTATTTTTTTCGCGTTGGATTTCTTTGTCCTGGGGCGCCCAGCGGGCGAATCCCCCCCCCCACGTCCCAGCTCCCCGAATATTTGTCAGGGGTAAGGAAGGAGCTCGCAGAAAACCCAGGCCCCGGCCTGGCGGCAGGTAAGTGGGGGGGCAGGGGGCGGCGGGGGGCTGGGGGTCCCCGCCGGGTGCAGCCCACGCCGGGGGGACGTCCCGCTCTGCTGGCAGGGTGGGCGCCCGCGAGTGCCCGGCTGCCTCGCTCGCTGGGCTGCGGGTGGTGTATTTTTCTTTTTGAATTTTATTTGCAAGGGGAGGGGGGAAAAAAAGGGAAAAAAAAATCCAGCCGTGGGGAAAGTCGTCGGCAACGAAACCATTTTTTTGGTGGGGGGCGAACGGGAACCGAACAAAGCGCCGGGGCGGGGAGGGGGGGGCGGAGGCGTCACAACGCGAATGGCTGGGAAAGACGGAGGATCGGCCCCCCGAAACGACAGCGAAAACCCAGAATCGAGCCTCGGGAAACCTCCCGGAGCTGGGCCCTCGGCCCCCCCAGGATCGGCGCCCCCCAAAAGGGCCCGGGGGAGGGCAGAGAGCGGCCGGGGGCACCCCGAGAGGCCCCGGAACCGGCCTCCCCCCGAATGGCGACTGGAAAATCACCACCATTCGGGGGAAAAAACCCCACCAGAGCCGGGAGCCCCTGCCCAGCCTCCCCCTGCAATGTCCGAGGCCCCCCGAAAACCCACCCGGGCGGGGGGGGCACGATTTGGTTCCCGTCTAGAACGACTCCTGCTCACCCCAAATATGGCGCTGCCGCGTCTAACCCCCCTCCCCGAGCGTAGGGGGACCCCCGGATTTCAGAGGCAGGAGGTTAAATGAGAGACGCTCCCCCCCCGAAACCCCCTCCCCAGATCGCCCCAAAAAGCTCGGGAAGGATTGGAACTAACTGACCCCCCCACACACACACAATCCGGGGTGCGTGGGGGGGGCCGCGGCTTTGTCCAAATTCGCCATTTCTGCCTGCGTCACCCCCACGCCACCCCCCGGCCTGCCCCAGGGCGCGGCAGCTCCTGCCTGCACGGGTTGGGGGGCAGATCCGGGCGGGGGGGGGAGCTTGCTGCCTAAAGCCCCCCTGGATTTACAGTGGGCTGCGCCCCCCCATCAGCTCAGCCAGCCCCCCGAAATCGTGGCTTTGGGGCGCCGGGCCAGGCCGTGCTGGGACTGCATGTGCCGAGGGTACGTTGGTGGGGGGGGGGGGGACTGTGTGTGTTGTTTTCGAATGGGGGTACACGGAGGGGGGGTCGGTCTCACGCGTGTCCTGAGGTTGGGGGGGGCTCGCTGGCGCCCTGGGTTTGGGGTCAGTGTGGGGCCTGTCCCGCCACACACCCCAGAACCAGCGGGCCAGGCCGTGAACCGGTTGTGGGGAGGAAGGGGGCATGTTGGGGTGGGGCATCCGGGACCCTCCCCAATTTTATACCAGCTGGGAGGAGGGTGGGGGGAATCTGGGGGGCAAATCGATTTACGGAGGCGGGAGGGCTTCGGGGAGCCATTATGGGGCTCGACCCCCCCCTCTCAGCCGTTTAACCCCACAAACCTCCCCAGCTTGTGTGGGGGGGGAGTTTCTGTCCTTGTTTCGGGGGGGGTCCCCCATGCAGCACTGGGGGGGCGGGAGTTGCATTCGGGGCTCATTTTAATGGGGAGGGTGACCTAATTAACCAGTATTTTTTCCTGAGGGGGGGGCCGTGATGTCAAGAGCCAGCTGCTGCCCCAGAGGCTGCTGGGAAAAACAGACTCCATTTTCTGTCTGGGGCCCGTCTCCATTTTGGTTTGGGTGGGATCAATGACCACCCACCAGTGACCCCCCCCATTAGGCGGCTGGGGGCCGGCACCCAGATGAAGACCCCCCCATTGTAGCACTTGCCACACACCCCCAGCTCCCTTATGTGGTAGACAGCGCCCCCTCCAATAAATCTGGTCTGACTCGGATTCCCCTCATAACCCGCCCACCCCAGAACTGGTTGCATTTGTCTTGCGGCTGCAGACTCCCACTTCCGCGGATGGGCAGACGCCCCCCCCCCCCCCCAGGCCTGGAGATGGGGCACCCCCGGAGGCCCCCCCACCCCGGCCTTCGCCCCAGCAGCACATCATGGTTTGTCTGAGGGTCTGGACGCACAAACCATCTTGTGGTGTTACCGTGCGGGCCGGGACCGCGGCCACGGAGCGACCCAGCCGCCAGGCTCCGCCCCCCCAGCCCATCGACCCCGGCGTCGGGCCCAGCCCTGCCCGTCCCGCTCCAGCAGCACAAAAATATTGGCAGCGTCCCGCCTGCCGGCCAGTATTTCCTTGTGCTGCTCCAGTGGGGCCAGGCCCCACACGGCCAGAGCCGGGGGGGCAGCGACACGACCAAGGGGGAAAGCAACAGGAGCCTGCGTGCGACTTCCTCCACTGCGGCCTGCGATGCGCCCACCTCTGGGGCGGGGCGGCTAGTTATCCAGGGACCCCTCCCCCAGCGCTGAGATGCGCCCACCTCTTGGGCGGGGCGGCCGGTTACCCAGGGACCCCTCGCCCGGCGCTGAGATGCAGCCACCTCTGGGGCGGGGCGGCCGGTTACCCAGGGACCCCTCGCCAGGCGCTGAGATGCGCCCACCTCTGGGGCGGCAGCCGTTACCCAGGACCCCTCCCCAGCGCTGAGATTCCACCTCTGGGGCGGGGCGGCCGGTTACCCAGGGACCCCTCGCCCGGCGCTGAGATGCACCCACCTCTGGGGCGGGGCGGCTAGTTATCCAGGGAACCCTCCCCCAGCGCTGAGATGCGCCCACCTCTGGGGCGGGGCGGCCGGTTACCCAGGGACCCCTCGCCCGGCGCTGAGATGCAGCCACCTCTGGGGCGGGGCGGCCGGTTACCCAGGGACCCCTCGCCTGGCGCTGAGATGCGCCCACCTCTGGGGCGGGGCGGCCGGTTACCCAGGGACCCCTCCCCCAGCGCTGAGATGCGTCCACCTCTGGGGCGGGGCGGCCGGTTACCCAGGGACCCCTCGCCCGGCGCTGAGATGCGCCCACCTCTGGGGCGGGGCGGCTGGTTACCCGGGGACCCCTCGCCCTGCGCTGAGATGCAGCCACCTCTGGGGCGGGCGGCCGTTACCCAGGGACCCTCGCCCGGCGCTGAGATGCAGCCACCTCTGGGCGGGGCGGCCGGTTACCCAGGGACCCCTCGCCCGGCGCTGAGATGCAGCCACCTCTGGGGCGGGGCGGCCGGTTACCCAGGGACCCCTCGCCCGGCGCTGAGATGCAGCCACCTCTGGGGCGGGGCGGCCGGTTACCCAGGGACCCCTCGCCCGGCGCTGAGATGCAGCCACCTCTGGGGCGGGCGGCCGGTGACCCAGGGACCCCTCGCCCGGCGCTGAGATGCGCCCACCTCTAGGGCGGGGCGGCCAGTTACCCGGGGACCCCTCGCCCGGCGCTGAGATGCAGCCACCTCTGGGGCGGGGCAGCCGGTTACCCGGGGACCCCTCACCCGGCGCTGAGATGCTGCCACCTCTGGGGCAGGGCAGCCGGTTACCCGGGGACCCCTCACCCGGCGCTGAGATGCAGCCACCTCTGGGGTGGGGCAGCCAGTGCTGCCTGCCGGGGAGGGATCTCTCTACCAGCAGCACCCGCATGACTGTGCTGGACTTTCTCCAAGGGCCCCCCCTTGTCTCTGCGAGGGCCCCCAGCACTCAGACCCCCTGGTAGAGACATCCCCCCGGGGGCTCCCTCCACTTCCCTCCCCTAGACCCACAGTTGTGGGGAGCCTTAGAGGGCTCTCTCCTGCCTCAGTTTACCCCCAACAGAGCCCCAAACCCGCTCCCCTGACAAAGCTGGCGGGATCTGTACCACACCGCCCAGTGCCTCAGTTTCTCCAAGTCACCCCTGGGGGGCAGTGCAGGACGGGAACGAAGGAGTGAGCCGCAGCCACCCCCCTGAGAGAGACAAGGGGCGCCCCGTGACCAGCCCCCCCGCCCCGACCTGGCTGGGGAGCGGCAGGGGATACAGGGGGTTCACGGGGGGCTGCTGGCGCTAAGGAATCGGGGTGTGGGGAGGCCAGCACTGAGGGGGGGGGCTCCCAGCTACGGGGCCCAACCCGGCGTCTCTCGGGCCTGGGGAACCTGGTTTGGGCCCTGGAGGAGGAGTGGGGCTGGGGGCTGGTGCCAACACCGGGGCGCAGCCCCCCAGCCCGGGGGTCCATGACTGCGTCCGGCCGCGGCTCAGAGTTCGGGGTCCCGGTGGGAAGCGCCCCCCCAATCCCTGACGGTGAGTAACCTCCCCCCATCCTCAGCCAAACCCAGAGAGGGGAACCCACCCCCCAAATAACCCACCCCAGGACAGGGGCCCCAAATAACCCACCCCAGGACAGGGGTACCCAGGCCCCCACATAATCCAGCCCCCCAAAATATCTCAGCCCCTGGACAGGGGCACCCAGACCCCACACAGAACCGTCCCCCACCAGAGAGGGGAACCCACCCCCCAAATAACCCACCCCAGGACAGGGGCACCCAGCCCCCCAAAATAACCCTCCCCACCAGAGAGGAACCCACCCCAAATAACCCACCCCAGGACAGGGGCTCCCTGTCCCCCAAAATAACCACCTCCCACCAGAGAGAGGAACCCCCCCCCCAAAATAACCACCCCCCACCATCCCAGGGGCCGTCCGCCTTTGGGGTCTGGCTGCCCTGGGGGGCGGCTCTCACTCTGCCCGGGCCCCCCGCCCCGCTCCTCCCAGCGCCTCCCCAACAATTACCAGACACCCCCGGCGGGGGGAGGGGGGCGGTTTGTGACTTTTATTTAAAATAAAAAGCGAACACAGGGCTGGGAAAACAGCCGGAAGGCGGGGGGGGGTCTGCCCAGGGGCACCTCCCACCAGCCCCTCCGTGGGGGGCGACTCCTCCCCACAGGGGCGGGGCTCAGGCGTGGGTCGGTCCATGTGCGGCGGCGGGGGGGCCGGGGGGCTCAGCGGGAGAGCAGGGGCAGGTCGCCAGGCGTGATCAGGAGCCCGGGGTCCAGGGTCAGACTGTCTGAGAGAGGGAGAGAGATCACAAGAGAGGCTGAGGGAGGGGGAGGCGGAGCCTGCGCCCAGGGGGCGGGGCCTCACACAAACCCAGGGGGGGGTGAGGGGGGCGGGCTAGTGACCCCCTCCCTGCCCAGCCTGGCTAGTAGCCATCCACGGCCCGGTCCTCGTTCCTCTTCGGCCCCTGGTATGGCCGGGGCCTTCGCGACATCCTGCGGCGAGGAGTTCCCCGGGTTAACGGGACCTCCCGGGGCGGGGGTGGGCCTGGAACTTTCCTGGCTGCTGCCGCCCAGGGAGGGGCTTTTCCCGAGAACTCCCCCCCCGGGGGCCCTCGAGGGGGAACGGCCCCTCGACACCCCCCACTCGTTGGGAGGAGGTTTGCCATGGAACAGGGGGAAAGGGGGGGGGGGCCAGGCCCAAACCCCCGTGTCTCCCTGGGGGGGGTCTACCCAGCCAGCCCCCCCCCCGCCAGCACGCAGGGTGTGAGTCCACCCGCCCCCCCACCGGCTCATACCCTGGTCGAAGTTGAGTTTCTTGGCGGGGGGGGCGTCCCCCAGCCCCTCGATGTCGACCAGGTCGCTGTTGGCGTCGGAGTCGTTCAAGGCGCTGAGTGTGACGTCTGCCGGGGGGGGACAGAAGGGGGGGGTCAGCCCAGGGCGTGGGGTCCCCCCCCCACCCCAGGGCTCAACGCCTCCCCCATTCATAGAGCCCCACCCGAGACCGCCCCCACCCTATCCACACACCCCAGGGCACATAGCGCCCCACCAGACACGGCCCTGCCACAGGGCACATGACCCCAGACACAGCCCCTGGGCAGGCAAACCCCGACACAGCCCCCGGGTACATGAGCCCCCCCGACACAGCCCCCCCCAGGGCACCCAGCTCCTCCCAGACACCCCAGGGGACATGACCCCGATACAGCCCCCAGGGTACATGAGGCCCCACAGACCCAGCTCGCACCCCAGGGGACAGGACCCCCCCATGACACAGCTCCCCCCAGAGCACACGAGCCCCCCCCCACCCAGGGGTGTTGCTCACCCGACGCCTTCTGCTTCTTCATGGGCGGGGCGGGCGTGTCCTGCAGCCCGGCGGGGCCCCCGGCCTGGGCAGGGGGGGGCAGGGCCGGGGGCGGCCCCAGCCCGTGCCCCTTCTTGGGGCCTTTCTTGGGGGAGTCGGCGGGCAGGGGCACCCCGCCGTCCTCGTAGGCTTTGCGCTTGGCCGTGGCTTTGATCTGCGCCCTGCGGGGAGAGAAAAGGGGGCGTCACCGGGCGGGGCTCTGCCCCACGGCCCCATGTGTGCCCCCTTACACCGTCCGCTCCTTGATGACGGCGCTGATCCGGTTGAGGTCGTCGCCGAAGCGCCGGACGGCCGCCCGCAGCATCTCGATCTCCGTCTCCGTCCACTTGGCCCTGGGGTGAGCGAGGGGACACAGGGTCAGGGCCACCTCCCCGCGCTCTGCCCCGCCCCACCCCGGAGACCCTACAATAACACCCACACTGTAAACACACCCACGCCCGCCCGGCCATAACCCCGGCGGGGGCAGCTGGGTCCCCGTCACCCCACAGGGCCCAGCCCCACCCCACCGGGGACCCCACGGCTCACCCGGCGGGTGACGAGTCGGCCACGGGGTGCAGCTGCATCGTCAGTTCCCCCAGCTTGGTGAAGGCGGCGCCGGCCGCCGAGAAAATCTCGCCCACCTGCGGGGAGCGTCAGAGAGCCCCTGCGGGACCTCAAACCCGGCCCCGGCCCTGCCCCGCGGGACCCCAAACCCGGCCCCGCCCCTCACATCCTCCCCTCCCCGCGGGACCCCCAAACCCGGCCCTGCCCCTCACATCCTCCCTGCAGGACCCCAAGCCCGGCCCCGCACCGCCCCGTGGGACCCCAAACCCGGCCCTGCCCCTCACATCCTCCCTTCCCTGCGGGACCCCAAACCCGGCCCTGCCCCACATCCTCCTCCCCCGCGGGTCCCCAGACCCGGCCCTGCCCCACATCCTCCCTCCCCGCGGGTCCCACAGACCCGGCCCTGCCCCACATCCTCCCCTCCCCGCGGGACCCCAAACCCGGCCCCGCCCCCTCACATCCTCCCCTCCCCGCGGGACCCCAAACCCGGCCCCGCCCCTCACATCCTCCCCCTCCCCGCGGGTCCCCGAAACCCGGCCCCGCCCCTCACATCCTCCCCTCCCGCGGGTCCCCGAAACCCGGCCCCGCCCCTCACATCCTCCCTCCCGCGGGGACCCCAGACCCGGCCCCGCCCCTCACATCCTCCCCTCCCCGCGGGACCCCAGACCCGGCCCCGCCCCTCACATCCTCCTCCCCGCGGGACCCCAGACCCGGCCCCGCCCCTCACATCCTCCCCTCCCCGCGGGACCCCAGACCCGGCCCCGCCCCTCACATCCTCCCCTCCCCGCGGGGCCCCAGACCCGGCCCGCCCTCCGAACCTTGGTGGACGCTGACGTCATGGCGCCCCGGACGCTCCTGCCCCGCCCCCGGGGTTTCTCTGGCCGGCGACGCCGCCGCCGCTCGCGGCCCCCAGCTGCTGGCCCCGCCCCCGCTGCGCGCGCGCCGCGGGGGATGACGGGAAAGGGCGGGGGCGAGTGGAATCCGGGACAGCAGCGGCGTCGGGCGGCAGCTTCCGGCGGGGGGGGGGCGGGGCTGCCCCCGCGCTAGGACGCGGGAGGACCGAGCGCTCTATGGTCTTAACCCCTTCCCTGCCGGCGGCCCCGCCCCCAGGCTCCCCACCTCCCCTCAGCCAGCTGCTGCCCAGGCACCCCCCCAGCCCCCCACACCCTCCCATCCTGCCCCCCCAAAACCACCTACTGCCCCACCAGCCCCCCATTGTCCCCCCATCCTGCACCTCCCCCACCCATGCACCTGCTGCCAGCCCCTCTCACCCCACCCCACCCTCCAACACCACCACCCCTCCCAGCCCCCAAAACCACCTGCCCCCCAGTCCCCGCTGTCCCCATCCTGCACCTCCCCACCCATGCACCTGCTGCCAGCCCCTCTCACCCCACCCCTCTCCTGCCCCACCCTCCAACACCACCACCCCTCCCAGCCCCAAAACCACCTACTGCCCCCAGCCCCCGCTGTCCCCATCCTGCACCTCCCCACACATGCACCTGCTGCCAGCCCCCTCACCCCCACCCCCACCCCTCCTGCCCCCACCCTCCAACACCACCACCACCCCAGCCCCTCAAAACCACCTGCTGCCCAGGTACCCTCCCCCCTGCAACTCCCCCTGCCCCCCAGGCACCCCCACAACCCCCTGACTCCTCCCACCATGCCCCTAACACCCCCGGCCGCGCCGCAGGGAAGGCTCAGTGGCCACAGGCAGAGGATCTAACGTGTTTTATTTCACAGGAACCAATTCCAGAGTCAACACAAATGGAGACAGATCGAGACCCGGGGTGGGGTGTGGGGGGGTCTCGGCAAGGAAGGGAAGAGCAGGGGAGACCCCCCCCCACCCCATCAGACCCAGTTCAGCATCTCACACCCCACCCCCACCCCCGACCCCTCACTGCCGGGAAGGGATGTGGGGACAGGCAACACCACGGGGTGGGTTTGGAAAGTGAGACGGCGGGAGGACCCCATGCTGGGGAGCACAGATCCTGCCACACGCAAGGAGGGGGGGAGCCAGCCCCACAGACAACGACCCACTTGTGCCCCAACAGCACCATAGGGAGACTGACACCCCCCAACCCCGCTCCCCCCACAACTGGAGACCCCCCCCACCTTTACAATCCCTTAAGGCTGGGGTCAGCAGTGTCCTGGGGGGGTGCCCCCACCGGCAGGGTGAGTCCCGAGCAAAGGGGGCACCGGGGAGGAGCTGGAATGAGCCGAGGGGCCCGGCGGGTCTGGGGAGGGGGCGGCTGTCCCCAGCGAGGTCCTAGCGCACCATGTACTCCTTGCGCTTGTTCAGCCGGACCTGGCAGAAGGAGAAGCCCCCGAGCAGCACGTACAGCCCGGCCGCGATGAAGCAGTTGTAGCTGACTTGCTCGTAGAGACGGTAGATCCTGTCCGGGCCGCTGTGGGGCAGAGGGAGTGGGGTGGTCAGTCCTGGAGGCGGCGCCCCCAAGCGGGGACAGGTCCCGCCCCATTCCCACCCCCCTGAGCCAGCCAGTCCCCGCCCTGGGGCCGGGTGGGAGCCGGCGCCCCCCAGAGGGGACAGGCCCCTGCCCCATTCCCTGCCCCCCTGAGCCAGCCAGTCCCCGCCATGGGGCCGGGTGGGAGCCGGCGCCCCCAGAGGGGACAGGCCCCTGCCCCATCCCCCGCCCCCCGGAGCCAGCCAGTCCCTGCCCTGGGGCCGGGTGGGAGCCGGCGCCCCCCAGAGGGGACAGGCCCCTGCCCCATTCCCCGCCCCCCTGAGCCAGCCAGTCCCCGCCCTGGGGCCGGGGGGGAGCCGGCGCCCCCCAGAGGGGACAGGCCCCTGCCCCATTCCCCGCCCCCCTGAGCCAGCCAGTCCCTGCCCTGGGGCCGGGGGGGAGCCGGCGCCCCCCAGAGGGGACAGGCCCCTGCCCCATTCCCCGCCCCCCTGAGCCAGCCAGTCCCCGCCATGGGCCAGGTGGGAGCCAGCACCCCCTATGTAGATAAATCTCTGCATTAAGCACTTGGGCATAACTGTGCATCATTTTCATCTGACTTTGTATTGTGCCTCTTCCTATAACCTTGTACTGGGTCTAGCCACGTGTGGCCTCTGTTTTCAGGCAACTTTCTGTCAAGCCCTTTGATATGGGAACTTTGTATCGACTCCTTAGACAGAAACGCTGTACTGAGCTGGGTATAGTGTTATCGCCCCCAAAGATAGTTAAGGTAGAAGGAAAACGTCTTTTTGCTTGGAGCAGAATAAGGTCTTCCCCCCTTTTAATCGATTGCCCTGTCGAGGGGTGGAGGGGGAAGGCAGCCCCCCAGACAGCTGCACCCCGCGGAGAGGGGGTGGGAGCCAGACCCCAAAACAATCCAACGTGTCCAGTGGGCTCGTTAAAGAAGAGCAGACACACTGATGGCCTCGGGGGTGAGAAGCCGGCACCCTCTTCTGGGAACACCCTCTTGGAAAATAAATAAATTAAGCCAACCCCCAGAAGGAAGCGGCACAAAGGCCCAACGGACACAGATTTCGGAGCGGGTGGAGATTTGCAGGAGCGGGGAGCTGCTATAAACGTGAGGTGTCTTGCACAGGCCCCCGGGTCTCGTCGTGTCCGCATGGAGCATCGATCCGGATCGGCAGAAGCCCGGCTCCACCCCTCCCGCAGCTAACTCACCTCGGCCAGTGCACTTAGGGGCAGCAGTGAGTGAGAGTGTGCGCGTGTGAGACCATATGACGCAGTGTGGATTGCTACACGTATTACCGATGAACGTGGTGCTTTGCCTGACCCCCGCCCCGAAGAGATCCCGGGCAGCACTTTAAGTACAACACTTACTCCTTGAAATCTTCCTCCGTGAAGGGAACGTCTTCGATGAGAATAGCCGAGTGCACGTTGAAGAAAATCCCCAGGAGAATCTACAGGGAGAGACCAGAGATCCAGGGTGGGTGGGTGTGAGCAGGGCAAGGGGAAGCACCCCCCCATCCCAGCGCTGCAAACCCCCCCCCCCCCCCATGGGTAGGGCACGGCCCAGACCACAGCCACACACACCTGGTGCCCCCCAGCAGGATCCACCCCCAAGTCCCACGTTCGGGGCCAGCTGCAGCAGGGCAGAGGGACCTGGCAGGGAATCAGGACCTAGCCCAGAGCCTGTTTCCACAACACCAGACACCCCAGTGTCCCCGCCGTGCCCAGCCGGCTCCTGGGCAGAACCGGCGCCCGGTCGGATGGAACCAGCCAAGGAAGGACAACGCGACCTTCCCAGGAGCGGAGAGCCAACGCCCAGGACAGATCATAAGACTGGCCAGACTGGGTCAGACCAAGGGTCCATCCAGCCCAGGGTCCTGTCTGCCGACGGCAGCCAGTTCCAGGCGCCCCCGAGGGAATGAACAGAACAGGGAATCCCCGAGTGACCCAGCCCCTGTCGCCCATTGCCAAGTGCTGGCAAACAGAGGCCAGGGACACCATCCCTGCCCAGCCTGGCTAGTAGCCATCGACAGGCCCGTCCTCCAGGAACTTCTCTAGTTCTTCTTTGAGCCCTGGTATAGTCTTGGCCTTCACCACATCCCCTGGCGAGGAGTTCCCCAGGTTAACTGTGCGTTGGGTGCAGAAATACGTCCTTGTGTTTGTTTTAAACCCACTCCCTGTTCATGTCATTGGGTGGCCCCTAGTTCTTGTGTTATGGGGAGTAAATAACACTCCCTTATCTACTTTCGCCGCACCAGCCATGATTTTATAGATCGCAATCATATCCCCCCTTAGTCGTCTCTGTTCCAAGCGGAACAGTCCCGGTCTGATCAATCTCTCCTCACACGGCAGCCGGTCCAGACCCCTCAGCAGTTTTGTTGCCATTTTCTGAACCTTTTCCAATTCCAACAGAACTTTTCTGCGATGGGGCGACCCCATCGACACACAGTGTTCAAGGTGTGGGCGTCCCATGGATTTATTGAGAAGCACCAGGATATTTTCTCTCTTAATCTATCCCTTTACTAGGGGTTCCCAACACTGTTAGGTCCAAGGGGCACCAGGCCTGGCAGTGGGGGGACAAGCCGAGGGGGCACTGGACACAGCCCCGGGATCCAGGAAAGGGGGGGGGGTTCACCCAGAGGGGGCACCCAACACGGCCCCAGGGTCGCTCCACCCCCAGCAGCACCCAGGGGTGACACAGCCGGGGCCTGAGCCGCCCCGTCACCCTTTCCAGCTCACGTGGGGAAGTCAGTGTCACTGGGGAAGTTGGTGGGGGAGGTTCCCCCCCTCCCCCACTGCAGCCTAGGCTGGATCCAGCCACTGTGGGGCAGCCCCTCCCCCATCACACAGTGCCCCCTCCCCTGGGCCCTCATCTGCCCCACTAGACCCCAGCCCCCTTAAATGGCCCTCCACCCACTTCTACCCCCAAGTCCCCACCCCCATACACACCCAGGTCACCCTCCCCTGCCCCCCAACTGCCCTGGTGCCCCCAATCTGCCCCTCCCCCATGTCCCCAGCCTCCTCCCTGCCCCCAACAGCCCTGGTGCACCCCACCTGCCCCTCCCCATGTCCCCAACCTCCCCTGCCCCCAACAGCCCTGATGCTCCCCAAACTGCCCCTCCCCATGTCCCCAGCAGCCCTGCTGCCCCCATGTCCCCAACCTGCCCCCTGCCCCCAACAGCCCTGGTGCACCCCCACCTGCCCCTCCCCATGTCCCCAACAGCCCTGGTGCCCCCAACCTGCCCCTCCCCATGTCCCCCAACCTGCCCTCCCTGCCCCCAACAGCCCTGGTGCCCCCCCATGTCCCCCCCCAGCCGGGCAGGGCCCCGCTCACCAGCATGATGACGCCCCAGGCGCTGAGCACGATGCCGCAGGCGGCCAGCTTGGGCCCGCAGCAGAGCAGGGAAGCCATGGCCGGGCCAGAAAGGGGGGGGGGGGGTGGCTGGTGAGCGGGCGGCGCGGACCCTCCTCCCCGAGCTGCTGCTGGCCGGGCCGACGCAGCAGACTGAAGGCGGCCGCGGCCGCGGGAGGGAGGGAGGAGTCAGGTGACCTGGCGGAACCACCCTGCAAGGACTGTGGGGGGGCGGGATGGCGCAGGGCACGTCCCCCTCGTGGCGCAATGCAACCGGCCAGACCGTTCCCAGCTCCGCCTTCCGATTGGTCGAGCGGCCCCGGAGCGTTCCATTCTCTCCCAGGGGAGGGGGGGGCGGGATCCTGGCTATTTATAGACGCGGATTTCCGAGAGCCCCAAATCCCCCTCAGGCGCGCGGGAGGGAGCGAGCGGGGGGATAAAATCCCCACCGGCTGCGGGAGGGGGGAGTTAAATAAGGGGAATGAAAAACAACCCCTCCCCTGGTGCAAATGGTACAGTCCAAAGAACTGGGTCGGTGGGGGAGGGGCTGTCACATGACAGGGTCTTATTGAGGAAGGGCAGGGGGACAGGGTCAGGGTCACGTGACTGGACCAGGCCAGGGTCACATGGGGACAGGGTCACGTGACTGGACCAGGCCAGGGCCACATGGGGACAGGGTCACGTGACTGGACCAGGCCAGGGTCACGTGACCGGACCAGGCCAGGGCCACGGCTCTGGGCAAGGCAGGGGGGCCATCCCCGGTGCCTGGAGGGCACGTCCGTGGTCCCCTTGACTGACCCACGCCCGTCGGCCCACACCCCGCTCCTGTGACCCTGGATTCCCCGCATCCCACCCCTCCATTCACCCGCAGCCCGGCTCCCGGGCCGGCTCCCCGCCGCCCTCCCCTCGCCCCCGGCCCCCGCTGAGGTCGGCAGCTGGCCCAGGCCGATAGGAAACGGCTCGAAATCGAGCCAGATTCGTTCTGTCCGCGGCCCGGCCCCACGCCCCCAGCCAAGGCAGGGGCCGACCCAGCGCGGGGGCTGGGCCGGGGTGTAGCGATGGGTCACTTGCGCTAGCGCGGGGGAAGCGCGCCGCCTGCGTACGGGGACTGGAATGAGAAGACCAGGAGACTGGGACCGGAGCGAACCTGGTTCCGGTCCCGTATTTATAAACCCGACTGCCGTCGGTTCTTTGGGCGCGTGAGCGTATTTCAGAGCAAACCCCATCTCTCAACAGGGCTGCTTCTGGTAACGAGGACAAAGCTCCGTTACCACTAATTATATTGGGTGAACCTCACCTTCCTGTCTACTTGTATTACTCGCCCTCCCTGGCGGCCACGAAGGGCTTCTTGCTGCTGAGGGAGGCTGGAGACGGGTCCTCGCACGCAGCATTTTGAAAGCTGACGCCAATCTGTACTTTGGCTTTTTCTGCGACCGCTTCCACCCGATTTCGCTCAGCTCGCCATGCGGGTTCGTCCGTGCCGATACTGCTCCGTGACTTGGACAGTATGGCAGGACCTGGGTATTTGGGGGTTTTCCCCCCTCGAATTCTTGAAGTTTCTGCTTCCGCTTGGCTTTGTCCTCTTCAAAACTCGGCCGGCCTTTCTCACCGATTGAAACCGCGGCGCTGGTGCCAGGCCTTTGTACGAGGTGCTTCGGCTGCCTCCTCCGTGCTCGGCACTCGCTTCCGCAGCTTCGGGAGACGCTGCCAAATGCCGGGCTCTCGCGCACGGGATTTTCAACCCGGTCGTGGCGCTTTCGGAGACTCGGGCGCGCGCTGAGAAAAGGGCACAAAGCTGTGCTCCCCCTCGGCGAGGGTTCGGTGTGGCGTTCGCAGCGTAACCATAAACGCCCGTCCGTTATTCTGCACTCGAGTCTTCTGGTGCCGAAGCGGGACCGTTCTTAATGTCGTCTCTGCGTACCGTGCGCGCGCCTCGGTTTCCCCACGGGTCACTGCTCTAGCTAGGGGGCGGGATCGGTGCAGGGCAGGTGTGATGGCGATGGGCTAACGGGGCGGGGTCCGTCCCCCGCCAGGAGCTGGCCAGAGGGTCCAGGTGACCGGAGTGGGGGGCAGGGCCCTTTGGGGGCGGGGGTCAGGCTCCCCGGGGGGACTCGCTGCAGGGAGCTCACGGGGGGTCCAAGGGGGCTGAGCGCTCCCAGGGGGCACCGAATCCTGAGGGGGGATTCCCCAAAGAGCCAGGCCAGCAGAGGTGGGTCTGGGGTGAAGGGGGGGGCGCACTCACCTGCACACCCCCTTAGTGGCTCCTCCCTAGCATCTCTCTGCTCTCCCGGGGATACACAGTCCGGGGTCACCCCCCAGCCCTGCTGCTGCGAACGAGCCCCACCGCGGGGGCACTGGAGGTGGGGGCTGATACAGGGGGCGAGCCCTGTGCGGGGACGTAAGGTCAGGTCATGGGGGGTCAGACCCCCCCATATGGAGAGGGCTCTCCCCCCACGGGGCGCGGCATGTGCAGGCAGGCGCGTGTCCCCACTCCGGGCGGCTGGCAGGTCTCTGGGGCATGAGGCCAGGGGAGCCCCAGGCTCTCGGTGGGGCGGGGGGCTTCCCCCAATCGCTGAACCCCCCCCGGACGTAGGACCCACCCATGAAGAGAGGCTGGGGGAGGGGGGGACCTGCTGAGCATGGGGTGGGGATACAGGTGCAACTGTCCTGCACTGTCGCCCCCCCAGTAACCCCACCCCACACAGACGGCACAGCCTGGCACTGGAGGGAGGGGGTGTTTATTGAACCATCCGGGACACACAGTGTGGGGGGGGCTGGTTGGGGGGGTTCCCGGGGTGAGCAGGCGGATCGGGGGGACCCTCTAGGGGCCGGGTTCGGGGGGCCCCTTCTCGTCGTCCGGGGGGCAGTCGATGAAGTCAGCCAGCATGGTCTCCGTCTCGTCTGCCTCTGCCTGCGGGAAAGATGGCGGGGGTGTCAGCCCTTTGCCTTGGGGCAGCCCCACCTCCCCCCCTCCCCGAGGCCCCACCTCCACCCCCCATCTCATCTCTTCTTCTCCCCTCACCCCCCGACTCACCCCCCCCACCCCACCCCTGGTCCCCGCTCACCCCATCTCATCTCTTCTTCTCCCCTCACCCCGACTCACCCCTCACCCCGCCCCTCACCCCCGTCTCACCTCTGCCTTCACGCCCTCCCACCCCCCACGCCCGCCCCTCCCCAGACCCCACCCCTGTCTCACCTCTGCCTTCACGCCCCCACCCCACGCCCACCCCTCCCGGGTCCCCACCCCATCTCACCTCTGCCTTCACGCCTCCCACCCCACCCTCGCCTCCCGGGTCCCCGCCTCACCCCGTCTCACCTCTGCCTTCACGCCTCCCACCCCACGCCCGCCTCCCCAGACCCCACCCCATCTCACCTCTGCCTTCACGCCCTCCCACCCCCCACGCCCGCCCCTCCCCAGACCCCACCCCCATCTCACCTCTGCCTTCACGCCCTCCCACCCCCCACGCCCGCCCCTCCCCAGACCCCACCCCTGTCTCACCTCTGCCTTCATGCCCCCACCCCACCTCGCCCCTCCCGGGTCCCCGCCTCACCCCATCTCACCTCTGCCTTCACGGCCGGCTGCTCCCGCTCGGGGCTGGGCTGCGGCCCCTCTCCGGCGCCGTCCCCCTGCTCCCCCGCCGGGGGTGCCCCCTCCTCCTTGGGGGGCCGCTCCTCCTCCAGGATGGGGGGCGAGGCTTCCAGCAGCGGGGGCTCCTCCCCCATCTCCTCTGGGGCGGGAGGCGGGGCCTGGAGGGGGCTGGCCTGCTGGGGCGGGGTGGGTGTGGCCGGCGGCAGCTCCTCCTCCTCCTCCTCCTCCCGCGGCGGTGGCGGCTGCGGGGCGGGCGGGGGACTAGCCTTCATCACCACCACCTCCTCCTCCTCCTCCACCTCCTCGGGGGGCAGCGGCCCGGGGCCCTGGCTCTCCTCCACCTCCATGATGAGATCGTCCGGCTCCCCGGGCGCGGCCGGCGGCTCCTGGGGGGTGGGGGGTGCCCGCTCGTCCTCCGACAGGGCCCCCTCCTCCTCCTCCTCCTCCTCCGACAGGCCTTCCTCCTCCTCGTACTCCTCCTCCTCCTCCTCCTCCTCCTCCCCCAGCTCCTCCTCCTCCTCGAATTCCTCCTCCTCCTCCTCGTCGAAGTCCTCGTCTTCCTCGTCGAAGTACTCCTCCTCCTCCTCCTCCTCCTCCTCGTCCTCCTCCTCGTCCTCCTCCTCCGGGAACTCCTCCTCCTCCTCCTCGCTGCTGTTGATGTTGATCACGGCCGGGTTCTCCTCGCCCAGGCCGGGCAGCGCCTCGCCGGCCGCGGGCGGCAGCGGGAGTGGGAGCGGGGCGGCGGGCGGCTCCTCGGGGGGCTGGGCGGGGCGGGGGGGGGCGCGGGGCGGCGGGGCGGGGGCAGCAGCCCCTTGGGGACGATGACCACGCTGTCGTCGGAGTCGCTCTCCAGGGAGATCTCCACGTCCGACTCCTCCTCCTTCTCGTAGTGCACGTAGACGGGGCGCCGGGGTTTGCCCCCCAGCCCCGCCCCCCCCTCCTCCGCGCCCCCGGGCGAGGGCGGGGCCAGCAGCCGGGGGTCGCCCGCCTCCCCGGGCTCCTCCGCCAGCGCCAGGCCGGGGGCGGCGGAAGGGGGCAGCCGGGGCGGTGCCAGCCCCAGGTGGTTGGCGGGCGGGGGGCGGGCGGCGGCGGGCGGGAAGGGCGGGCCTGGCGGAGGGGAGCGCGGCCAGGTCCGAGGGGCCGGGCGCCGAGGGGGAGCTGCAGGGAGGGCACCCGGGGCCGCGCCAGGGCGCTGCAGGTCACCAGGGCTTCGGCGCAGAAGGACGACACCTGCAGGGGGCGAGAGAGGGGGGGAGCGCTGGAGCCGGGGGAGAAGGCCGGGGAGGGCGAGAGGGGGAGCGCTGGAGCCGGGGGGCCCCGGGGGGTCTCACCTGCAGCGGGCGAGAGAGGGGAGCGCGGGAGCCGGGGCCCCGGGGTCTCACCTGCAGGCTGGGGTCCCGCTGGCCCAGGGCGAAGGCCCGCAGGGCGCAGTGCAGGGGCGGGGGGCAGGCGGGCGCGGGCGCCAGGAGCAGCGCCAGCAGCAGCCGGTACAGCTGGTGGCGACAGGCCGGGCTGGCGTAGGGGCCCCCGGGGGGGACGTCCCCCTGGGCCAGGCGGAGCAGCAGCGGCACCACCAGCTCCTGCAGCCGCTGTGGGGAGAGACGGGGGGGTTAGAGACGGCGCCCGTAACCCGGAGTCCCCAATGTGCCCCGTAACCCGGAGCCCCCCAATTCGCCCCGTAACTCCCCCACTCGCACCATAACCCGGAGCCCCCCACTCACCCTGCAACCCGGATTCCCCCACTTGCCCTGTAACCCGGAGCCCCCCACTCGCCCCGTAACCCGGATTCCCCCACTTGCCCTGCAACCCAGAGCCCCTCAGTTCGCCCCGTAGCCCAGAGCCCCCCCATTCACCTTGCAAGTCCCCCACTCGCCCCATAACCCGGAGCCCCCCAATTCACTCCACAACTCCCCCACTCGCCCCGTAACCCGGAGCTCCCCAATTCGCCCCGCAACCTGGAGCCCCCACTCGCCCCGAGCCCCCACTCACCCCGTAACCCGGAGCCCCCACCCGCTCCACAACTCCCCACTCGCCCCGTAACCCGGAGCTCCCCAATTCGCCCCGTAGCCCAAAGCCCCCCATTCACCTTGCAACTCCCCCACTCGCCCCATAACCCAAAGCCCCACAATTCGCCCCGCAACTCGGAGCCCCACAATTCGCTCCACAACTCCCCCACTCGCCCTGTAACCCGGAGCCCCACAATTCGCCCCGCAACTCGGAGCCCCACAATTCGCTCCACAACTCCCCCACTCGCCCCGTAACCTGGAGCCCTGCACTCACCCTGCAACTCCCCCACTCACCCCGTAACCCGGAGCCCCCCAATTCAACCCATAACTCCCCCACTCGCACCATAACCTGGAGCCCCCCACTCACCCTGCAACTCCCCCACTCGCCCTGTAACCCGGAGCCCTGCACTCCCTCACTCACCCCGTACCCGGGCCCCCCCCACGCCCGTAACTCCCCCTCGCACCCATAACCTGGCCCCCCACCACCCTGCAACCCAGAGCCCCCACTCCCGGAGCCTGGAGCCCCACCCCTTTAATCCCCTGCCTTCCGCCCACCACCCTGCGCCCCACCCCTGCCTCCCTGCAGCCCCATGTGCCGGCCCCATCTAACCCCCCCTGCGCCGCCCCCCCTCACTCACCCTGTGGGTCTCCTCCTTCACCAGGCTTCCTCCCAGCAGGATGGCCCGGCTCAGCGCTGCAGAGAGACGGGAGAGTTTCAGGGGGGCAGCTCGGTCACCCCCAGCCCCCCACAAGGGGTGAGCCCCCCAGGCGATGGCCCCGCCCCCAGGCCTGCCCGGGGGCCCCGTTACCTTGCAGAGCCGCCTTGCAGACGTCGCTGTTGGCCATGGGGTCCTGCTTGCGGTGCAGGGAGGGGGCGTCACCCCCCTCCGAGAGCTTCGGCTTCTTGGGGGCGCTGGGCTTCCCCTCCGAGCCAGGGCGCCCCACTTTCAGCTGCAGGGGCAGGAGCAGTTAGCGAGGTGCTAGGGGGCGCTGTGGGGCAGGGAGCAGGGGGGCGCTAGGGGGCGCTGTGGGGCAGGGAGCAGGGGGGCGCTAGGGGGCGCTGTGGGGCAGGGAGCAGGGGGGGGCTCAGCAGGGGGCGCTCTCCCCCGGCAGGCAGGGCTGGCCCCAGGGTGGCGCTAGGGGGCGCTGTGGGGCAAGGAGCGGAGCAGGGGCTCAGCAGGGGGCGCTCTCCCCCGGCAGGCAGGGCTGGCCCCAGGGCGGCGCTAGGGGGTGCTGTGGGGCAAGGAGCAGAGCAGGGGCTCAGCAGGGGGCGCTCTCCCCAGCACACAGGGTGGTTCCAGGACGGCGCTAGGGGGCGCTGTGGGGCAGGGAGCAGAGCGGGGGCTCAGCAGGGGGCGCTCTCCCCAGCACACAGGGGTTCCAGGGGCGTTCTCCCAACACACAGGGGTTCCAGGGGCGCTATGGGGCAGGGTTCAGAGCTGGAGCTCAGCAGGGGGCGCTCTCCCCTGGCAGGCAGGGCTGGCCCCAGGGGCGCTGTGGGGCAGGGAGCGCAGCGGGGGCTCAGCAGGGCGCTCTCCGGCACACAGGGGCTCCAGGGGCGCTAGGGGCGCTGTGGGGCAGGGGCTCAGCAGGGGCGCTCCCGGCACGCAGGGGGGCTCAGCAGGGGGCGCTCTCCCCGGCACACAGGGGGGCTCCAGGGGGCGCTAGGGGGCGCTGTGGGGCCGGGGGCTCAGCAGGGGGCGCTCTCCCCGGCACGCAGGGGGGCTCAGCAGGGGGCGCTCTCCCGGCACACAGGGGCTCCAGGGGCGCTAGGGGCGCTGTGGGCCGGGGCTCAGCAGGGGCGCTCCCGGCACGCAGGGGCTCAGCAGGGGCTCTCCCGGCACACAGGGGGCTCAGGGGCCGCTAGGGGCGCAGGGGGCTCCAGGGGCGCTGTGGGGCAGGGAGCGGGGCAGGGGGCTCAGCAGGGGGCGCTCTCCCCGGCACACAGGGGGGCTCCAGGGGGCGCTAGGGGGCGCTGTGGGGCCGGGGGCTCAGCAGGGGGCGCTCTCCCCGGCACGCAGGGGGGCGCCAGGGGGGCTCACCTTGACGCTGTCGGTGGGGGGCGCGATGTCGCTCAGCAGATGGGCCAGCAGGGCCTCGCTGTGGTGGGGGGGGCCCTGCAGCACCCCCGCGCCGGCCCCGCCCACCTGCACCCACAGCTCCAGGACCTGGTACAGCCGGGTGCGCACGGCGCTGCAGAGAGAGGGGGGGTCAGGGCAGGGCTGCAGAACGGGACCCCCCCACACACACACCTGGCCCCCCACTGACCTGTAGGGCTTCTCCTGGCCCAGCGGCACCGAGTCCCTGCTGCTGCTCCAGGCGCCCAGCACCTGGGGGAAGAGCCGGCCCAGAACGGTGCCCCAGCGCGCCAGCCGGGCCCCACACCTGCGGGGAGAGGGGTCAGCGCGGCGAGGCAGGGACCCCCCCGTATCTCCCCACGCTGCCCCCGCCGGGCCCCACACCTGCGGGGAGAGGGGTCAGCGCGGCGAGGCAGGGACCCCCCCGTATCCCCCCACGCTGCCCCCGCCGGGCCCCACACCTGGGGGGAGAGGGGTCAGCGCGGCGAGGCAGGGACCCCCCCGGGTCTCCCCCCGCGGGCCCCCCCGGGCCCCACACCTGCGGGGAGAGGGGTCAGCGCGGAGAGGCAGGGACCCCCATATCCCCCACGCTGCCCCGCCGGCCCCACACCTGGGGAGAGGGACAGCGCGCGAGGCAGGGACCCCCGCATCCCCACACTGCCCCGCCGGGCCCCACACCTGGGGAGAGGGGTCAGCGGCGAGGCAGGGACCCCGTATCTCCCACGCTGCCCCGCCGGGCCCCACACCTGGGGGAGAGGGGTCAGCGCGGCGAGGCAGGGACCCCCCCGTATCTCCCCACGCTGCCCCCGCCGGGCCCCACACCTGGGGGAGAGGGGTCAGCGCGGCGAGGCAGGGACCCCCCCATATCCCCCCACGCTGCCCCCGCCGGGCCCCACACCTGCGGGGAGAGGGGTCAGCGCGGCGAAGCAGCGACCCCCCCCCGTATCCCCCCACACTGCCCCAGCTGGGCCCCACACCTGGGGGGAGGGGTCAGCGCGCAGGCAGGGACCCCCGTATCTCCCCACGCTGCCCCCGCCGGGCCCCACACCTGCGGGAGAGGGGTCAGCGCGGCGAGGCAGGGACCCCTGTATCTCCCACGCTGCCCCGCCGGGCCCCACACCTGGGGAGAGGGGTCAGCGCGCGAGGCAGGGACCCCGTATGCCCCCATGCTGCCCCAGCGCCAGCCGGGCCCCACACCTGGGGGGAGAGGGGTCAGCACGGCGAGGCAGGGACCCCCCCGGATCCCCCCATGCTGCCCCAGCGCGCCCGCCGGGCCCCACACCTGCGGGGAGAGGGGTCAGCGCGGTGAGGCAGGGACCCCCCCGTATCCCCCCCACTGCCCCGCCGGGCCCCACACCTGCGGGAGAGGGGTCAGCGCGGCAGGCAGGGACCCCATATCCCCACGCTGCCCCGCCGGGCCCCACACCTGCGGGAGAGGGTCAGCGGTGAGGCAGGGACCCCCGTATCTCCCACGCTGCCCCCGCCGGGCCCCACACCTGGGGGAGAGGGGTCAGCGCGGCGAGGCAGGGACCCCCCCGTATCTCCCCACGCTGCCCCCGCCGGGCCCCACACCTGGGGGGAGAGGGGTCAGCGCGGCGAGGCAGGGACCCCCCCGTATGCCCCCATGCTGCCCCAGCGCGCCAGCCGGGCCCCACACCTGGGGGGAGAGGGGTCAGCACGGCGAGGCAGGGACCCCCCCGTATCCCCCCACGCTGCCCCCGCCGGGCCCCACACCTGCGGGGAGAGGGGTCAGCGCGGCGAAGCAGGGACCCCCCCGTATCCCCCCACACTGCCCCAGCTGGGCCCCACACCTGGGGGGAGAGGGATCAGCGCGGCGAGGCAGGGACCCCCCCATATCCCCCCACGCTGCCCCCGCCGGGCCCCACACCTGGGGGGAGAGGGGTCAGCGCGGCGAGGCAGGGACCCCCCCGTATGCCCCCATGCTGCCCCAGCGCGCCAGCCGGGCCCCACACCTGGGGGGAGAGGGGTCAGCACGGCGAGGCAGGGACCCCCCTGTATTCCCCCACACTGCCCCAGTGCACCCCACACTTGGGGGGAGAGGGGTCAGCGCGCTCCCAGCCCCGCCCCGCCCCCGGGGGACTCACGCCAGGATCAGGGCCGCCAGCACATCCAGGATCTCCAGGTGGACCGACGGCAGCAGCAGCATTTTCAGGGGCCCGTCGCCGAACCAGCTCTGGGTGGGGGGGAGATGACGGGGGGGGGGGGTCAGACAGGCTCCAGCCCCCCCCTTGGGGGACAAGGGGGCGACTCCAGCCCCGCACACCCAGACTGGCTCCCCAAGAGCGGGCCAGGGCGCTGGCCCTTTAAGAGCAGGCAGGCTGGGCCCTACGGGGCCGTATGGGCCTCGGGGCTGGCGGGACATTCCCCGCCCCAACTCACGATGTTCTTGCTGGAGATGTTCAGAGCCCGGCACACGAGATCCAGAACGTCCTGGACCGGAACCGTCACCGGAGCCACAAACTCGCTGCTGCAATGGGACGGAGCGGGGGGGCATTAGCTGGGGGGGGCTCTCCCCTTTCATCAGCACAACCCCCCCCCGCTACGGCACTAGGGGGCGCTGTCCTGCACGTGCTCGGAGGACTGGGTGCGTGCCTCAGTTTCCCTACGTGTTACTCCCGTAGCTAGGGGGCAGGTGTGACGGTGACGGGCTAACGGGGCACGGGGCCCGCCCCCTGCGAGGAGGTGGGGGGGGGCGGCTGGTTTGGGACTCAGGGCCCCCCCCCGAGGGACGTTGCTGTGGGTCCCTGCTCCCGGTGCTAACGACCTCGGTGCTACGCGCGTTCCTCCCGGCTCAGAACCCGGCTGCGTCCCGGCTGCCTGGGGGGGGGTCAGAGGGGATCGCTGTGGGGAGCACACGGGGGGGCTGGGGGGCTGAACGCTCCCAGGGAGGGGGAGAGACGCTGAACCCGCCCCCGGCGTTCACTGACCATCGCTGCCCGGCAGAGCCCGGCGCAGTCTGGGAACCCGGCAGTGTCCCGGGGGCCGGGGCTGAACGCTCCCAGGGAGGGGGAGAGACGCTGAACCCGCCCCCGGCGTTCACTGACCATCGCCGGCCCGGCAGAGCCCGGCGCAGTCTGGGGGGGGGGACCCCCGGCAGTGTCCCGGGGGGGGGCCGGGGGGCTGAACGCTCCCAGGGAGGGGGAGAGACGCTGAATCCGCCCCCGGCGTTCACTGACCATCGCCGGCCCGGCAGAGCCCGGCGCAGTCTGGGGAACCCGGCAGTGTCCCGGGGGGAGGCCGGGGGGCTGAACACTCCCAGGGAGGGGGAGAGACGCTGAACCCGCCCCCGGCGTTCACTGACCATCGCCGGCCCGGCAGAGCCCGGCGCAGTCTGGGGGGAGGAACCCCGGCAGCGTCCCGGGAGGCTGGGGGCTGAACGCTCCCAGGAGGGGGAGAGACGCTGAACCCACCGGCGTTCACTGACCATCGCTGCCCGGCAGAGCCCGGCGCAGTCTGGGTGCGGGAACCCCGGCAGTGTCCCGGGGGGGCCGGGGGGCTGAACGCTCCCAGGGAGGGGGAGACACGCTGAACCCGCCCGGCGTTCACTGACCATCGCCCGGCCCGGCAGAGCCCGGCGCAGTCTGGGGAACCCGGCAGTGTCCCGGGGAGGCCGGGGCTGAACACTCCCAGGAGGGGGAGACGCTGAACCCGCCCCGGCGTTCACTGACCATCGCCCCGGCAGAGCCCGGCGCAGTCTGGGGCGGGGCTGAACGCTCCCAGGCTGAACCCGCCCCCGGCGTTCACTGACCATCGCCGGCCCGGCAGAGCCCGGCGCAGTCTGGGGGGGTGCGGGGAACCCCGGCAGTGTCCCGGGGGGGCCGGGGGGCTGAACGCTCCCAGGGAGGAGAGACGCTGAACCCACCCCGGCGTTCACTGACCATCGCCGCCCGGCAGAGCCCGGCGCAGTCTGGGGGGGGGGAACCCCGGCAGTGTCCCGGGGGGGGGCCGGGGGGCTGAACGCTCCCAGGGAGGGGGAGAGACGCTGAACCCACCCCCGGCGTTCACTGACCATCGCCGGCCTGGCAGAGCCCGGCGCAGTCTGGGGGGAGGAACCCCGGCAGCGTCCCGGGGGGGCTGGGGGGCTGAACGCTCCCAGGGAGGGGGAGAGACGCTGAACCCGCCCCCGGCGTTCACTGACCATCGCCGGCCCGGCAGAGCCCGGCGCAGTCTGGGGGGGGCCGGGGGGGGCGCGGGTACCTCAGCAGGAGTTCCAGGCACTTGGCCAGGCCGGAGAAGCGGTTGCAGAGGTTCAGGACGAAGTTGGTCTCCCCGTCGGGCGGTGCCGGCGGCAGCAGCAGCTCCACGCCTGGGCCCTCGTAGGGCAGGGGGTCTGTGGGGGGGTGAAAGGGGGCCGTCAGTGGGGGGGGTTCCCGGCCCTCCACTGGGCTGGGCAGGACGCCGGGGTCCCCACCACCACCCCGGGAGCAGCATCTTAGTGTAATGGAGGGCTGTTCACACCCCCACACACACTGGCGTCTGCCCCCCAAGAGCTCTGACGGGGGCTCCGATCCACCGGACGCCTGGGTTCACCTCCCCCCCTCCACTGGTGTCTGCCCCCCGGGAGATCTGACAGGGACTCCGACCTGCCGGACACCTGGGTTCACACACCCCGCCCCCCCCACTGGCATCTGCCCCCCGGGAGATCTGCGGGGGGCTCCGATCCGCCAGACACCTGGGTTCACACACCCCGCCCCCCCCACTGGCGTCTGCCCCCCGAGAGCTCTGACGGGCACCGATCCACCGGACGCCTGGGTTCACCCCCCCCCTCCACTGGCGTCTGCCCCCCACGAGCTCTGATGGGGGCTCCGATCTGCCAGACGCCTGGGTTCACCCACACCCCCACTGGCGTCTGCCCCCCACGAGCTCTGACGGGGGCACCGATCCACCAGACACCTGGGTTCACCCTCCCCCTCCACTGGCGTCTGCCCCCCGGGAGATCTGACAGGGACTCCGACCTGCCGGACACCTGGGTTCACACACACCCCCACTGGCGTCTGCCCCCCGAGAGCTCTGATGGGGCTCCGATCTGCCAGACGCCTGGGTTCACACACACCCCCACTGGCGTCTGCCCCCCTCGAGCTCTGACAGGGGCACCGATCCACCGGACACCTGGTTTCACCGCCCCCCTCCACTGGCGTCTGCCCCCCACGAGCTCTGACAGGGGCACCGATCCGCCAGACACCTGGGTTCACCCCCGCCCCGGAGCTCTGACGGGGCCTCCGATCTGCCAGACGCCTGGGTTCACCCCCGACCAGGAGCTCTGACGGGGACTCCGACCCGCCGGACGCCTGGGTTCACCCCCGACCAGGAGCTCTGATGGGGACTCCGACCCGCCGGACGCCTGGGTTCATCCCCCCCACCCCGAGAGCTCTGACGGGGACTCCGACCCGCCCGACGCCTGGGTTCATCCCCCCCACCCCGAGAGCTCTGAGGGGGACTCCGACCCGCCGGACGCCTGGGTTCACCCCCCCCCCCGAGAGCTCTGACGGGGACTCCGGCCCGCCGGACGCCTGGGTTCCCCTCCCGTACGCCCCGCCCCCCTTACCGGTCTCGGCGCCCTCGTAGAGGTTTCCCAGCAGGCCGTGCAGCGTGGCCAGCAGCGCGTGCAGCTCCTGCTCCCAGCACTCCGTGTGCTTCAGCCCGTGGGTGAAGCCTGCGCCCAGCGAGGGCAGCAGCGCGTAGCATTCGCACGCCAGCTGCCGGGGGGGGGGGGGAGACGGTGTCAGCGCCCCCCCGGCCAGGGGAGAGCCCCCCATCGGCTCCCGGGGGGGCCCCTGGGGGCTGATCCCCAGCCCCCCATGTCGCAGGACAGCTCCTCCCAAGTGCTGCCCTCCTGCCCACGTCCTGGGGGAGCAACACCCCCCCCCACAGCGCCCCTCCCAGCCCAGGGGAGACCCCCCCATCTGCCCCACTGTGCGGATCCCCGCAGGCCCAGCTCCCCCCGGAAGCGGATGGATTTAACCACACCGATCTGGGGGGGGGGAGCTGTTCCCAGCATGCCTCGGGCCAGCTCCCAGAGCTCCCCCCCCCACAGCGCCCCCCCAGTACCTGCTGCAGTTGGGGCGACTCAGCGTCCACTCGGGACAGGAAATAGGCGGCTAGTTTGCCCTGGGGGTGAGGAGAGAAAGTGGGTGAGCGGCCGGGCAGCGAGCCCCACGGCGCCCCCCTCCCCTGCCCCACAGCGGGGAGACAGACTTACCCGGAGGGAGCCGCAGGCCCGCGGGTAACACGTCATGCAGGCCTTGATCCCCTCCAGCGCCGAGAGCTGGCACTGGGGAGAGAGCGGAGACGCCGTCAGGCTCCCACCCGCCTGGCTGGCCCTGGGGGGGCCACTCACCTCGGGTTTGAGGGCCAGCAGGGAGGTGAGCAGCCCGGGGATGGGGGAGCGGGCCGGCGCTGTGGGGACACACTCACCTCGGGTTTCAGGGCCAGCAGGAGGTCAGCAGCCCGGGATGGGGAGCGGGCCGGCGCTGTGGGGACACACTCACCTCGGGTTTCAGGGCCAGCAGGGAGGTCAGCAGCCCGGGGATGGGGAGCGGGGCCGGCGCTGTGGGGGACACACTCACCTCGGGTTTCAGGGCCAGCAGGGAGGTCAGCAGCCCGGGGATGTGGGGGACGGAGCCGGCGCTGTGTGTGGGGAGCGGGCCGGCGCTGTGGGGGGACACTCACCTTGGGTTCGAGGCCAGCAGGGAGGTCAGCAGCCCGGGGATGTGGGGACGGGCCGGCGCTGTGTGTGGGGGCACTCACCTCGGGTTTGAGGGCCAGCAGGGAGGTGAGCAGCCCGGGATGTGGGGGAGCGGGGCCGGCGCTGTGGGAGACACTCACCTTGGGTTTGAGGGCCAGCAGGAGGTGAGCAGCCCGGGATGTGGGAGCGGGCCGGCGCTGTGTGTGGGGGCTGGCGCTGTGAGGGGGACACTCACCTCGGGTTTGAGGGCCAGCAGGAGGTCAGCAGCCCGGGATGTGTGTGGGGAGGCGGGCCGGGCGCTGTGGGGGGGACACTCACCTCGGGTTTGAGGGCCAGCAGGGAGGTCAGCAGCCCGGGATGTGTGTGGGGAGCGGGCCGGCACTGGGGACACTCACCTCGGGTTTGAGGCCAGCAGGGAGGTCAGCAGCCCGGGATGGGGGACGGGGCCGGCGATGTCGGGGGACACTCACCTCGGGTTTCAGGCCCAGCAGGTGAGCAGCCCGGGATGTGGGGGAGCGGGCCGGCGCTGTGTGGGGAGCGGGGCTGGCGCTGTGAGGGGACACTCACCTCGGGTTTGAGGGCCAGCAGGAGGTGAGCAGCCTGGGGATGTGTGGGGACGGGGCCGGCGCTGTGGGGGGACGGGGCCGGCGCTGTGGGGGACGGGCCGGCGCTGGGGGGAGACACTCACCTCGGGTTTGAGGGCCAGCAGGGAGGTCAGCAGCCCGGGGATGTGTGGGGGACGGGCCGGCGCTGTGGGGACACTCACCTGGGGTTTGAGGGCCAGCAGGGAGGTCAGCAGCCCGGGGATGTGTGTGGGGAGCGGGCCGGCGCTGTGTGTGGGGGCACTCACCTCGGGTTTGAGGGCCAGCAGGGAGGTCAGCAGCCCGGGGATGTGGGGGACGGGGCCGGCGCTGTGTGTGGGAGCAGGGCCGGGCGCTGTGTGTGGGGACACTCACCTCGGGTTTGAGGGCCAGCAGGGAGGTCAGCAGCCCGGGATGTGGGGAGCGGGGCCGGCGCTGTGTGTGGGGAGCGGGCCGGCGCTGTGGGGACACTCACCTCGGGTTTGAGGGCCAGCAGGGAGGTCAGCAGCCGGGATGTGTGGGAGGGACGGGGCCGGCGCTGTGGGGACACTCACCTCGGTTTGAGGGCCAGCAGGGAGGTCAGCAGCCCGGGATGTGTGGAGGACGGGGCCGGCGCTGTGGGGACACTCACCTCGGGTTTCAGGGCCAGCAGGGAGGTCAGCAGCCCGGGATGTGGGGGAGCGGGCCGGCGCTGTGTGTGGGAGCGGGGCCGGCGCTGTGTGTGGGGGGCACTCACCTCGGGTTTGAGGGCCAGCAGGGAGGTCAGCAGCCCGGGGATGTGTGGGAGGGGACGGGGCCGGCGCTGTGGGGACACTCACCTCGGGTTTCAGGGCCAGCAGGAGGTCAGCAGCCCGGGGATGTGTGGGGAGCGGGGCCGGCGCTGTGGGGCACTCACCTCGGGTTTCAGGCCCAGCAGGGAGGTGAGCAGCCCGGGGATGGGGGGGGGGGGAGCGGGGCTGGCGCTGGGGGGGGGGGACACTCACCGCGGGGTTCAGGGCCAGCAGGGAGGTGCGCAGCCCGGGATGGGGAGCGGGGCCGGGCGCTGTGGGGGGACACTCACCTCGGGTTTGAGGGCCCGCTGGGAGGTCAGCAGCCGGGGGTTGTGTGGGGGACGGGCCGGCGCTGTGTGGGGACACTCACCTCGGGTTTGAGGGCCAGCAGGGAGGTCAGCAGCCCGGGATGTGGGGGGACGGGCCGGCGCTGTGGGGGACACTCACCTCGGGTTTCAGGGCCAGCAGGGAGGTCAGCAGCCCGGGATGTGGGGAGCGGGCCGGCGCTGTGTGTGGGGAGCGGGGCCGGCGATGTGTGTGGGGAGCGGGGCCGGCGCTGTGTGTGTGTGGGGCACTCACCTCGGGTTTGAGGGCCAGCAGGGAGGTCAGCAGCCCGGGATGTGGGGACGGGGCCGGCGCTGTGTGTGGGAGCAGGGCCGGCGCTGTGTGTGGGGACACTCACCTCGGGTTTGAGGGCCAGCAGGAGGTCAGCAGCCCGGGATGTGGGGGAGCGGGGCCGGCGCTGTGTGTGGGGAGCGGGGCCGGCGCTGTGGGGACACTCACCTCGGGTTTGAGGCCAGCAGGGAGGTCAGCAGCCCGGGATGTGTGGGAGGGGACGGGGCCGGCGCTGTGGGGACACTCACCTCGGTTTGAGGGCCAGCAGGGAGGTCAGCAGCCCGGGGATGTGTGGAGGGACGGGGCCGGCGCTGTGGGGACACTCACCTCGGGTTTCAGGGCCAGCAGGGAGGTCAGCAGCCCGGGATGTGGGGGAGCGGGCCGGCGCTGTGTGGGGAGCGGGCCGGGCGCTGTGTGTGGGGCACTCACCTCGGGTTTGAGGCCAGCAGGGAGGTCAGCAGCCCGGGATGTGGGGGACGGGGCCGGCGCTGTGTGGGGGACACTCACCTCGGGTTTCAGGGCCAGCAGGGAGGTCAGCAGCCGGGATGTGTGGGGAGCGGGCCGGCGCTGTGGGGGCACTCACCTCGGGTTTCAGGCCCAGCAGGAGGTGAGCAGCCCGGGATGGGGAGCGGGGCTGGCGCTGTGGGGGACACTCACCTCGGGTTTCAGGGCCAGCAGGGAGGTGAGCAGCCCGGGATGGGGAGCGGGCCGGCGCTGTGGGGGACACTCACCTCGGGTTTGAGGGCCAGCAGGGAGGTCAGCAGCCTGGGGATGTGTGGGGGACGGGCCGGCGCTGTGTGGGGACACTCACCTCGGGTTTGAGGGCCAGCAGGAGGTCAGCAGCCCGGGATGTGTGGGGACGGGGCCGGCGCTGTGTGGGGACACTCACCTCGGGTTTCAGGGCCAGCAGGGAGGTCAGCAGCCCGGGATGTGGGGGAGCGGGCCGGCGCTGTGTGTGGGGAGCGGGGCCGCGATGTGTGGGGGGAGCGGGGCCGGCGCTGTGTGTGTGTGTGGGGGCACTCACCTCGGGTTTGAGGGCCAGCAGGGAGGTCAGCAGCCCGGGATGTGTGGGGACGGGGCCGGCGCTGTGGGGACACTCACCTCGGGTTTCAGGGCCAGCAGGAGGTCAGCAGCCCGGGGATGTGGGGGGAGCGGGGCCGGCGCTGTGGGGGCACTCACCTGGGTTTCAGGCCCAGCAGGGAGTGAGCAGCCCGGGATGGGGAGCGGGGCTGGCGCTGTGGGGACACTCACCTCGGGTTTCAGGGCCAGCAGGGAGGTGAGCAGCCCGGGATGTGGGGGACGGGGCCAGCGCTGTGTGTGGGGAGCGGGGCCAGCGCTGTGGGAGACACTCACCTCGGGTTTCAGGGCCAGCAGGGAGGTCAGCAGCCCGGGATGTGGGGACGGGGCCAGCGCTGTGTGGGGAGCGGGGCCGGCGCCGTGGGGACACTCACCTCGGGTTTGAGGGCCAGCAGGAGGTCAGCAGCCCGGGATGTGTGTGGGGAGCGGGGCCGGCGCCGTGGGGGGACACTCACCTCGGGTTTGAGGGCCAGCAGGAGGTCAGCAGCCCGGGGATGTGTGGGGGAGCGGGGCTGGCGCTGTGAGGGGGCGACACTCACCTCGGGTTTGAGGGCCAGCAGGGAGGTCAGCAGCCCGGGATGTGTGTGGGGAGCGGGGCCGGCGCTGTGTGTGGGAGCGGGCCGGCGCTGTGTGGGGGGACACTCACCTCGGGTTTCAGGCCCAGCAGGGAGGTGAGCAGCCCGGGATGTGGGGAGCGGGGCCGGGCGCTGTGGGGACACTCACCTCGGGTTTCAGGCCCAGCAGGGAGGTCAGCAGCCCGGGATGTGGGGAGCGGGCCGGCGCTGTGTGGGGGAGCGGGGCTGGCGCTGTGGGGACACTCACCTGGGTTTGAGGGCCAGCAGGGAGGTCAGCAGCCCGGGATGTGGGGGACGGGGCCGGCGCTGTGTGTGGGGGGGAGCAGGGCCGGCGCTGTGTGTGGGGGGGGACACTCACCTCGGGTTTGAGGGCCAGCAGGGAGGTCAGCAGCCTGGGGATGTGTGGGGGGGGAGCGGGGCCGGCGCTGGGGACACTCACCTCGGGTTTGAGGGCCAGCAGGGAGGTGAGCAGCCCGGGGATGTGGGGGGGGGGGGGAGCGGGGCCGGCGCTGTGGGGGGGGGGCACTCACCTCGGGTTTGAGGGCCAGCAGGGAGGTCAGCAGCCCGGGGATGTGGTCGGTGGCGATGTCCCGCCCCAGCTCGGGCAGCTGGCAGGAGTAGAGCAGCAGGTCCCGCAGCACGGCCACCCCCAGCGCCATGGTGGGGGCGGGGTCCTGGGACTGGGGGCGGGGGAGGTGTCAGCCCAGCCACGCCCACTTCCTGCCTGCCCCCCCCGCTGCCCCTCCTGCCCCTCCCCCCACACCCTGCCCTGCCCCTTCCCCACCACACGGCTCCCCTGCCTGCCCCACCCCGCGTCCCGTACGACGCCCTCACCCCTCCCTGCCCCACACCTCTCGCTCCGCCCCCTATCCCCAGCTCAACCCAGAGTCCCAGTTTTTTCACACCCCCCTTTTGCCCTCCCTCTCCTCTCTCACCCCCCCCCTTTCTTTCAGGCACGGCCCCCCCTGCCCCCCCTCACCTGGAGCAGGTGCTGCAGGGCGCGCAGCCAGCCCAGGCAGTGCTGCTGGAACAGCTCCGTGGGGCTCTCGCTCACCAGCAGGGAGAGCAGACACAGCCCCTCGAACCTGGGGGGCACAGGGAGATCAGTGGGGGGCACCCCCCCGGCTGGGGTGGGGGGCTGAGTCAGTGTCACGCGCTGGGAAAGCAAGGGGAGGAGGTGGCTCCAGGGGTGCCTCTATGGGGCCCATGGTGGGGAGTTCGCAGGGGAGCCGGGGGGGGGGGAGTCTGGGCAGGGTTTCCCTGTGGGGCGCAGTGTGAGGGAACCAGGGAGGGGTTTCCAGGGGACTCCCAGCTGCCCCGTGGGACCAGCCCTTTGGGGGGATGGGTCAGACCCCTCTGCCCCCAGAGCGGGGGTGGGGGGGGACTCACCGTGTCTTGACGGCGCCCAGCCGGGCGTTGGTGGCCCCGATCAGGCCCCCCAGGGCCTGCAGGTTCTGGGAACACAAAGTGGGGGGGGGTTAGCGACGAACCCCGGACAGAACAGCCCCCCCCCCCAGCCCTGGGATGGGGGCAGCGTGGCGCACATGCCCTGGAGACCCCTGCAGCAAGGGGGGAGCCCCCCAGGCTACTCTGCCCCCCGGACCCTCCTCCTCCCCACACACCCCCCAGACCCTCTTAGCCCCCCAGCCCTCATCGCGCCCTCCTGCCCAGGGGGGTCAGACCTGGGGGGAGGATGCGACTCAGGGGGCAGGGAGGGGGCGGGCCTCACGGGAAGGGGCGGGGCTCCCGGGCTCCGGGTGGGGCGGGGCTCTGAGGAGGGAGGGGCGGAGCTCCCGAGAGCAGGGAGGGGGCGGGGCTCCGCAAAGGGCAGGGCTCCCGGGGCAGGGAGAGAGGGGCGGGCCCTGGGAAGGGGGCGGGCTCCCGATGGCAGGAAGGGCGGGGCACCCGAGGGGGGCGGCTCCGCGGCCGGGGCGAATGGGGCGGGGCTCCGGGGCCAGGAGGGCGGGGCCCGGGGCCAGGAGGAGGGGGCTCCCGAGGGCAGGGAGGGGCGGGCTCCCGGAGGGGCGGGGCTCCCGGAGGGGGCGGCTCCGCGGGCGGGGAGGAGGACGGGGCTCCCGGAGGGGCGGGCTCCCGAGGGCAGGAGGGGGCGGGCTCCCGGAGGGGGCGGGGAGGGAGGGCGGGCTCCCGAGGGCAGGGAGAGGGGCGGAGCTCCCGGAGGGGCGGGGCTCCCGAGGGCAGGGAGGGGCGGGCTCCCGGAGGGGCAGGGCTCCCGGAGGGGCGGGGCTCAGGGGCAGGAGGGGGCGGGGCTCCGCGGGCGGGCCGGAGGGGCGGGGCTCCCAGAGGCGGGGCCCGGGGCAGGAGGGGGCGGGGCCCGCGGGCGAAGAGGAGGGCGGGGCCCGGGAGGGGCGGGGCTCCGCGGGCGGGGAGGAAGGGGGCGGGGCTCCGGGGCAGGGAGGGGGCGGGGCTCCGCGGGCGAAGAGGAGGGGCGGGGCTCCGGGGCAGGGAGGGGCGGGGCTCCGCGGGCGAAGAGGAGGGGGCGGGGCTCCCGGCCGGGAGGGGCGGGCTCCCGGAGGGGCGGGGCTCCGCGGGCGGGGAGGGAGGGGGCGGGGCTCCGGGGCGCTCACCTGGCCGCTGTCCCGCAGGCCGCGCACCAGGCCGGGCAGGGGCCGGGCCCCGCCCAGCGCCTCCAGCACCAGCCGCCCCGGGCAGCCCGAGGCCGCCGCCGCCGCCGCCGCCATGCTGCCCCGCGCGCCGCTCTGCTCCGCCCCGCCCCCGCGTCATCGCCACGCGCCCGGCGGCCCTGAAACCAACCGCCGCGCGCGCGCGCCCGCCTGACGTCATTCCCAGACGACTGGAGCCCTGGGGACCGCGCGCGCCCGCCGGCCGGCTAGCCGTGCGTCATCGCGCCGCGTTCGGGGCGGGGTCTGGAAACCGCTGTGTGTGACCGGCCCAATGGGGGCTGGAAACCGCTGTGTGTGACCGGCCCAATGGGGCTGGAAACCGCTGTGTGTGACCGGCCCAATGGGGCTGGAAACCGCTGTGTGTGACCGGCCCAATGGGGGGGCTGGAAACCGCCCTGTGTGACCAGCCCAATGGGGGGGGGGCTGGAAACCGGTGGGTGTGACCGGCCCAATGGGGGCTGGAAACCGCTGTGTGTGACCGGCCCAATGGGGGCTGGAAACCGCCATGTGTGACCAGCCCAATGGGGGCTGGAAACCGCTGTGTGTGACCGGCCCAATGGGGGCTGGAAACCGCCATGTGTGACCAGCCCAATGGGGGCTGAAACCGCTGTGTGTGACCGGCCCAATGGGGGCTGAAACCGCCATGTGTGACCAGCCCAATGGGGCTGAAACCGCTGTGTGTGACCGGCCCAATGGGGGCTGGAAACCGCTGTGTGTGACCGGCCCAATGCGGGGCTGGAAACTGCTATGTGTGACCGGCCCAATGCGGGGCTGGAAACCGCTATGTGTGACCGGCCCAATGCGGGGGGGGGGGCTGGAAACCGCTATGTGTGACCGGCCCAATGGGGGGGGGCTGGAAACCGCCATGTGTGACCGGCCCAATGCGGGGGGGCTGGAAACCGCTATGTGTGACCGGCCCAATGGGGGGGGGCTGGAAACCGCCATGTGTGACCGGCCCAATGGGGGGGCCTGGAAACCGCCATGTCTGACCGTCCCAATGTGTGGGGGTCTGGAAACCGCTGTGTGTGACCGGCCCAATGGGGCCTGGAAACCGCTGTGTGTGACCGGCCCAATGGGGGGCTGGAAACCGCTGTGTGTGACCGGCCCAATGGGGGGGGCTGGAAACCGCTGTGTGTGACCGGCCCAATGCGTGGGGGGCTGGAAACCGCCATGTGTGACCGGCCCAATGGGGGGGGCTGGAAACCGCTGTGTGTGACCGGCCCAATGGGGGGGGCTGGAAACCGCCATGTGTGACCGGCCCAATGGGGGGGCCTGGAAACCGCCATGTCTGACCGTCCCAATGCGTGGGGGTCTGGAAACCGCTATGTGTGACCGGCCGAATGGGGGGACTAGAAACCGCCATGTGTGACTATCCCAGTGGGGTGGGGGTGCTGGAAACCACCATGTGTGACCATCCCAATGGGTTGGGGGGGGGGCTGGAAATTGTCCTGACCAACTGCCTCAATGGAGGGGCCGGCTTGGGCGGGGGGCAACCAGGAAACTGCTCAGCCCATCAGTCTCAATCAGAGGGGCCTAGAAACCGCTGTGCCTCCCGCCCCAAGGGGAAGGGCCCTGCAGGCCGGGGCGGGGGCTGGGTGATTAAAGGGGAGCAGAGGCTGGGGGAATCTCTCCTGACGGGGCGGGGGGCAGCCGTGGGTCTGAGCAGCACCCTACTGCCCATGCCTAGGAGCTGGGGATGCCGGGGGGGCATAAATTGAGCCCCCCCCCCCGTCCTGAGTGAGCTCTACCAGCTGGGGGGCCTCCAGAGAGGGAGAATTTCCCTCGGGGGGGGTGTCTTGCAGTGCCGGGGGCCCAGTCACACCTGCCCCCCCCCATGCCCAAGCGATGGGGAGAGGCCTGGTAAGTCTGGGGTCAGCACTAAACCCTGAGCAGACGCCCCAGCCTGGCTCTGGGGTTTGCTTTTACAGCTGGTAGGGTCACTTTCAGAGGGACAGGCTGCAGCTGGCCACTTTCCAGGTGTGGGGCAGGGCCGGGGTCCATGCATGGCGGGGGCAGGGCCGGGGTCCATGCATGGCGGGGGTGCTGCAGGGGCAGGGCCAGGGGCGGCCGGCGGGCTGGGGGAGGGGGCACACTGGAGGCTGCGCTGCAGGGCTGCCTGCGGCATGCTTCTCCCTGCAAGTGCATGGTGCATGCAGGGCCGGGGGGGGTACACTGGGCACGGGGGTCAAGGTGCATGCAGGGCAGGGGGTTTCCAGCAGGGAGGGTCCGGTGGTGGCAGGGCAGGGTGCAAGGGTGGTGCTGGGGGCACGGTGCATGCATGCAGGCGGTCCCGGGGAGGTCATGGTGCATGCAGGCGGGGGCGGGGGGGCAGTGCTTGTCCCGGGGTCCACGGCGCATGCAGGCGGGGCGGTGGGGGGGCAGCGCATGCAGGTGGGTGGGGCGATGCTTATCCCGGGGTCACGGTGCATGCAGGCGGGGCGGTGCTTGTCCCGGGGTCAGGGTGCATGCAGGCGGGGGCGGTGCTTGTCCGGGGGATCAGGTGCATGCAGGCGGGGCGGTGCTTGTCCCGGGCGGGTCACGCGCATGCAGGCGGGGCGGTCCTGGGGTCACGGCACATGCAGGTGGGTGGGGCAGTGCTTATCCCGGGGGTCACGGTGCATGCAGGCGGGGGTGGTGCTTGTCCGGGGGTCAGGTGCATGCAGGCGGGGTGGTGCTTGTCCCGGGGTCAGGTGCATGCAGGCGGGGCGGTGCATGCAGGCGGGGGTCAGGGTGCATGCAGGCAGGGGCGGTGCATGCAGGCGGGGGCGCTGCTTGTCGGGGTTTCAGGGTGCATGCAGGCGGGGCGGTGCATGCAGGCGGGGCGGTGCTTGTCCCGGGGTTTCAGGTGCATGCAGGCGGGGGCGGTGCTTGTCCTGGGGTCACGGTGCATGCAGGCGGGGGCGGTGCATGGCGGGGGGCGGTGCTTGTCCCGGGGCTTCAGGTGCATGCAGGCGGGGCGGTGCATGCAGGCGGGGCGTTGCTTGTCCCGGGGGTCAGGGTGCATGCAGGCGGGGCGGTGCTTGACCCGGGGGTCAGGGTGCATGCAGGCGGGGGCGTTGCTTGTCCCGGGGGTCAGGTGCATGCAGGCGGGGCGGTGCTTGTCCTGGGGTCAGGTGCATTCAGGCGGGGGCGGTGCTTGTCCCGGGGGCGGTGCTTGTCCCGGGGCCACGGTGCATGCAGGCGGGGCGGTGCTTGTCCCGGGGGCCACGGTGCATGCAGGCGGGGGCAGTGCTTGTCCCGGGTGGGGTCAGGTGCATGCAGGCGGGGCGGTGCATGCAGGCGGGGGCGGTGCTTGTCCCGGGGGCGGTGCATGCAGGCGGGGGCAGTGCTTGTCCTGGGGTCAGGTGCATGCAGGCAGGGGGCGGTGCATGCAGGCGGGGGCGGTGCTTGTCCTGGGGTCAGGGTGCATGCAGGCAGGGGGCGGTGCATGCAGGCGGGGCAGTGCTTGTCCCAGGGGTCAGGGTGCATGCAGGCGGGGCGGTGCATGCAGGCGGGGCAGTGCTTGTCCCGGGGGTCAGGGTGCATGCAGGCGGGGGCGGTGCTTGTCCCGGGGGCCAGGGTGCATGCAGGCGGGGGCAGTGCTTGTCAGGGGTGGGGTCAGGTGCATGCAGGCGGGGGCGGTGCATGCAGGCGGGGCGGTGCTTGTCCCGGTGGGGTCAGGGTGCATGCAGGCGGGGGCTTGTCCCGGGGTCACGGTGCATGCAGGCGGGGGTGCTTGTCAGGGTGCATGCAGGCGGGGACGGTGCTTGTCCCGGGGCGGTGCAGGCGGGGGCGGTGCTTGTCCCGGGGTCATTCCCTCGCTCGCCACAAGGTTGCAGCAACACCCCTCCCCTTCCTGACGTCTCTTCCCCTCCCTGCCCCCATCCGCCTCCTCCCGGGCGCGCCCCTGATTGGCTGCGCCTCCCCCACGTGACCCGGGCCCCGGGGCTGCCCATGGCTTCACTCGGGTCCGCTCCCGCTCCCGCGCGCAACCCGCACCCGGAGCCCCGAGCCCAGCGCGGCGCGTGCGGCGCCCGGAGCCGCCATGGGGGAGAAGGCGGGGACCAGGTGGGGGCCGGGCCGGGGGGCGGGCGGTGCAGGGGGGCAGGTCACCCCCATCCCCCCGGCGGGGGGGGGGACCCAGGCGTCCGGGCTCCCAGCCCCCACCCCTCCCCGCGCCGGGGGAGAACCCAGGAGGCCGGGCGCCCCGCCCCCCTGCTCTAACCACCAGCTCCCCCCTCCTCCCAGAGCTGGGGAGAGAACCCAGGAGTCCTGGCTCCCAGGCCCCCTGCTCTAACCCAGCAGCCCCCACTCTCCTCCCAGGGCCGGGGAGAGAACCCAGGAGTCCTGGCTCCCAGCCCCCCCTGCTCTAACCACCAGCCCCCACTCCCCTCTCAGAGTCGGGGGGAGAACCCAGGAGTCCTGGCTCCCAGCCCCCCAAGCTCTAACCACCAGCCCCTGCTCCCCTCCCAGAGCCAGGGAGAGAACCCCGGAGTCCTGGCTCCCAGCCCCCCTGCTCTGACCCACCAGCCCCCACTCCCCGCCCCGAGCCGGGGGAGAACCCAGGAGTCCTGGCTCCCAGCCCCCCCTCCTCTAACCACCAGCCCCCGCTCCCCTCCCAGAGCTGGGGAGAGAACCCAGGAGTCCTGGCTCCCAGCCCCCCCTGCTCTAACCACCAGTCCCCACTCCTCCCAGAGCCGGGAGAGAACCCAGGAGTCCTGGCTCCCAGCCCCTGCTCTGACCCACCAGCCCCACTCCCCTCAGAGCCGGGAGAGAACCCAGGAGTCCTGGCTCCCAGCCCCCTGCTCTAACCCACCAGCCCCACTCCTCCCAGGGCCGGGAGAGAACCCAGGAGTCCTGGCTCCCAGCCCCTGCTCTAACCACCAGCCCCCTCCCGAGCCGGGGGAGAACCCAGGAGTCCTGGCTCCCAGCCCCCTCCTCAAACCACCAGCCCCCGCTCCCCGCCCCGCGCCGGGGGAGAGAACCCAGGAGTCCTGGCTCCCAGCCCCCCTGCTCTAACCCACCAGTCCCCACTCCCCTCCCCGAGCCGGGGGAGAGAACCCAGGAGTCCTGGCTCCCAGCCCCCTCCTCTAACCACCAGCCCCGCTCCTCCCAGAGCCGGGGAGAGAACCCAGGAGTCCTGGCTCCCAGCCCCCTGCTCTAACCCACCAGTCCCCACTCCTCCCAGAGCCGGGAGAGAACCCAGGAGTCCTGGCTCCCAGCCCCCCTGCTCTGACCCACCAGCCCCCACTCCCCTCCCCGAGCCGGGGAGAGAACCCAGGAGTCCTGGCTCCCAGCCCCCCTGCTCCATCCCACCAGCCCCCACTCCCCTCCCAGAGCCGGGGAGAGAACCCAGGCATCCCAGGAAGTGGGTCAGGGCCGGGAAGACCCAGATACCGCCCCGCGGCTAATCCGTCTGTGCCAGGCGCTCGGGGCAGAACCGGATTTACAGCGACATTGGTCCCTGGCACCTGCCATGTCCCGGACGCCTGGGTTCCTCAGGGCATCTTGGGCGAGTGTCACTTAGGTCCAGGACACCTGGGTCCTTTAGGGAGACAGCGGGTACAGGGCCCCAGCCCATGGTGTGTTCCCCCCTCCCCCTCCACCCCCAGGGCTGGGGCTGGCACCGGGAGGCACCTGTCTGGGATGTTTGGTGAGGACGTTTATTGCCTGGGGTTTATTGCCCCGGTGATAAGGGGTTGGAGGGCAGGAGCCCTGCCCCCCAGCCCTGCCGGTGCCCCTCACTCCCGACCCGCAGCCCCTGCCAGCCCAGCACCCCCCCAGCTCTGCCGGTGCCCCTCACTCCCGACCCGCAGCCCCTGCCCCCCCAGCCCTGGGCTTTGGGGCCGTTGGGAGCTGTGGGGACTCTTCCTGGCTCCAGGGCGGGTCAGAAAGAGGAAGTGAAAGCCGCAGAGCTCAGCGGTCGGATGTCAGTAACTGCCCTGGGGGGTGGGGAGTGGAGAAGAAGTGGGGGGGAGGGGCTGTGATGGGGAGGGGGGACCCCAGTTGCCCCCTCCCCGGTTGGCTTCAAAAAAAGGCTCAGTTCCAGCCCCAAACAGCTCCCAGGCTGGAGATGCAGCCACCTCTGGGGTGGGGCGGCTGTTTGTACAGGGGCCCAACTCCGTCACATCCCCCAGGGGCTGCCGTGGAGCGGGCTCAGGATCGGGGACGAGGAGCAGAATCCTGGGGTGCAGGGAGACCCCCCCAACGGTCACCTGCCTCCCCCCTCACAACTGTCACCCGCGTCCCCCCCCCCCCCCGCCGGGGCTTCCTCACAATATCCTGCCTAGGAAACAAAACAGGAAACGCCACGTCCTGTCAGAGACGCGTCCCCAGCTCGTGCCAGCCCCCCCCCCCTCCACCAAGCCTGGGCCTGGCAGCCCGGCCCCCCACACCCCAGCCCTGCCGGTGCCCCTCACTCCCGACCCGCAGCCCCTGCGCTGGTTCTGTTACCGGGAGCTGGTTCCCCATTCACACCCCCTGCCCCCCCCCATGGCTCTGAGGCCGTACTACAAATTGCTGTGCCTTCCGGGGGGGGGAGGGGAGGCAGCCCCATGGTCCCTTCCCCCCCTGCTTAGCTCCTCGGGGGGGGGGTGAGGGCCATGACCCCCAAACGTCAGCCCTGCATTGGGCTTGGCAGTTTCCATAGCAACCTGGGGGTTGCCGGCGGGGTGGGGAGACCAGCTCTGAATCCCCCGACGGGACCAAGTGTGGGGGGAGAGTCCTGGGTTCTGTTCTGTCCGTCTCCCCCCCCCGGCCGAGAACGGGCTGGCGTGGGGACCCCCCTCCCAGGCAGATCGGGGGGGCAGAGATGGGGGGTGCCGTCCCCCGGGCTGGAGCTGGGGGGGTTCCCTGCCCCATGCCTGGGAAATAGGCCGTGTGGGTCGGGCCTGTATCTGGGGGGCCGGGGAAGGGATTCTGTGGGGGGCCCCTTTCAGGGTGAGGTGGGGGCAGGACCTCAGTCGCTCCTGCCCCCCCCCCCCCCATCCTGGCAGGAGAGGAACAAGGATCCCTTAGGCTTCCCCCCTCCCAGCTGTTCCCGTTGCTACGGTAACACCAGGGCAACTGGTCTGGATCCTGTTTCCATGGCAACCGGCTAAGCCTGAGCTTGGGGGGGAGGGGTCAAAGGTCAGCCTGGGGTACCCAGAGATGGATGGAGGGGGGGTTTCTACCAGTCAATTCTGACCCATGTCTCCCCCCCGCCCCCCAATTCCCCCCCAGGGTCTTCAAGAAATCAAGTCCCAACTGCAAGGTGAGTGACAGCCCAGGCCACCCCCCCCCAGCTCTGCCGGTGCCCCTCACTCCCGACCCGCAGCCCCTGCCCCCCAGCCTCGGGCGCTGCGTGTGAGAACTGGTCGCTCCCCACTTTGGTTTCCTCCCTCGTGCGCTGACGACGAGGATCCTGTTCCCCCCCTCCCGTCGCACGGGTCTTTGCACGCGCGAGTGAGCGCCCAGTCCTCGCACGGCTTGGCCGGGGGGCTTGTGCACAGAGAGCCTGGGGGTGGCGGAGGCGGGGCCTGTGGGATGGAGGCAGGGCCCAGGAGAGTGTGTGGGGGGGTCCTGGGGGGGCTCTTCTCCATGGTATTGGCGGGGGGTGGGGTCGTGTCAGGGTCTGGTGTGGGGAGATGGGCCCTGCCGGCTCCAGGTAGCAAAGGGTTAAACTACCCCCCCCCCACTGCCACCCCAGAGCGATGGTTTGTTTACGTTGGGTCTCCATGCACCTGCCCCCCCCCCGCCACCTCCTGATTGGCTTCCCCCATCCCTGGGGGCCCCCTCCCCATAGAGTCCGGGGGAGTTGGGAGCCGGCAGATAAACAGACGCCGACGCTGGAAGGAGGCTGGGGGGGTGGGGGAATGGAGCCCCTCGAGCTGGACAGGATTCGCTGCGAGGTGCCCCGAGGCATCCGGGTGTTCACGAAACGGCTGGGGACCCAGGTAACCGGGGTTTGGGGGGTGGGCAGGGGCCTGGGGAGGTTAATTGTGGGCTCTGGCAACCTGCATCGGAGGAGGCTTGACCTGGGAGACCCCCCGGGGTGCCGTCTGTCCCCCCCGCTACTCCCACCCCCGTGTCCGTCTGTCCCCACAGCTCACCGTCTACCTGGGGAAGCGGGACTTCGTGGATCACCTGGACCGGGTGGATCCCGTGGGTGAGTTTGGGGGGGCGTTGGAGGGCTGGTGAGGGGTGGGGAGGCTGGCCATGGAATTGGGGAAAGGATTCACAGGGAGGGGATTGGGAGTAATGGGGGCTGGGGTTTAGGGGCAGGTGGCTCTGAGTGGTTGTGGGGGTGGTGGAGGGCTGGTGGTGGGGATGGCTATGAGGTGGTTGGGGTGTGGGGAGAAAGTGGGGTGGCGGTTGGGGATTACTACAGGGCCGTGGGGTCTTGCCCCCGTCTCACCCCCACCCCGGTTCCCGTGCAGATGGCGTGGTGCTGGTGGACCCTGAGTACCTGAAGGATCGGAAAGGTGAGAGGAGGCGTGGGGGGAATCTGCCCGGGGTGGGGGGGAATTCTAGGCTCCACTCCCTCCTTTGACCCTGACTGGCTGGGGGGGGGGGCAGAGCTGAGCATTCAGGCCCACCCCTTGCGTTTCTGTTCTCCCCGGGGGTGGGGGGGTGTCAGCGTCCCGTGGGAAAGGAGCCAGGAGCCCATGGGAGAACATCCTGTACTCCTGGGGGGAGAGTGCACCGCTGCGCGTGCGCAGAATTTCTGTCCTCCGCAGAGTTCCTGGCGTCCCCGCAGGAAAAGGACTTTCCGGGGAAGCCGCCAGAGCGCTCAGGCGCGCGGTGGTTTAAAACGCTGCGAAATTCGGCACGTTTGATTTGCCAGATAGAGGTGGAGGTTGCAACCCTGACTCGGCGCAAGGACCGAAACACCCCAGGGCCCTGCCCCTCTGTGCCAGGGGCAGGCAGGCAGGCTCAGCAAGGCAGGATCCAGGTGTGGGGGATCCAGATGTGGGTTGAGAGGGTTCTGTGGGGGGCAATCTGGGTGCGGGCGGCTCAGTGGGGGATCCGGGGTGGAGGATCTGGATGCACAAGGGCTTGTTGGGGGTTCTGGGATATGTGTGGGGAGATAGAGCTCAGCAGGGTTCTCAGTGTGGGGGTTCGGTGGGGTGGGGGTCCAGGTGCAGCTGGTTGGGGCTCGGTGCGGTGGGGAGCTGGGTATGGGTGGCTCATTGGGGTGGTCCAGGTGTGTGTGTGTGGGGGGGGGGGTTCTAGGTGTGGGGTGAGGCTCACGGGGAGGGTCTGGGTGCCCGGGGGTTGGGCGGACGGGGGAGCAGCTCCCTGCACGGGGATCCCTCCCCCTGCAGCTGAGGCGTGCCGGGTGCAGGAAGTGGGGGGTGGGGAGTTTGCAGAGCTTCCTGCAGCCGGGGGCGAAATCTGGGGTGGGTCTGACCCGGCCCCGGATGCCGTGCAGGGGAAGAGGAAGTCCCGTCCTCCCCAGCCCAGCTGTGCCTAGCAGCTGAGCCGGCGCAGGGTAGGAGCCACCAGCCGGGTCTCCCCCAGTCCCGCCTCCTGCCCCACAGAGAGGGGTTTGCCTCTCTGCCACCTGCCCTGTCGAAACATACTGCCGGGCGGGGGTCACATGAAAGTATTTCTTCACATGACGCACTGTTAACCTGGGGAACTCCTCGCCAGGGGATGTTGTGAAGGCCAAGACTATACCAGGGTTCAAAGAAGAACTAGATCAGTTCCTGGAGAACGGATCCGTCGATGGCTACTAGCCAGGCTGGGCAGGGACGGTGTCCGTAGCCTCTGTTTGCCAGAGCTGGGAATGGGCGACAGGGGCTGGGTCACTCGGGGATTCCCTGTTCTGTTCGTTCCCTCTGGGGCGCCTGGCACTGGCTGCCGTCGGCAGACAGGCCCCTGGGCTGGATGGACCCTTGGTCTGACCCAGTCTGGCCGCTCGTCTGTTCTTCCCCGTCAGAAAGGCATTTTGCTGCGGGGAAGCAGAGAAATCTGCGGGGGACGTGAAGCCTGCGCAGGAGAGAGAGATCCCCCAGGAGTAGAGAGATCCGATCCCCTCTCTCTAAGTCCAGGGGAGGCCCACGCCCCGAATCCGGCGGGCAGCTCCGGTCGCCCCCTCGCGGGAAACAGGGCAACAAACCCGAGGGAAGGCCTGGGACGGCTTCCTTAGGAGAGATGGGAGAGACTGGGGAGCGGGGGGGCGGGGTTTGGGAGCTGGGGGCGGAGCTGGCTGAGGCCCCTCCCCTCACCCCCACCCTGTCTCCTCCCCCCGCAGTGTTTGTGACGCTGACCTGCGCCTTCCGCTATGGGCGCGAGGACCTGGACGTGCTGGGCCTGTCGTTCCGTAAGGACCTGTTCTCGGCCACCTGCCAGGCCGTGCCCCCCCTGCCCGAGGAGCAGCGCCCCCTCACCCGCCTGCAGGAGCGGCTGCTGCGCAAACTGGGGGCCAACGCCCACCCCTTCGCCTTCACGGTGAGCCCCCCGGTGCCCTGCCCCCCAACAGCGCCCCCTTCGCCTTCACGGGGAGTCCCCGGTGCCCTGCCCCAACAGCGCCCCCTTCGCCTTCACGGGAGCCCCGGAACCCCCAACGCCCCCTTCGCCTTCACGGGAGTCCCCAGAACCCCCAACGCCCCTTCGCCTTCACGGGAGCCCCGAACCCCCAACGCCCCTTCGCCTTCACGGGGAGCCCCGGAACCCCAACGCCCCCTTCACCTTCACGGTGAGCCCCCAGAACCCCCAACGCCCCCTTCGCCTTCACGGGAGCCCCCAGAACCCCCAACGCCCCTTCGCCTTCACGGTGAGTCCCCGGGTCCCCTGCCCCCAACAGCGCCCCCTTCGCCTTCGGGAGCCCCAGACCCCCAACGCCCCCTTCGCCTTCACGGGAGTCCCCAGAACCCCCAACGCCCCCTTCGCCTTCACGGGAGCCCCGGTCCCTGCACTCCCCAACGCCCCTTCGCCTTCACGGTGAGCCCCAGAACCCCAACGCCCCTTCGCCTTCCGGGAGCCCCCAGAACCCCCAACGCCCCCTTCGCCTTCACGGGAGTCCCCAGAACCCCCAATGCCCCCTTCGCCTTCACGGTGAGCCCCGGAACCCCCAATGCCCCCTTCGCCTTCACGGTGAGCCCCGAACCCCCAACACCCCTTCGCCTTCCCGGGAGCCCCGAACCCCCCAACGCCCCTTCGCCTTCACGGGAAGTCCCTGGTGCCCTGCCCCCAACAGCCCCCTTGGCCTTCACGGTGAGTCCCCTGGTGCCCTGCCCCCAACACCCCCCTTCGCCTTCACGGGAGTCCCTGGTGCCCTGCCCCCAACAGCCCCCTTGGCCTTCACGGTGAGTCCCCTGGTGCCCTGCCCCAACAGCCCCCTTCGCCTTCACGGGAGTCCCTGGTCCCCTGCCCCCAACAGCGCCCCCTTCGCCTTCATGGGAGTCCCCGGTGCCCTGCCCCCAACAGCCCCTTGGCCTTCACGGGAGTCCCCGGTCCCTGCCCCAACACCCCCTTCGCCTTCACGGTGAGTCCCCAGAAGCCCCCAACACCCCCTTCGCCTTCACGGGAGTCCCCGGTCCCCTGCCCCCAACGCCCCCCTTCGCCTTCACAGGGAGTCCCCCGGGTCCCCTCCAACGCCCCCCCTTTGCGGGCGAGACCGCCCCGGGACACCCCCCCCCAACGCCCCCTCTTCATCTTCCAAGAGAGACAACCCCCCCCCACCCCGCCGGGGAACCCCGTGTAACGCACCCTGTGTCTCAGATCCCACAGAACCTGCCCTGCTCCGTGACGCTCCAGCCCGGCCCAGAGGACACGGGCAAGGTACAGACCGGGGGGGTCGGGAGGGAGGGGCACCGGCAGAGCTGGGGGGGGCAGGGGCTGCGGGTCGGGAGTGAGGGGCACCGGCAGGGCTGGGGGGGGCAGGGGCTGCGGGTCGGGAGTGAGGGACACCGGCAGAGCTGGGGGGGGCAGGGGCTGCGGGTCGGGAGTGAGGGGCACCGGACTAATGGGGTTTTTCCCACAATCTCAGGCTTGTGGGGTCGATTTTGAGATCCGAGCTTTCTGTGCCAAATCCCTGGAAGAAAAGATTCACAAAAGGTACCGGAGACCCCAGGGTGAGCCCCCAGCGCAGGCTGCAGACAGGCAGCAAGCGAGACCTCCTCCCCTTCCAGAGCCGGGGAGAGAACCCAGGAGTCCTGGCTCCCAGCCCCCCCTGCTCTAACCCACCAGCCCCCACTCCCCTCCCAGAGCCGGGGAGAGAACCCAGGAGTCCTGGCTCCCAGCCCCCCCCGCTCTAACCCACCCGCCCCACTCCTCCCAGAGCCAGGAGAGAACCCAGGAGTCCTGGCTCCCAGCCCCGTGCCCTAACCCACCAGCCCCACTCCCTCCCAGAGCCAGGAGAGAACCCAGGAGTCCTGGCTCCCAGCCCCCGTTCTACCCACCAGCCCCCACTCCTCCCAGAGCCGGGAGAGAACCCAGGAGTCCTGGCTCCCAGCCCCCTGCTCTAACCCACCCGCCCCACTCCTCCCAGAGCCAGGAGAGAACCCAGGAGTCCTGGCACCCAGCCCCCTGCTCTAACCACCAGCCTCCACTCCTCCCAGAGCCGGGAGAGAACCCAGGAGTCCTGGCACCCAGCCCCACTCCTCCCAGAGCCGGGAGAGAACCCAGGAGTCCTGGCTCCCAGCCCCTGCTCTAACCCACCCGCCCCACTCCTCCCAGAGCCAGGAGAGAACCCAGGAGTCCTGGCTCCCAGCCCCCTGCTCTGACCCACCAGCCCCCACTCCTCCCAGAGCCGGGAGAGAACCCAGGAGTCCTGGCACCCAGCCCCTGCTCTAACCCACCAGCCCCCACTCCTCCCAGAGCCAGGAGAACCCAGGAGTCCTGGCTCCCAGCCCCTGCTCTAACCCACCAGCCCCCACTCCTCCCAGAGCTGGGGAGAGAACCCAGGAGTCCTGGCTCCCAGCCCCCGCTCTAACCCACCAGCCCCCACTCCTCCCAGAGCCAGGAGAGAACCCAGGAGTCCTGGCTCCCAGCCCCGTTCTACCCACCAGCCCCACTCCTCCCAGAGCCGGGAGAGAACCCAGGAGTCCTGGCTCCCAGCCCCTGCTCTAACCCACCAGCCCCACTCCTCCCAGAGCCGGGAGAGAACCCAGGAGTCCTGGCTCCCAGCCCCCTGCTCTGACCCACCAGCCCCACTCCTCCCAGAGCCGGGAGAGAACCCAGGAGTCCTGGCACCCAGCCCCCTGCTCTAACCACCAGCCTCCACTCCTCCCAGAGCCGGGAGAGAACCCAGGAGTCCTGGCACCCAGCCCCCTGCTCTAACCCACCAGCCCCACTCCTCCCAGCGCCGGGGAGAGAACCCAGGCGTCCGGCAGGCTCTGACTCCCGCCCCAGGAACTCGGTGCGGCTGGTGATCCGGAAGGTGCAGTACGCCCCGAAGCCGGGCCCCCAGCCCATGGCCGAGACCACCCGGCACTTCCTGATGTCGGACCGGTCCCTGCACCTGGAGGCCTCGCTGGACAAGGAGGTGGGGGGGCTGGGGGAGCTAATGGGGGGCTGGGGAGCGAACGGGGGCTGGGGAGGGGGCTGGATCCGGGGGAGGAGACGTGTGCTGGCTGGCTGGGTGGGCGGAGCTGGGGTCCCCGGGGGCTGGGGGCCCTGTCGTTGGGCGAGAGTCTTGGGGGCCTGCACTGACCCCGGCGTGTGTCCCCAGCTCTATTACCACGGGGAGCCCATCAGCGTCAACGTCCACGTGACGAACAACTCGAGCAAGAGCGTGAAGAAGATCAAGGTTTCAGGTGGGTCGGGGATTGTACAGGGGGGGGGGCTGTGTGCTGGGGGCAGTGCTGGGGAGTGGGGGCTGTGTGCTGGGGAGATTGTACAGGGGTGGGGGCCGTGCTGGGGGAGTGGGGGCTGTGTGTTGGGGGCCGTGCTGGGGGAGTGTGGGGCTGTGTGCTGGGGCCGTCCTGGGGAGTGGGGGCTGTGTGCTGGGGGGGTCATGGGCCCGGGGGGGTGTGCTGGGGGGGCTGCCCATGCCCCGAGCCTGACCCCTCGTCCCCCGCAGTGCGGCAATACGCAGACATCTGCCTGTTCAGCACGGCCCAGTACAAGTGTCCGTGGCCCAGACCGAGCAAGAGTTAGTGACCCCCCCCCCGGTGTCAGAGATCCACAGGGGGGGCTGGGAGTGCATTGGGGGGTCCCTGGCCGGGACTGCAGGGGAGGGGTCCCTGGCTGGGGCGGCAGAGAGGAGGCTGGGGGTGCAAGGGGGTTCTCTGGGGGGGCGGAGAGGGGGCTCGGGGTTCCTTGGGGGGTCCCTGGCTTGGGGGCAGGGAGGGGGTCTGGGGGGTGCATGGGGGGTCCCTGGCTTGGGGGGGGCAGGGAAGGGGCGGGGGGGACCCAGCCCCTCACCCCCCACCTGCTCTGCGCCCAGTGACCAGGTGTCGCCCAGCTCCACGTTCTGCCGGGTTTACACCCTGACGCCGCTGCTGAGCCAGAACCGGGAGAAGCGGGGCCTGGCGCTGGACGGGAAACTCAAACACGAGGACACCAACCTGGCCTCCAGCACCATGTGAGCGGGGCCGGGGGGGCGTTATACCCATCGCCGGGGCCCCGGCCGCCCCGCCCCAGAGCTGGCGCATCTCAGCGCCGGCGAGGGGTCCCGGGTAACCGGCCGCCCGCCCAGAGGTGGGCGCATCTCAGCGCCGGGCGAGGTCCCGGGTAACCGGCCGCCCCGCCCCAGAGGTGGCCGCATCTCAGCGCCGGGCGAGGGGTCCCCGGGTAACCGGCCGCCCCGCCCCAGAGGTGGCCGCGTCTCGGTGCCGGGCGAGGGGTCCCTGGGTCACCGGCCGCCCCGCCCCAGAGGGGGCCGCGTCTCGGGGCCGGGCGAGGGGTCCCTGGGTAACCGGCCGCCCCGCCCCAGAGCTGGGCGCATCTCAGCGCCGGGCGAGGGGTCCCTGGGTAACCGGCCGCCCCGCCCCAGAGGTGGCTGCATCTCAGCGCCGGGCGAGGGGTCCCTGGTAGCCGGCCGCCCTGCCCCAGAAGCAGGCGCATGCTGACCCCGTGCTCTGTTTCAGAGTCAAGGAGGGGGCGAACAAGGAGGTGCTGGGGATTCTGGTCTCGTACCGGGTGAAGGTGAAGCTGGTTGTATCACGGGGAGGGTAAGTACCTGGTCACATGTTCTCTCCCGCCCCCCCGGTTGCCCCTTCCCTGCCCACCTCTCACTATCCCCTTCACTCTTCCCGCAGGGACGTGTCTGTGGAGCTGCCCTTTGTGCTAATGCACCCCGAGCCCCCCGAGGCGTTTGCACCGGCTCGGCCCCAGTCAGGTAAGGGTTAAATAGAGTCGAGAGGAGCCTGTGTAACCAACCGCCCCGCCCCAGAGGTGGCTGCATCTCAGCGCCGGGCGAGGGGTCCCTGGGTAACCGGCCGCCCCGCCCCAGAGGTGGGCATATCTCAGCGCCGGGCGAGGGGTCCCTGGGTAACCGGCCGCCCCGCCCCAGAGGTGGCTGCATCTCAGCCCCGGGCGAGGGGTCCCTGTGTAACCAGCCGCCCCGCCCCAGAGGTGGCTGCATCCCAGTGCCGGGCGAGGGGTCCCTGGGTAACCGGCCGCCCCACCTCGGAGGTGGCTGCATCTCAGCGCCGGGCGAGGGGTCCCCGTGTAACCGGCCGCCCCGCCCCAGAGGTGGCTGCATCTCGGCGCCGGGCGAGGGGTCCCTGGGTAACCGGCCGCCCCGCCCCAGAGGTGGCCGCATCTCAGCGCCGGGCGAGGGGTCCCCGGGTAACCGGCCGCCCCGCCCCAGAGGTGGGCGCATCTCAGCGCCGGGCGAGGGGTCCCTGGGTAACCGGCCGCCCCGCCCCAGAGGTGGCTGCATCTCAGCGCCGGGCGAGGGGTCCCTGGGTAACCGGCCGCCCCGCCCCAGAGGTGGGCGCATCTCAGCGCCGGGCGAGGGGTCGCAGGTTGCCTGGCCGGGAGGATTAATGCTTTCTTCTCCCCTCCCTCCAGTTGTCCCCGAGACGGACGTCCCCGTCGACACCAACCTCATCGAATTTGAAACCCAGTAAGAGCCCCCCCATGTTCCCCCCATGCCCAGGGAGCCCCCCAGCTGCGCTCGGCCCCACGCCAGTGTCAGGGAGGGGCCCGTGGGGAGGGACGAAGTTAGCTGTATCTGTGTGGGGGCGGGGGGTGAGTGGGTTACCGGAGACTCTCCGGGGGCGGTGGGGAGTGCACCTTGGGATTGGGGGTCTCCTGTGACAGGCAGTGGGGGTGGGGGGGGCTTTCCTTTCTGTCTCCCCTTGCCCCCCCCCCAGTGCAGGGTCCTAGATTAGGAGAGGGACCAGCCCACCACAGGCTGGGCGGGGGGGCAGGGAGCAGCCCCCCCCTCCTTAACGCCACGTCCGTCCCTCTCCCCCGACCCCAGCTACGGCCAGGACGACGACATCGTCTTCGAGGATTTCGCCCGCCTGCGGCTCAAGGGGGGAGTCAAGGACGACCAGGATGACGACCGTTTCTGAGGGTGGGGCGGGCGGGAGCTGGGCTGCCGCCCCTCCCTGCGGCAGAGCTGGGGCCTGGCCCCTGGTGTGGGGCGGTGGATTTTAACTGTATCTGTCTGGGCTTTTTAATGCTGCCCCCCTACCCGCTGAGGGGAGCCCCCACTAAGCCCCCCATCTCACTGCTGTACAGGGGGGCCCCCAGAACTGGGGTTTGGCTTTTAAATGTCATTAACTTGGGGGGGGGGAGGGTCCCCTTCTCTTCCTTCCTCCCCCAGAAATTTTAACTGTGGCTCCCTGCTGAGCTCTGGAAGGGGGAACTCCCCGCTCCTGGGGGGCCGCTCCCGCCCACCCCCCCCAGTGAAAAGCACTGGATTCCTCTCTGGGCATTATTCCTGCTTCAATGCCTGTGGGCCCTTGTTCCTCTAGCCATGAATTTTTAAAGCGGTTTTCATCCCCCCATGTCTGCTCCAGGGGCCCCTGCCCGGTGGGGGTAGAGCCAGGGCCTAGCGCCCCCTCCTGGCGGGGGTGGGGGGGCTGCAGATGCTCATGCTGTGGGTCGGGGATTTTGTTTTTTGTGGCTGTTGCGCTGTAGCCGTGGGGGGGGGGCGGGTGGCTCTCACTGATCACAGGGGACAAGTAAAGGAACTATCAACTGGTGTCAGGTGTGGTTCCTGTGTCAGACCTCGGCACCAGCCGCCCCAGAAGTGGCCGCATCTCAGCACCGGGTGAGGGGTCCCTGGTAACCGGCCGCCCCGCCCCAGAGGTGGCCGCATCTCAGCACTGGGCGAGGGGTCCCTGGGTCACCAGCCGCCCTGCCCCAGAGGTGGCTGCATCTCAGCACTGGGCGAGAGGTCCCTGGGAAACCGGCCGCCCCGCCCCAGAGGTGGCTGCATCTCAGCGCCGGGCGAGAGGTCTCTGGGTAACCGGCCGCCCCGCCCCAGAGGTGGGCACATCTCAGCACCGGGCGAGAGGTCTCTGGGTAACCGGCCGCCCCGCCCCAGAGGTGGGCGCATCTCAGCACCGGGCGAGAGGTCTCTGGGTAACCGGCCGCCCCGCCCCAGAGGTGGGCACATCTCAGCGCCGGGCGAGGGGTCCCCGGGTAACCGGCCGCCCCGCCCCAGAGGTGGCTGCATCTCAGCGACGGGTCTCTGGGTAACCGGCCGCCCCGCCCCAGAGGTGGCTGCATCTCAGCGACGGGTCTCTGGGTAACCGGCCGCCCCGCCCCAGAGGTGGCTGCATCTCAGCGACGGGTCTCTGGGTAACCGGCCGCCCCGCCCCAGAGGTGGCTGCATCTCAGCGCCGGGCGAGGGGTCCCTGGGTAACCGGCCGCCCCGCCCCAGAGGTGGCTGCATCTCAGCCACAGAGGTAGGGGGGAGAGAGGGTTTCTAAGCTCATCTCTACATCCTGGAGGACTAACCACCCCCCCTGCCTAGAGTGTACCCCTCCCTGAAAGGCAAAGGCCTCCTCTCTATGGTGCTAACCATAGAGTCCTAACGACTGCAGCTAGAGCGGCCCTGGCTTCAGCCACCACTCTCGGCTGCCGTGCTCTGGGTGGAGGCTCATGCGCTCCCCCCTCCATCTCTATGATCAGGGTCTGTGGGTGGCGACACTCTGCCTGGGACTCTATGGTGGTGGACCTGGAGGACTCAGCCAGGGCTAGAACTGTCTCATCACCGTGGAGATGCTGCTCAAGGAGGCACTCTGGCCTGCATCTCTATGGCAACAGGCCTGGAGGACTGCACTAGGCCTCCCCTGACCACAGAGACATTGGCTAGAGCGTCACCTCCCCAGCCCTGGGCCATAGGCAGGCGCCTGGCTAGGCCTCAGCTCTATGGTTGGAATGGGGGTCTGGGCTGAAGCCAGGGCCCTAGACAGTTGCCCCACAACCATAGAGCGCGGCTCTGGGGGGTAGAGCGGCAGCGGGAGGCCCACACACCAGGCAGCCTCTCCAGGGGAACGGGAGCATTTATGCAAATGAGCACAATGCATATTCAAAGCTAGACATGAGCGGGAGGCAGCGTTTGCATACGAGGGGGGGTGAATGAGCCTTGTGGGAATGGGGGGGGGCAGGGCAGATCTGGAGCCCGACACACGCAGACACCCCAATGCTCCCAGGAACGGGGGTCCCCGCTGCAGCCACTTAGGGGGCGGCTCCGTCCAGCTCAGCAGCGGGTCCAGGCACCGGATCTGGAACGACAAAGGGGCAGGGGGACAATTGGGGTGAAAACCCGGCTGGGAGAAAAGGGGACAGTGGGGGGGGCAACTCCTCTTACCTGGTCCCTCGCCATCCGGTTCTCCTCCTCTCCCAGGGGATGAGCTGCCCCCGGCACCCAGCCCCACTGCTGCCTGGGGGGGACAGAAGACAAACCGTGGGACCCCAAAATCCTCCTGACGCTGGGCACAGAACCCAGGAGTCCTGGCTCCTACCCTGTCTGCTCTCACCCCCCAGCCCGCACTCCCTCCCAGAGCCAGGGAGAGAACCCAGGAGTCCTGGCTCCCAGCCCCCTCCACCCACCAGCCCCCACTCCCCTCCCAGAGCCAGGGAGAGAACCCAGGAGTCCTGGCTCCCAGCCCCCTCCACCCACCAGCCCCCACTCCCCTCACAGAGCCGGGGAGAGAACCCAGGAGTCCTGGCTCCTACCCCCTCTGCTCTGACCCCCCATGCCCCTCCCAGAGCCAGGGAGAGAACCCAGGAGTCCTGGCTCCTACCCCCTCTGTTCTCACCCCCCAGGTCCCACTCCCAGAGCCGGGGAGGGAACCCAGGAGTCCTGTCTCCTACCCCGTCTGCTCTCACCCCCCAGGTCCCACTCCCTCCCAGAGCCGAGGAGAGAACCCAGGAGTCCTGGCTCCCAGCCCCCCTGCTCTAACCACCAGCCCCCACTCCCTCCCAAAGCCAGGGAGAGAACCCAGGAGTCCTGGCTCCCAGCTCCCTCCACCCACCAGCCCCCGCTTCCTCCCAGAGCCTGGGAGAGAACCCAGGAGTCCTGGCTCCCAGCCCCTCTGCTCTAACCACCAGCCCCCACTCCCTCCCAAAGCCAGGGAGAGAACCCAGGAGTCCTGGCTCCCAGCTCCCTTCACCCACCAGCCCCCACTCCCTCCCAGAGCCAGGGAGAGAACCCAGGAGTCCTGGCTCCCAGCCCCCCTGCTCTGACCCACCAGCCCCCACTCCCCTCCCACAGCCGGGGAGAGAACCCAGGAATCCTGGCTCCCAGCCCCCCCTGCTCTGACCCACCAGCCCCCACTCCCTTCCCAGAGCTGGGGAGAGAACCCAGGAGTCCTGGCTCCCAGCCCCCCTGCTCTGACCCACCAGCCCCCACTCCCCTCCCACAGCCGGGGAGAGAACCCAGGAGTCCTGGCTCCCAGCCCCCCCTGCTCTAACCCACCAGCCCCCGCTCCGCTCTCACCAGCTCCTCGCAGGACGTGTTTTCACTCATCACCAGCTCCGCGCCCAGCCAGGGGGGTCTGGGTGGGGGGAAGTGTGTTAATTTGGGGGTACACACCCAGCCCCTCCCTCCCAGCCTGGGCCTGGACAGGAGGGGGGACTGCTCACCAGGCCCCCAAATGCAGCTGTCTCTGGGGTGGGGTGTCCAGGCTGCCGCCAGCCCAGCTGGGCAGGGCGGGGGGAGGTTATGGGGGGGGCGGATCTGAGGGACAGGTGTGGTGTTCATGGTAAGGGGGGGCATGCCAGGGCAGGGGTGGAAGCAGGGGCCATGCCAGGATATGGGGGCATTACCCAGCCGTTCCTCCCAGCCGCAGCCTCTCCAGCTTCTGGTGCAGCCGAGACACCTGGTTCCGGTACCTGCGGGGCACAGAGAGACAGGTAGGGGTGCTCAGCCGGGGGCACAGGGCTCGCCTCATTTCCCTGCGCGGGGGTGGGGTGGAGAAGTGGCTGTCCGTGCTCAAGGCAGGGAGGGCACGTGGGGGAGCCGTGCCTGGTCGGGGGGGCTTTGCCTGGGGGGGGGGGGACGCACCTTTCCTCCCGGGCATTGGCCTCGTTCACCCTCTGCGCCTCCAGCTGCTTCTCCTGCACCCACCGGGCCTCGAGCTGCTCCCGCGCCCGCAGCACCGCCCCCAGCGCCGCCCGCAGCCCCTCGGCCTCCTGGCCCCGCTCCCACAGCCGGGCCTGCAGCTCCTGGCAGCGCCCCGAGAGCCCCGCCAGCTCCCGGGCACAGCGCCCCGCCCTGGGGGAGAGACGCCGGCGGGTTAGAGCCCCCCAGGGCCGGGAGAGGGGGGGCACCTGGCCCGCTGCTCCCGGGCACAGCGCCCCGCCCTGGGGGAGAGACGCCGGCGGGTTAGAGCCCCCCAGGGCGGGGATGGGGGGGACACCTGGCCCACTGCTCCCGGGCACAGCGCCCTGGGGAGAGACGCCGGCGGGTTAGCCCCCAGGGCCGGGATCGGGGGGGCACCTGGCCCGCTGCTCCCGGGCACAGCGCCCTGCCCTGGGGGGAGAGACGCCGGCGGGTTAGAGCCCCCCAGGGCCGGGATCGGGGGGGCACCTGGCCCGCTGCTCCCGGGCACAGCGCCCCGCCCTGGGGGAGACGCGGCAGGTTAGAGCCCCAGGGCCGGGAGAGGGGGCACCTGGCCCGCTGCTCCCGGGCACAGCGCCCTGCCCTGGGGAGAGACGGGCGGGTTAGAGCCCCCAGGGCCGGGATCGGGGGCACCTGGCCCGCTGCTCCCGGGCACAGCGCCCGCCCTGGGGGAGACGCGGGTTAGAGCCCCCAGGGCCGGGATCGGGGACACCTGGCCCTCTTCTCCCGGGCACAGCGCCCCACCCTGGGGGAGAGACGCCGGCGGGTTAGAGCCCCCCAGGGCCGGGATCAGGGGGGCACCTGGCCCGCTGCTCCCGGGCACAGCGCCCCGCCCTGGGGGGAGAGACGCCGGCGGGTTAGAGCCCCCCAGGGCCGGGATCGGGGGGGCACCTGGCCCGCTGCTCCCGGGCACAGCGCCCCACCCTGGGGGGAGAGACGCCGGCGGGTTAGAGCCCCCCAGGGCGGGGAGAAGGGGGGCACCTGGCCCGCTGCTCCCGGGCACAGCGCCCCGCCCTGGGGGGGAGAGACGCCGGCGGGTTAGAGCCCTCCAGGGCCGGGAGAGGGGGGGCACCTGGCCCGCTGCTCCCGGGCACAGCGCCCTGCCCTGGGGGGAGAGACACCGGCGGGTTAGAGCCCCCCAGGGCGGGGAGAGGGGGGGCACCTGGCCCGCTGCTCCCGGGCACAGCGTCCTGCCCTGGGGGAGAGACGCCGGCGGGTTAGAGCCCCCCAGGGCCGGGAGAGGGGGGACACGGGGGCAGGGAATCGGGGGCTCACCTTGCCCGCTGCTCCCGGCAATCGGCCTCGCTGCGTTTCAGGGCATCGCGCAGATGGGACGCGCTCTGGGCCAGCTACAGGGGGGAGACACGGGGGGGGGTTAGTGCCATGGACGCTGCTCCCCCCCCACCACGGTGCCCCCCCGACTCACCTCCTCCTGAGCCCCCCGTAGCTCCGCCAGCTCCACCGCCTGCTGCAGCTGCAGGGATGCCAGCTCCAGGGGGGTCCTGGGGGGCACGAAGGGGGGACTGGGTCACAGCCCCCCCACGGCTCTGCAGCGCCCCTCACTCCCGATCCACAGCCCCTGCCAGCCCAGCCCTGCCCCCCAGCTCTGCCGGTGCCCCTCACTCCCTAACTGCACCCCAGGGAGCAGAGGATTATGGTCCCAGCTTCACCTGGATTCCTGGGTCCCGGGCTCCAGCTGAAGTTTCTCTGCCAACAGCCGCTCCAGCTCCCTGCGCTCCAGGAGTTTCTCATCTGTAAGTGAAGAAAGGGGAGGGGCTGGGAGCCTGGACTCCTGGGTTCTCTCCCCGGCTCTGGGAGGGGAGTGGGGGCTGGTGGGTCAGAGCAGGGGGGCTGGGAGCCTGGACTCCTGGGTTTTCTCCCCGGTGCTGGGAGGAGTGGGGCTGGTGGGTCAGAGCAGGGGGCGGGGAGCCAGGACTCCTGGGTTCTCTCCCTGGAGCTGGGAGGGGAGTGGGGGCTGGTGGTTAGAGCGGGGGGCTGGGAGCCCGGACTCCTGGGTTCTCTCCCCGGCGCTAGGAGGCGAGTGGGGGCTGGTGGGTCAGAGCAGGGGGGGGGGCTGGGAGCCAGGACTCCTGGGTTCTCTCCCCGGCTCTGGGAGGGGAGGGGGGGCGGGGGGGGTCGAGCCGAGGGGGCGGGGAGCCAGGACGCCTGGGTTCTCTCCCGGCTCTGGGAGGAGTGAGGGCTGGTGGTTGGAGCTGGGAGCCAGGACTCCTGGGTTCTCTGCCCGGCTCTGGGAGGAGTGGGGCTGGTGGGTTAGAGCAGGGGGCTGGGAGCCAGGACTCCTGGGTTCTCTCCCAGGCTCTGGGAGGGGAGTGGGGGCTGGTGGGTGAGAGCAGGGGGGCTGTGAGCCAGGACTCCTGGGTTCTCTGCCTGGCTCTGGGAGGAGTGGGGCTGGTGGGTTAGAGCAGGGGCTGGGAGCCAGGACTCCTGGGTTCTCTGCCCGGCTCTGGGAGGAGTGGGGCTGGTGGGTTAGAGCAGGGGGCCGGGAGCCAGGACTCCTGGGTTCTCTCCCGGCTCTGGGAGGAGTGGGGGCTGGTGGGTTAGAGCAGGGGACTGGGAGCCAGGACTCCTGGGTTCTCTCCCCAGCGCTGGGAGGGCAGTAGGGGCTGGTGGTTAGAGCAGGGGGGCTGGGAGCCAGGACTCCTGGGTTCTCTCGCTGGTTCTGGGAGGGGAGTTGGGGCTGGTGGGTCAGAGCAGGGGGGCTGGGAGCCAGGACTCCTGGGTTCTCTCCCCGGCTCTGGGAGGGGAGGGGGGGCTGGTGGGTCAGAGCAGGGGGGGCTGGGAGCCAGGATTCCTGGGTTCTCTCCCCGGCTCTGGGAGGGGAGTGAGGGCTGGTGGTTGGAGCTGGGAGCCAGGACTCCTGGGTTCTCTGCCCGGCTCTGGGAGGAGTGGGGCTGGTGGGTTAGAGCGGGGGGGGGCCTGGGAGCCAGGACTCCTGGGTTCTCTCCCCGGCCCTGGGAGGGGAGTGGGGGCTGGTGGGTCAGAGCAGGGGGGCCTGGGAGCCAGGACTCCTGGGTTCTCGCCTGGCTCTGGGAGGGCAGTGGGGGCTGGTGGGTTAGAGCAGGGGCTGGGAGCCAGGACTCCTGGGTTCTCTGCCCGGCTCTGGGAGGAGTGGGGCTGGTGGGTTAGAGCAGGGGCTGGGAGCCAGGACTCTGCTGTGCCCCCAACTCATGGCCCCGCCCCCCCGCTCACGGCCCCGCCCCCTGGTTCAGGCCCCGCTCCCGCTCACGGCTCTGCACCAGGCCCCGCCCCGCTCTGGCCCCGCCCCGCTCACGGCTCTGCACCAGGCCCCGCCCCTGGTTCAGGCCCCGCCCCGCTCACGGCTCTGCACCAGGCCCCGCCCCGCTCTGGCCCCGCCCCTGGTTCAGGCCCCGCTCCCCGCTCACGGCTCTGCACCAGGCCCCGCCCCTGGTTCAGGCCCCGCCCCGCTCACGGCTCTGCACCAGGCCCCGCCCCCGCTCACGGCCCCGCCCCTGGTTCAGGCCCCGCTCCCCGCTCACGGCTCTGCACCAGGCCCCGCCCCGCTCTGGCCCCGCCCCGCTCACGGCTCTGCACCAGGCCCCGCCCTGGTTCAGGCCCCGCCCCTGCTCACGGCTCTGCACCAGGCCCCGCCCCTGGTTCAGGCCCCGCCCCGCTCACGGCTCTGCACCAGGCCCCGCCCCCGGTTCAGGCCCCGCCCCGGTTCAGGCCCCGCCCCCCGCTCTGGCCCCGCCCCCGCTCACGGCTCTGCACCAGGCCCCGCCCCCTGGTTCAGGCCCCGCCCCTGGTTCAGGCCCCGCCTCCCCGCTCACGGCTCTGCACCGGGCCCCGCCCCCTGGTTCAGGCCCCGCCCCCCCGCTCACGGCTCTGCACCAGGCCCCGCAGCCGCCGCGTCTGGCGCTCGCGCCGCTCCAGCTCCCGGCGCACGTGGCTCCTCCAGGCCGGGCCGGGCCCCGCCCCCTCCATCGCTTCCGGGTCACGTGCGCTGCCGCGAGCAGATGTAGCGCCGGAGGGGGAGGGGGCGGAGCCGGCCGGCGCATGCGCGGAGAGGGGCCGGGCCGGGCCGGCGCGCGCGGGGCCATGGCCACCTACAGCGTCGCCAACGAGCGGCTGCGGGTCCTGGAGGAGCTGGAGCGCGAGATCGGCGCCTCGCTGCAGAGCGCGGGTAGGGGCGGGGCCTGGCCGCGGAGCGCGGGCGGGGCTAACGGCCAGGGGCGGGGCCTGGCAGCAGGGGTGGGGCGGGGCTAAAGGGCGGGCGGGGCCAGGCTGGAGGGCGCGGGGCGGGGCTAACGGCCAGGGGCGTGTCCTGGCAGCAGGGGTGGGGCGGGGCTAAAGGGCGGGGCGGGGCCAGGCTGCAGGGCGCGGGCGGGGCTAACGGCCAGGGGCGTGTCCTGGCAGCAGGGGTGGGGCGTGGCTAAAGGGTGGGCGGGGCCAGGGCGTGGCTAACGGCCAGGGGCGTGTCCTGGCAGCCGGGGTGGGGGCGGGGCTAAAGGGTGGGGCGGGGCCAGGCTGCAGGGCGTGGGCGGGGCAGGGAATCCCTGGGGGACTGGGGATTCCCGGGATGGGGAGCTGGGGATCCTGGGGCGGGGCAGGGCCGGGGATCCCTGGGGCGGGGCAGGGGTTCTGGGGATCCTGGGGACTGGGGATTCCCGGGAGGGGAGCTGGGGATCCCGGGGACTGGGGATTCCGAGGGGAGCTGGGGATCCTGGGGCGGGCAGGGTGCTGGGGATCCTGGGGACTGGGGATTCCCGGGAGGGGGAGCCGGGGATCCTGGGGCGGCAGGGATGCTGGGGATCCTGGGGACTGGGGATTCCCGGGATGGGGAGCTGGGGATCCTGGGGCGGGGCCGGGGTGCTGGGGGATCCCTGGGGGGGACTGGGGGATTCCCCCGGGGATGGGGAGCTGGGGGATCCCCTGGGGCAGGGCAGGGTGCTGGGGGATCCTGGGGGACTGGGGATTCCCGGGATGGGGAGCTGGGGATCCTGGGGCGGGGCAGGAGCCGGGGATCCTGGGGTGGGGCAGGGGTGCTGGGGATCCCGGGGACTGGGGATTCCCGGGAGGGGGAGCTGGGGATCCCGGGGACTGGGGGATTCCCGGGGGGGCGCTGGGGGATCCCCTGGGGCAGGGCAGGGTGCTGGGGGATCCTGGGGACTGGGGATTCCCGGGAGAGGGGAGCCGGGGATCCTGGGGCGGGCAGGGTGCTGGGGATCCTGGGACTGGGGATTCCCGGGATGGGGAGCTGGGGATCCTGGGGACTGGGGATTCCCGGGAGGGGGAGCCGGGGGATCCCCTGGGGCGGGGCAGGGTGCTGGGGCGGATCCAGCCGGCGCGTCAGGCCCAGAACAGGGGGGCGCTTTGGGACCAGGCTCCCCCTCCCCCCCCGTGCAGGAGGGGGGAGTTATCGGGGCGCCCCCTCACCCCCCAGGGAACGTGATCCTGGAGCTGTCGAAGGAGAAGCCCAACGAGCGGCTGCTGGAGCGTCAGGCCGCCCAGTTCACCGCCTCCGTGCAGAAGGTGGAGTCGGAGCTGTCGGGCCAGATCCGCTACCTCACCCAGGTAAGGGGGCGGGGCCGGGGTGGGGGGCGAGGCCGGCCCGGGGGGGTGTCACTCGGGCTCACCCCCTCTCTCTGCCGTCTCCCCCCCACACAGGTGGCCACGGGGCAGCCCCACGAAGGCTCCAGCTACTCGGCCCGCAAGGGCTGCCAGATGGCGCTCAACCGGGTCGACTACGCCCGGGTGAAGCTGGGGGAGCTGGCCCGCACCTGCGAGCACATGCTGGAGCAGTAGGGGGCGCCGCCGGGAGCTCGGCACACGCCAAGGACACGCCAAGGACACGGGATCGCCGCCGGGCACGTCGGACACGCCCCGGGACACGCCGCAGCACGCGCTGGGATGACACGGGATCTCAGGCCTGGCGTGGCGTGACATGGGATCGACACGGCGGCCGGGCCACGCTCCAACGTATGGACCGGTGTCCCCACCCCCACCCCCCGGGCGTACCGGGAACATGCTCTGACCCACACAGTCACCGACTCTCGGCTCGGGGGGCGGCGGGGGCTGTTTTTCCTACTGCCTGTGTTAAATAAAAGGGGAAAATACCCAATTTGTCCCACGCTGAGCACCTCTGTCGGGGGGTGGATGGGGCAGGAGCCGGCAGTGGGGCAGCCCCACGCGTGGAAGTGCAGGAGCAGGGAGCCCCCCATGTGGGTCTCCCCCCAGTGTAAATCCCAACCCCTCCCCCCCACACACACACAGACAGAGACGTCCCGGCTCCACACCGATCCCGCCCCCGCTCCGGCCTCCGCACAGAGGAAGTGAAAGTGTCTGGTAGCTGGGGGGGATGGGGGGGTTCCTCTCTCCAGAGTTGCCCCCCCATCAGTCTCGGGGGGGGTCCCCTTGCACGCTGGGGGTTCAGGGCAGTTCCAGGTGCCGCCCCCTCCCCCCAGAGAGAGCCTCGGAGAGCCCCCCCCCGGGCACAAATGCAGGGATCTGGGAGCTGCCGGGGGGGACACCCCAAAACCGTACCACCCCCCCTGAATAACCAGACGCAGCCTCCTAGAAACCTGTGTATTAAAGCTCTGACACGCAGTACAAGGGGAATAAATTAGTGGGGGCTCTGGGGGGGCGGGGGCAGGACGCGTGCGTCTCCCCAGAGCCAGCGTACCTCGTCCGTGGTTAGAGATTAGCTTAGTGCGGGGCGCAGCTCTGCGGGGGGAGCCCCCCCTGGAGCCGGGGTCCTTCATCATGTGGGGGGGCTGGGTGTTAGACCCCCAAACCCTCTCCCCCCTCCCCTGCGTACCATCACCCCCCCACCGCCCAGGAAATCAGCGGGGATCGGGGCGCTGGGGTCCGTTCGTCTGGGCAGCCGTCCGTCAGCCCAGCTCGCAGGGGTAGTACAGCCTCCCGGTGCCTGGGGGGGGTGATAAAACGGGGGGGTAAGAGCAATCCAAGGACCCCCCAACCCAGCCCGGCCAGGGCCCCCTCCAGGGAGCTCCCCACAGGTAGCAGGAGAGCGGGCATGGGGGGGGGGTAAATCGGGAGGGGAAACAACCCCCAGGCCCTGGGTCCAGGGGATTAGTTGGGGGGCCCAGCAGTGGGGGGACAAGACTGGGCAGAGATGGGGCACAGTTGGGGGGTGTCTATGAAAATGAGCTGGAGGGGCTCAGAGCCCAGGGATGGGGGTGGATCGGCCGTGGGGGGTGCAGGGGGGCACAGACCGGGGGTGGGGGTGGATCGGCCGTGGGGGGTGCAGGGGGGCACAGACCGGGGGTGGATCGGCCGTGGGGGGTGCAGGGGGGCACAGAACCAGGGTAAATACCCAGCCCCCCAGGGAAGCAGGCCCCCCCCAGCCCCGCTGCCCCGCTCACCTGGGTCTCCCTGGGGGGGCCGCCGGCGCCTCCGGCAGAGCACGTAGGTCAGGCCCCCCACCAGCACCAGGGTGATGCCCAGCAGCACCGGCACGGCCGTGAGGTAGGGACGGGGCTGCGCGGGGGGGGGCCCGTCGCCTGCTCCCTCCCCCTTGCGGGGCGCCATGCCGGGCCCCCCAACGGGGTCTGCAAGACAAAGGGGGGGTTAGAAACTGGGGGGAGGGGATCCCCGCCCCCTTGGGGGATCCCCGCCCCACGGAGAGTCCCCCTCATGGGGAATCCCAGCTGTGAGCTCACCGGTGGTCATGGCTTCATCCGTGGGGCTGGCCGTGGGTCCATGCGACTCCGGGGGTCCAGCTGTGGGTCCATGGGGCTCCGTGGGGCTGGCCGTGGGTCCGTGGGTCTCCAGGGGTCTGGTTGTGGGTCCGTGGGGCTCTGGGGGTCTGGCCGTGGGTCCGTGGGGCTCTGGGGGTTGGGCCGTGCTGGGCATGGGGGGGTGGGCGTTGGGGGGCAGGGGCGCGTTGGGGGGGTTCGGGGCCGGCCCCCCGCCCCCTTGGCGGGCATCAATCCTTCCGGCTTCTGCAGGACACGGTGAGTTGGTGACCTGGCTGGGCCAGACGGGAGGGCCCTCGCCCCCCTGCCCCCCAACAGTGTCAACTCCACCCCCCAGCACCCCACTGCAATGCTGCCCTGCCCACCCAGCACAGGGCCTCCCCCTCTTCCCCCGTGTGCCCCCCCGTGCCCGTCAGACCCACCCCCACGTGTAGGATCTGGGGCCCCCAGCCCAGAGCAGTGGATGGGGACCCCCTTTTTGCAGGGGGGGACAGCAGGCCCCCAAAATCCAGAGGGCGGGAGGGGTTGGGGGTCGGACTCACCTTTCTTCTCCCAGAGCTGGCGGAGCTCAATCACCCAGTCGGCGCTGGCCAGCCCACAGATCTGTATTCGGGGCAGCTCGAACCTGGGGGGCAGGGGGCAGAAGTGAGGGGGGCAGGATTTGGCCTGGCCCCACGGAGCCAGGAGGGATGGGGTGGGGCTGGCAGGGGAGGTTTGGTGGGGATGCGGAGGAGGGGTTGGCCGGGGGGGGGGGTCCGGGGGCGTCTCTGGGACTGGAATTTGCAGCCCCAGGAAATGGGGGGGGCTGGAATTTTTTGAGAACTTTGTCATCGGCTGGGGGGCGTAGTATGGGCTGGGGGGGGGAAGCAGGAGGTGTTAGGGGCTGGGGGCAGCGGGGATTCGGGCTGGCGGGGAAGTGATGGGTATTATGGGCTGGCAGGGGCAGGGGTTATGGGCCGGCGGGGAGGTGTTAGGGGCATTCGGGCAGGCGGGAGGATTATGGGCGGTGGGGCATTGGGGGCAGTGGGGGTATTATGGGCTGGCGGGGCATTGGGGGCAGTGGGGGTGTTAGAGGCCAGCGGGGCATTATGGGCTGCCGGGGCATTGGGAGGCGGTGGGGGCATTGGGGCGGCAGGGGTACTATGTGCCAGTGGGGGTATTCAGGGTGGGGGCATTCGGGCCGGCAGGGGATTATGGGCGGTGGGGGCATTGGGGGTGGGGATTATTCAGGGTGGCGGGGTGTTAGAGGCTGGCGGGGGCATTGGAGGCGGGGGCATTCGGGCCAGCAGGGGGGATTATGGGCCGGCAGGGGGCATTGGGGGAGGCGGCGGGGGGTATTCAGGGCGGGGGGGGGGGTACGTACCGGACGAGGTGCCCCCCGCAGGCCTGGTAGCCCTTCACCTTGTCGGCGAGGTCCTGGAGCCGGCCCCCGGGGGGGCTCGTCCACCTCCGGCATTTGCAGCCCCCGAGGGCGCCCCCCTCGTTCCCCCAGCCTGTGGGGGGGACACGGGGGTTAGGGGGTGTGTTGGGTCTGACCCCCGATACACCCAGCGCAGCCCCCTGGGGAGAGATCGGGGGGGTTCCCAGCCCAGCCCCCTCGGGGAGAGATATGGGGGTGTGTGTCCCAGCCCCCCCGGGGAGAGATATGGGGGGGTGTGTCCCAGCCCAGAGCCCGGGGAGAGATCTGGGGGGGGGTCCCAGCCCAGCCCCGCCTGGGGAGAGATCTGGGGGGAGGGTCCCAGCCCCCCTGAGGAGAGATATGGGGGGGGTTCCCATCCCCCAGGGGAGAGATCTGGGGGGAGGGTCCCAGCCCAGCCCCCGGGGAGAGATCTGTGGGGGGGTCCCAGCCCAGCCCCTCCGGGGAGAGATCTGGTGGGGGGTCCCAGCCCAGCCCCCCGGGGAGAGATCTGGGGGGGTCCCAGCTGGAGCAAGGGATGGGCCGCAGGGGTGGGGGGGACTCACACCCCCACTGGCAGCGGGGGGCTCTGGGGCGGTCAGTGGGGGGGGGTTTAGCCCAGAACCTCCAGCGGGCGGGGGCGGGTCTGAGGCTGGGGCCCCCCCCGGGGGAGATGGAGCCGGGCCCGGGGGGGTCTCGGGGGGCCCTTACCCGGCGGGGGCCTGCAGCAGCAGCAGCAGCAGCAGGGGCGGGGGTCGCTCCGGGCCGGGGGGGCGCTGCCATGGGGCCGGGCACGAACCGAAACTGCGGCCGCCCCGTCCGGGGCCGGGAAGTTTTGAGCCGCCCGGGACTTTCCGGGGAGGGCGGGGAGGGGGCGGCGCGTCCGGCGCCGTGTCTGGCACCCGCCACCCCACAGCTCCTGCCCCCACCGCTTGCTGCCTGCCCCCGGCTCCGTGTCTGGCACCCACCCCTCCACAGCTCCCTGCCCCCGCTTGCTGCCTGCCCCCGGCTCCGTGCCCCACGGCTGCCTGCCACCACCAGCCCCGGCTCCTGCCCCCGCGCTGCCTGCCCCCGGCTCCCTGCCCGCCCCGCCTGCAAACCCCCGGCTCCTGCCACCACCACCACCCTGGCTCCTGCCCCCGCCTGCAACCCCCGGCTCCCTGCCACCACCACCACCCTGGCTCCCTGCCCCCGCCTGCAACCCCCGGCTCCTGCCACCACCACCACCCTGGCTCCCTGCCCCCGCCTGCAACCCCGGCTCCTGCCACCACCACCACCCTGGCTCCCTGCCCCCGCCTGCAACCCCGGCTCCTGCCACCACCACCACCCTGGCTCCCTGCTCCCCCGTCGCTTCGCCTGCCACCCCGGCTCCTGCCCGCCCCGCCTGCAACCCCGGCTCCTGCCACCACCACCACCCTGGCTCCCTGCCCCCGTCGCTTCGCCTGCCACCCCTGGCTCCCTGCCCGCCCCGCCTGCAACCCCCGGCTCCTGCCACACCCCTCACTGCCTGCCCCCGGCTCTGTGCCTGTCCCCACACTGCCTGCTACCCCCGGACTCCAATCCCCCGGCTCCCGGCAGCCCCCGGAATCCACCCCACACACTCCTCCCAGCTCCTCCACTGGCCCCCAGGGCACTGCCTCCCCACCCTGGGACTGCCCCAACATACCCCCGAATAGCCCCTGCTGCCTCCCACTCTGGGTTCTGCCCCAACCTCCTGCCCCACTGAACACCCCCAACTGCCCCTTACCCTGCAGATCTGTGTCCCCAGATCCCAGGGATTCCCAACCCCACCCAGGACCCCTCCCAACTCCCTTCCCCCCCCCCGAGCCCCAGCGACTGGCACCCCCTGAAAACGGGGCTGTCGGCTCCGGGACAGGCCGCCCCACGGCGCGGGGCCCAGGAAGCAGGCGCCTTTCGCCGGTGGGGGCCATGGCCCCGCCCCACCCGGGTCTCTGCCCCTCGGCGTTCGCCGGGTTTGGGGCGTTACGTCTCTCGCGGTGCCGCCTTAACTGGCCGGGGGGTTCGTTAAGAGCCAAATGGCTTTTTGTGGCTCAGGTGGGGGCAGAAAAGCCACAGGAAAAGTGACCCCCCCTCCAAAAAAAAACCCCACCGGATTTAAAAAGAGTTTGGCTTTGCAGAGCGTGGGAACCTGGCTGGCTCCGGGTGGGATAGGGACGGGAAAACCGGGGCTTGGTCTGAGTTCGAGGGGGCGGCGGGGGGGGGGCTTGTGTTGTTCTCGTTGCATGTTCTTGTTTTTGTTTCCTGGGGCTTTTCTGTGACTAATCCGGCGCCGGGCGCGGGGGTGGTTCCGGGCCGGCTGGGGAGAGCGGAGAGAAAACGCACCCTTGGGTGCGGGGGGTTCGGAGCCGGGCAGCTGGGCCCGCGAGGCGTCCGGCGCGGCCCCCGCAATCTCCTCTCCCGCCCCCCTCTTTCCCCTGCACCGCCCCTGTGTGCCCCATAGCAGGGCCCTGATGGGGGTGAAGGGGGCTGGGATGGGGGGCAGATTAGTAGAGACATCCCGGGGGGGGGAGTTCGCAGGCCGGGGGAGCAGGGTGGGTTGGTTTAAAGCCGTTTAAATCGGCAATTGCCACCCCTGAGAGGTGTGTGTCCAGCCTGCTCTTAAAAATCCCCAACGGCGGAGATTCCCCGACCTCCCTGGGCAATTTATCCCAGGGCTTCGCCGCCCCGACAGCCAGGAAGGGTTTCCTGATGTCCGACCTCAACCGCCCCTGGTCCTTGTCCTGTCCTGAGAGATTAAGAACAACGTTTCTCCCTCCTCCTTGAAAACTGTTCTCACGTCCCCTCTGAGTCTTCTCTTCTCCAGCCTAAACCAGCCCAAGTGCTTCAATCCTCCCTCCCAGCTCATGGTCTCTAGACCTTTCAACATTTTTGTTGCTTTTCTCTGGACTCTCTCCAGTTTGTCCACATCTGTCCTGCACGGCGGCCCCCAGATCTGGACACAATACTCCAGCTGAGGCCGAATCAGCACCGAGCAGAGCGGGAGAATGACTCCTCGTGTCTTGCTCACAACACGCCTGCTCATACAGCCCAGAAGGACGTTGGGTTTCTTTGCAACGGCGTCACACTGTTGACTCTCATTTATCTCGTGACCCACTGTGGCCCCCGGATCCTGTGCCGCAGTCCTCGCTCCCGGGCGGTCGTTTTCCATTTCGTATCTGTGCAGCTGATTGGTCCTTCCTGAATGGAGAACGTTGCTTGGGGCTGTGACGAAGTGGGACCATTCTTAACCTTTCCTCTGAATACTGTGTGGGTGCCTCAGTTTCCCCGAGGCATTTTTCTTAAGTCGCTAGGTGGTGGGATCAGGGGGTGAGAGTGGTGCAGAGCAAAGGGCCAGTGCACATTAATGGCCGACACTCTGTCTCCTGGCAACTAATGGCCAGGCCCTGCCCCCCCCCTGCAAGGGGATGCTAAAGGGGGGGGTGAACAAAGAGGTCAGGTGACCTCCTGGCCGGGGAAAGGGGCTGAGCAGAGGAGGGGCCGGAGGGGGGTCAGTCTGGAGCTGGCTGGGGCTGGCTGGGGTGAAGTGCAGACGTGGGGGTCTGGCTCACGGCCCCCCAGAATGGACCCAGCCGAGGGGTCCCATTCTCTGTACCTACAAGCTCTGTTAGACCCTGTTCCTGTCATCGAATAAACCTCTGTGCTCCCGGCTGGCTGAGAGTCTGACTGCGCAGTGGGGGGGCAGGACCCTGTGGCCCCCCCAGGACCCCGCCGGGGGGACTCGCTGGGGGAAGCGCACGGAGGGGCAGAGGATGCTGAATGCTCCAAGGAGAGACCCAGGAGGTGAAGCCGTGGGAGCCTCTTGCCCTGCAGACAGGCTGCTCCGAGGGAGAGGAGGCTCCCAGAGTCCTGCCTGGCTTGGTGGGGAGCAGCCCCAGAGCAGCGCCCGGGGACCCCGGGACGGCCGGAGGCAGGGGCAGAGCTCCCTGCGTTTGTCCTTATTGAATTTCATCCTATTTACTTCACACCATTTCTCCCACTTGTCCAGATCAGTTTGAATTTTAACCCTCTCCTCCAAAGCCCTCGCAGCCCCTCCCAGCTTGGTATCGGCCACAAACTTTATCAGGGTCCTGTCTGTGCCATGATCGAAATCATGGGTGAAGATATTGAACAGAACCGATCCCCGCCAGACCCCACTCGTGATGTCCTTCCAGCATGAACGTGAACCACTGATAACGACGCTCTGGGAACGGTTTTCCAACCAGTTTTGCACCCACCTTCTAGTAGCTCCATCTAAGTTGCATTTCCCTAGTTTGTTTATGAGATGATCGTGCTAGACAGTATCAAAAGCTTTACTAAAGTCAAGATTTACCACGTCTACCCCTTCCCCCCCAGCCGCAAGGCTTGTTACCCTGTCAGAGAAAGCGATCACGTTGGTTTGACACGATTTGTTCTGGACAAATCCCTGCCGACGGTTACTAATCACCTATTATCTTCGAGGTCTCTGCAAACTGATGGCCGAGTTATTTGCTCCGTTAGCTTTCCGGGGGCTGCAAAATCCGGGTTGAAAACCTCAACGGTCCTCGTGTTTGGCAGTTTTCGTTCTCTTCCTAGCGAGCGGAGCCTTCGCCCCGTCCGGGAGCTGGGCCCACGCGGTGATCTGTAATTTGGGCTGGCCGGGGGGGCTTCGCCAGAGCTGAGCACGTTTATCGATGTGGCTGCAGGTTTCTCCAGATGAACGTTGCCGGGCTTCCGGCTCGGATACAGCCCTTCCCATCCAGAGATCTCAAAGCACTTGACAAAGCAGGTGGGTGTCATTAGCGCCACTTCACGGACGGGGAAACCGAGGCACGGAATGGCCCGTGAAGTGCTCCCGCGTGCTCTACCCACTAGGCCGTGGTGCCCGTTGATTATTTACTACAGTGGTCCCCGATTTTTTTGTAGCCTCCTTGTTGTGGCTCCTCCCTTGACAAAAAAAAAAAAAAAAAAAAAAAAGAACAACGGTTATTTATTAATTTAATTTGTTTATTTTTGCACAGTTATCTTGGAGTTCGAGTTGGATACTTAACATCGAATTTTTTTTAAGTTTTTTTAATGTTTGTCAAAAAAAATGTGTGTATCGCACTATAGCCTCCTCGCTTACCTGCGCTAACCATGAATACATCCCAAAAAAAGAAAATCTCAGAAGAAAAGAGTTTAATTCTGATGGACAGATTGCCTTCACTGCCAAAAAAAGCGCGCTTACCTGTGTGTTGATATGTGGTGGAAAAAAAAAACAAAAAACAAAAAACGTTGAAAGAACAATTCAAAACAAAGCATTTTCTGAAAAGTAAACAAAAAACTGAAGATGAAAGAAAGAAAGAGAGAGAAAACTTTACGGAAAGTTGAGCAGAGCAAACATATACTTTCAAGAAGTCATCAAACCTCTCAACTCAACTACAGCTGCTGGCTTTTTGCAGCTCATGAAGATCGTAAGAGAGGGGGAAGCTTCACAGACGGAGAATACATGAAAGAATCGCTCATAAAAATATCAGAAGTCAAATGTAAACGATATTGAACAGACATTGTGATATGCAGTACTGAGAAATGATTGAAGAACAGGGAAGAACTGATGAAACTTGAACTCATAAAGGGCCAAACGTGGGACAGGACATTTTGTGACTGTTTTGAGTTGTCTAAAAAAAAAAGGAAAGGAAACAACACCACAACCAGTGTGATGGTGCAGTATGTATGAGCCCAGAGAGAGGAGCACAGAAGCAGGCAGAAATTGCTTTTAAAAAAAATGTCGCTGAGATGATTGATGACCACTGCATCATCTTGCACCAGAAGCACTGGCGCTCAAAACATTCCTGCTGCATGTGAAGAAATGATGAACCTCGTTATTAAGATAGTGAACAAAATAAAACGGTTAAAACCAAACCGACAGTTTTGTTCATGGTAGATGAAAAGTCGAGCGCATATTTGATCTCTCTGCTGACACACAGAGTCGGTGGCTGTCAAGGAGAGAACATGAAAAAGTTCCTGTCCATCTCATTCTGTTCTTATCCATCTTTGGCTCAACAGTTTTCTGAGCATGATAAACAAACTTTCCAAAGTCCTCATATCAAATGAGACAAATGAGAGCCTACAGTCCTGTGTGAAATAAGTATCTTACAGCCCTTAGGACATAGGGAAGATCAGCATCAAGCTTCAGCTTCAGAAAGAATTAAACAGGTGAAAACACAGAATAGGCTATTATTATTATTATAATTAAAAAAAGAAAAAACATTTATTGAGCTGATGGTAGTTTTTTGTTTTTGTGTTTGTTCAGGTGCTTCAGTTGAGACAAGAAAGAAGAAAGAAGGAGAGGATGAGACTGAACTGGACTTGTCAAAAAAAAACGTTCTATTTTTATGTTTTTTTTTTTAAAACTGCTAAGCTGCAACTATTTTTTTATATTAAGTCGTGAGTGTCCCTGGAGAGGGTGTGACTGCGCTGTCGGGGTGTGTGTGTCGGCTTCGTAGTCGTTAGGAATGTTTCGTATCTCAAGGTGTGTGATTCTCAGTACCCTCAGGGAAGCATTGGGGCGGCTTCTTGGGAACGGAATTTGCAAGTTAAGTGCCCAGTCAAGAAACACTTAACGGGCAATGGATCTTGGGAGACTCCAATCTGGATAAGAAATCTACCTGGGGCCGTTCAGGGTGGCATGTGCGCAGTGGCTGCCGCCCGTAGAAACTGAGTCATGCTGTCCCGTTATGAGTCTGATCTAATCTCTGACCCAGGGCCCAACTTGGGAAGATCTGGAAATGAACCGAGCTGGGACATGCAGCCGCACTGGTAGAGGCAGAAGGGGAGCTGTGTGCTCAGGGCTTGGGATGGCAGCAAACAAGGCTTGGCTATCGCTGTGGCTTTGATTCAAAGGTCAAAACTGGAATATTAAGGGAGACACTGGAGTGAAATGGGATTGTTGTCTGTGTGTCTCTGACCGTTGTGGTGACCTGGATCTGAACTGTTTAATGGATAAATTCCCCTGGGCTAATTGCCAGGATGTTTCGGAGGAGAGTTCAGCCGATTGTTTTCTCAGGCCGAAAGGCTGCTGGGAATGTACGAAAACCCCTGGGCCATGATCCAGCTTCATCTCAGATCTGCTCTGGGTTTCAAGCGGGGGAAGAGATCCCCAGTCACTGACTGGAGTCACCCTGAACACAGACATTGGACTGTAACCTCGGGGCTATTTCTAAAAGGACTTTTGTCAACCACAAGCTCCTCTCTGCTGTGTCTGAACCTCAAGAACTGAATTCAAGTCTGGCTGTAGATTGATCTTTTAACCAACTCCCTCTCACTTTTCTTTTTTAATAAATTTTAGCGGAGTTAATAAGAACTGGCTGTAGCGTGTATTCTGGGTCAGACCTAAGTTATCATTGGACCTGGGCGTGTGGCTGGTCCTTGGGGGTTGGAAGAACCTTTTCTTGTATATGATGAGAGAAGATTTTCAGGGATCATCATCATCTCGGACAGGTGTGTGTGGCCGGAGGCCTGAGGCCGGGCACGGGGAGGGAGCTGCGGGGTTTGGATCTGCAGTAACCAGGGAGGTAACACAGAAGCTGTTCTGTGCTGGTTGGGAAATCGAAGTCTTGGAAGATCCACCAGCGTTTGGGGTTCGTTTGCCCCGTTTGGTTTGCAGTTCACCCTGATTGAGTGACCTCCGCCGGCTCCCACGGGCGGCACCGTCACACCTGCCTGGACACGTGACTGGCCCAGGTGAGTCCAGACTCCACTTTGCTGTAATTTTCCACAGTAAGGACAAAGCAGGGTCCTCATCCCTGGAGGAGGCTAGAAAAGGTGCCACAGCTCCTCCGTCCTGTCTCACTCCTGCTCCTCACCTCGGGAGGGACCTGGCTACAGACTGAAGCTCTGCAGGACCCAGCCCAGCGGGGGATGCTCCAGAGACTGGATTTGAACCTGCAGCTCATCCCATCCCGGCTACAAGCCTGAGCCGAGAGCTTTGCCGTCACTGTACGTAACCGATTCCATGTCACCAATTCTAGCCCTCGGCTGGAGCTTCTTCCTTTCCTGAATAAACCTTTCAAGTGTCGATTCTAAAGGGTTGGCAGCAGCGGGGTTGGTGGGGAAGATCTGAGGTGTCTATTGACCTGGGTCTGGGGCTTGGTCCTTTGGGAGCAGGAGAACCTTGTTTCTTTAACTGGGGTGCTGCTTTTCATAGACCCAGAGAAGATCGGGGCTGGACGGGACCTCAGGAGGGATCCAGTCCAACCCCCTGCTCAGAGCAGGACCAAACCCAACTAAATCATCCCAGCCAGGGCTTTGTCAAGCCGGGCCTGAAACACCTCTAAGGGTGGAGATCCCACCCCCTCCCTAGGGAACCCATCCCAGTGCTTCACCACCCGCCTAGGGAAACAGTGTTTCCTAATATCCACCCTAGACCTGCCCCCCTGCAACCTGAGCCCATTGCTCCTTGTTCTGTCACCTGCCACCACCGAGAACAGCCGAGCTCCAGCCTCTCTGGATCCCCTTTCAGGTAGCTGAAAGCAGCTATCAAATCCCCCCTCATTCTTCTCTTCTGCAGGCTAAACAATCCCAGTTCCCTCAGCCTCTCCTCATAAGTCATGTGCTCCAGCCCCCTCAGCATTTTTGTTGCCCTCCACTGGACTCTCTCCAATTTATCCACATCCTTCTTGTAGTGTGGGGCCCAAAACTGGACCCAGTCTCCAGATGAGGCCTCACCAGTGCTGAGTAGAGGGGAATGATCACATCCCTCGATCTGCTGGCAATGCCCCTACGTATACAGCCCACAATGCCGTTAGCCTTCTTGGCAACAAGGGCCACTGCTGACTCCTATCCAGCTTCTCGCCCACTGTAACCCCCAGGTCCTTTTCTGCAGAGCTGCTGCCCGGCCAGTCGGTCCCCAGCCTGTGTCAGTGCCTGGGATTCTCCCGTCCCAAGGGCAGGACTCTGCACTTGTCCTTGTTGAACCTCATCAGGTTTCTTTTGGCCCAATCCTCTAATTTGTCCAGGTCCCTCTGTATCCTATCCCCACCCTCCGGCGTATCTACCGCTCCGCCCAGCTTAGTGTCATCTGCAGACTTGCTGACATAACCATTTTTCATACCCATCCGCCCCCCCAGCGAGTGGCGTTGGGGGGATACTGGGAAACGGGGGTGTCTGAGGGAATCGCTGGGTGACGGGTGGTTACCCGGGGGGGGTGAGACCCAGCTCCGCTCTGGCTGGGTGGGTGGGTTTGCCTGGGTGTGCAAAGGACGCCAGCCGGGGTCTGTGCCTGCCCTGCTCCCAGCGATTGGTCCTCAGCTGGGTCCCGCCAGAACCAGCCTCGTTACCCCCCTGTCTGCGCCCCCCGTCCCCCCAGAGCCAGGCCCTGACGGGGGCAGGGGCCCAGGCCTGCCTTGTGCTGGGGGGGTTAAACGAAGCGAGGAACGGAAGCCTTGCGGTTTCCGGTCACGCTGGGCCAGACGCGCCGAGCTCTGGGAAAGCTGCCAAGGGCCGAGTTCTGAGCCGTGGGGAAGGCGGCGTAGCACAGAGGTCGTTAGCGGGAACAGGGGCCTGCAGTAGCGTCTGCCTGGGGGCACCCAGAGCCCCGGCCTCTGCCCCCCGAGTCCCAAACCGGCAGCCCAGCCTCAGGCAGCTCCCCCCCCCCCCCGCCCTGGGCTTCGTCTCGCTTCCCAGGCAAAGCGTCACTTGGTCGCATCCCCCCCCCCAGCCCCACCTGGTGCAGCACGCAGGGAAACTGAGGCACACACACCAGTGAGACTCGCATCCCGCAGAACACGGGGAAGACCCCCCACCCGGTCACACGGCCTCCTGCGCGGCTGGGACTCAGCCGATTTCCCCCCCCCCCCGCCCCGGGCCAGGTCAGGGGTGGACGAGGAATCTGGAAAGCTTCCCGTGAACAGTTCCCGGAGGAACGACGTGGCCTTGGGGACGCGGGGCAGACCCGCCGGCCGGCCGGGCCGCGACCGTTAACGCCCGGAAGCCGGGGGGGGGGGTGGGAACTGATCCCCAGCGTCGCCTGGGCCCGCACCTCTGAGCCCCCCGCAGCCCGGGCCGGCGATGTATGCGCATGGCCCTTTAAATATCACTGTGATGTCATCGCCAGCGCTACTGTGACATCACGGCGGGCAGCTCCTCCCCCTGCGCCCACCCACCGCCTCTCCCGCTGCTGGGGGGCCACCAATGGCAGCCTGGCGACTGCTGGAGCTCCTCCTCCTTGGGGCCACGGGCGTCTGGGCCACAGGTGGGTGCCGGGGGAGGGGGGACAGGTGCCCCTCCCCCAATCGTACCCTCCCCCCCGCCCCAGAAGGGGGATGGGTCCGTCCCTCCGGTCCATTAGACAGGGCAACCCCTCCCCCTCCCAGTCTTTGACGGCGGGTGATGTCACGGGGGCCTCTGATGTCACACATGCAGCGCTGTGATGTCATCCAGTGAACAGGAACCGGGGGGTGGAGACATGGCACCAGCTACAGGAGCCACAGATGTGAAGGGCTGGGAGCCCGGACTCCTGGGTTCTCTCCCCGGCTCTGGGAGGGGAGTGGGGGCTGGTGGGTTAGAGCAGGGGGTGCTGGGAGCCAGGACTCCTGGGTTCTCTCCCCGGCTCTGGGAGGGGAGTGGGGGCTGGTGGGTTGGAGCAGGGGGGGCTGGAGCCAGGACTCCTGGGTTCTCTCCCCGGGTCTGGGAGGGGACTGGGGGCTGGTGGTTAGAGCAGGGGGGGCTGGGAGCCAGGACTCCTGGGTTCTCTCCCCGGCTCTGGGAGGGGAGTGGGGGCTGGTGGTTGGAGCAGGGGGGCTGGGAGCCCGGACTCCTGGGTTCTCTCCCCAGCCCTGGGAGGGGAGGGGGGTGAATGTCTCTAACGGGGGCTCTGTCTCCCCAGGCTGTGGCTTCCGGCCGGGATACGACAGCCCCTCCCCCGCACCCCGCATCATTGGGGGGCAGAAAAGCCGCCCTGGGGAATGGCCCTGGGTTGTGAGTCTCCAGACCCAAGGGCACCACTTCTGTGGGGGGAGCATCATACACTCCTGGTGGGTGCTGAGCGCAGCGCACTGCTTCCACGACAGCCGGTAAGGGGGCTGCGGGCGGGAGTGAGAGTGGAGCTCGGGGTGGGGGCAGGGCTGGCCTGGCAGGGGCTGCGGGTCGGGAGTGAGGGGCACCGGCAGGGTTGAGGGGGGCAGGGGCGGGGGGTTGGGAGTGAGGGGCACCGGCAGGGGCTGTGGGCGGGGCCGGCAGGGCTGGGCTGGCAGGGGCTGTGGGTCGGGAGTGAGGGGCACCGGCAGGGCTGGGCTGGCAGGGGCTGCGGGTCGGGAGTGAGGGGCACCGGCAGGGCCAGGGGGAGCAGGGCTGGCCTGGCAGGGGCTGCGGGTCGGGAGTGAGGGGCACCATCCCTGTGACCAGGCCCCAGGACGTGACGGTGGCGGCCGGCACCGTGACCCTGGGCGTCGGCGGCGTCACCCGGCGGGTTCGGCGGATCCTGTCCCACCCCAGCTACAGCCGCAGCACCTACGACTCGGACCTGGCCCTGCTGCTGCTCAGCCGCCCCCTGCCCCCCGGCCGGGGCCTGGGCCGCGTCTGCCTCCCCGGGGAGCCGGACGACGAGGACGACGGGCAGTGGGGCAGCTGCTACGTGGCCGGGTGGGGCACCACGGAGCACGGTGAGTGGGGGCGGGGCTGGGCTCGGGGGGCTCGACGTGGGGGTGGTTCCGGGTGGTGGCTGGCGGGGGCTCAGGCCGGGGTGGTGGGGCCCATGGCTGGGGGTCTCTCCGGGGTGTCAGGCCAGGGGTGTCGGGGCCCATGGCTGGGGGGTCTCTCCGGGGGGGGGTCCGGCCGAGGGTGTCCGGCCGGGCTGCAGCGCATCTCTCGCAGGGCAGGAGCGCGTCTCGGCGGCGCTGCGGGAGGCCAGGGTGCGGATCGTCGCCTGGCTGCGCTGCATGTGGTGGCTGGGGGCCCTGGCCCAGGCCATGGTCTGGTCTCGCTGGCACGAGGAGGAGGCCGCGACGCCTGCCAGGTGGGGCCCCCACGTCCCTCCCAGCCCCTCCCAGCCCCACCCCTGACCCTGAACACCCCTCTGCCCCACCCAGCCCCAGGGAGCAGGACCCCGAAGGCCCCCAAACTCCCCCCCAGTCATCCCCCGAAACCCTCCTGCCCCAGACGGGACCCCCCCACCCCGCGGCTTCGTCCTTCGCGCCCCCGTCTGCCCTCTTCCCGCGGCGGCTCCTGGTCGTTCCCGTCCCGCCCGCGCCTGGCGCCCTCCTGGTGGGGTGGGGTGGGGTGGGGTGTCCGCTGCCTCCTCCACTTCCTTCCTCCTCCGCTTCCTTCATTCGCCGCCTCCTCCGCATCCATCGCTTCCTCCTTCCCTCCTTCCTCCTCCTCCTCCTTCCTCCTCCGCTTCTTCCTCCTCCTCATCCGTCCTTCCTCCTCGCCTCCTCCTCCTCCCCTCCTCCGCTTCCTTCCTCCTCCGCTTCCTTCATTCGCTGCCTCCTCCACGTCCGTCCTTCCTCCCTCGCTGCCTCCTCCGCGTCCGTCCTTCCTCCCTCGCTGCCTCCTCCGCGTCCATCGCTTCCTCCCTCCCTCCTTCCCTTCTTCCTCCTCCGCTTCCCCCGCGTCCGTCCTTCCTCCCTCGCTCCTTCCTCCTCCGCTTCCTTCCTCCTCCGCTTCCTTCATTCGCCGCCTCCTCCGCGTCCATCGCTTCCTCCTCCGCTTCCTTCCTCCTCCGCTTCCTTCATTCGCCGCCTCCTCCGCGGCCGTCCTTCCTCCCTCGCTCCTTCCTCCTCCGCTTCCTTCCTCCTCCGCTTCCTTCATTCGCCGCCTCCTCCGCGGCCGTCATTCCTCCCTCCCTCCTTCCTCCGCGTCCGTCCTTCCTCCCTCCTTCCTCTGCGGCCGTCCTTCCTCCTCCGTTTCCTTCCTCCTCCGCTTCCTTCATTCGCTGCCTCCTCCGCGTCCATCGCTTCCTCCTTCCCTCCTTCCTCCCTCGCTGCCTCCTCCGCGGCCGTCCTTCCTCCTCCGCTTCCTTCCTCCTCCGCTTCCTTCATTCGCTGCCTCCTCCGCGGCCGTCTTTCCTCCCTCCCTCCTTCCTCCCTCGCTCCTTCCTTCCTCCGCGGCCGTCTTTCCTCCTTCCCTTCTTCCTCCTCCACTTCCCCCACGTCCGTCCTTCCTCCTTCCCTCCTTCCTCCTCGCCTCCTCCGCATCCGTCCTTCCTCGCCTTCCTCCTCACTCCTTCCGTCCTTCCTCCTCGCTTCCTCGCCGCCTCCTCCGCATCCGTCCTTCCTTCCTCGCGTCCTTCGTTCGCTGCCTCCTCCGCGGCCGTCCTTCCTCCCTCCTTCGTCCGCGGCCGTCCTTCCTCCTTCCCTTCTTCCTCCTCCGCTTCCTTCATTCGCTCCTTCCTCCGCGTCCATCCTTCCTCCCTCGCTCCTTCCTCCTTCCCTCCTTCCTCCCTCGCTTCCTTCATTTGCCACCTCCTCCGCATCCGTCCTTCCTCCTTCACTGCTTCCTCCTCCGCGTCCGTCCTTCCTCCCTCGCTTCCCCCGTGTCCGTCCTTCCTCCTTCCCTTCTTCCTCCTTCCCTTCTTCCTCCTCCGCTTCCTTCATTCGCCGCCTCCTCCGCGTCCGTCCTTCCTCCCTCGCTCCTTCCTCCGCGTCCGTCCTTCCTGCTTCACTTCTTCCTCCTCCGCTTCCTTCATTCGCCGCTTCCTCCGCGTCCGTCCTTCCTCCCTCGCTTCCCCCGCGTCCGTCCTTCCTCCCTCGCTCTTTCCTCCGCGTCCGTCCTTCCTCCCTCGCTTCCTTCCTCGGCATCTCTCCTCCTTTGCGTCCTTCTCTTCCTTCCTTCATCGCTTCCTCCGCGTCTCTCCTCCTTTCCTCCTCCTTCCTCCTTCCATCGCTTCCTTCCTCCTTCCTCCATCACTTCCTCCTCCGCGTCTCTCCTCCTTTCCTCCTCCTTCCATCGCTTCCTTCCTCCTTCCTCCGTCGCTTCCTCCTCCGCGTCTCTCCTCCTTTCCTCCTCCTTCCTCCTTCCATCGCTTCCTTCCTCCTTCCTCCATCACTTCCTCCTCCGCGTCTCTCCTCCTTTCCTCCTTCCTTCGCTTCCTCCCTGGTTGGTTTGTTGGTTCTGGCTGGCGCGTTCTCGCGTTTTCTCCTTCGTCCGCTCAGCCCGCGTCTCGTCCCTTCGCTTTCTCTGTGACCCGCCCCCTCCTTCGATGCTCGTTCATTGCCTCGTTTTCTCCTTCGTTTCTTCGTTCGTTTTCTCCTTCCGTCCCCGACTCCTTTTCTCGTCTGCTCGTTCGTCGCCTCGTTCTCTCGTTTGTTTCCTGCTTTCCTCGCTCGTTTGCCGCTTTTCTCGCTCCGTAGTCGATTCATTTCCTCCTTCGTTGGCCGACTCGTTCTCTCGTTCCAGGGTGACAGCGGGGGGCCCCTGCAGTGCCAGGCCCCCCAGGGCTCCCCCTGGTACCAGGTGGGCGTCGTGAGCTGGGGCCGGGGCTGCGGGAGGCGCCAGCGTCCGGGCGTCTACACCCGCGTGGCCAACTACCGGGCCTGGATGGACCAGGCCACCGCCGCAGCGGGGAGACCCCTGAGGCCCCAGAAGGCCACGCCCACCGGGCTGGGCTCCGCCCCCCAGAAGACGGAGCCGGAGGTCGCCGGAGGCCCCCGCCCCTGCCCGTGGCGGCCCCTGGGCCTCGCCCTGGGGCTGGCTCTGGGGAGGTGGCTGGGCTGAGCGAGACGCAAGGCAGGCTGGGAAGAGGACAGAGCTGCCGCTGCAAAGGATTCTGGGAGGGGACGGCCCCATTGTTGGCCGCTGTGATTGGCCGGCACTTCGGGAGGGAGGGGCAGGAGGGCGAAGGGTCATTAAATGTTAGGTGGTGAAGCGGAGAGCGAACTGTTCACTGGGAACGGGGGACCCAGGCGTCCGGGAGAGCAGAGCAGGGCGCTCGCCCCTGGGGAGGGGAGATGGGACCCAGGCGTCCGGGAGAGCAGAGCAGGGCGCTCGCCCCTGGGGAGGGGAGATGGGACCCAGGCGTCCGGGAGAGCAGAGCAGGGCGCTCGCCCCGGGGAGGGGAGATGGGACCCAGGTGTCCGGGAGAGCAGAACAGGGCGCTCGCTCCTGGGGATGCGGAGATGGGACCCAGGCGTCCGGGAGAGCAGAGCAGGGCGCTCGCCCCTGGGGAGGGGAGATGGGACCCAGGCGTCCGGGAGAGCAGAGCAGGGCGCTCGCCCCGGGGAGGGGAGATGGGACCCAGGTGTCCGGGACAGCAGCGGAGGACGCTCACCCCTGGGGAGGGGAGATGGGACCCAGGTGTCCGGGACAGCAGCGGAGGACGCTCACCCCTGGGGAGGGGAGATGGGACCCAGGCGTCCGGGAGAGCAGAGCAGGGCGCTCGCCCCTGGGCGGCCTGAGGGAGTGGGGTGGGATCTCGGGGTGGCCGGGAGCTGGGGCAGGGCGGGGAGGGGTTCTCGGGAGCCGGAACCCCGTGATGTCACAGTGGAATCTCGGGGCGCCCGGGTATTTACCTTCAAATCAGCTGGAGGAAGCAGGTACCAGAGGGGGGGCTGGGGAGATGGGGGGCAGGGCTGGATTGGGGTTATTATAGGGGGTGGGGGCAGCAGTGGGGGGGACGGGCAGCTCTGGGGGTCCAGGGGTTTGGGGTTCAGGAATCTAGGAGGACTTTACTCAGGGTGCCGGGGTGCTAGGATGGGAGTCAAGGATAGGGAAATGGGGGGGTTCAGGAGGTGGGATGGGGGCCGGGGGTCTAGGGGTGTCTCAGCCCCCCAGGAACGAATTCAGAACTGGGTACTGAGTTGGGGGGGCAATGGGGGTGCAGGGTGGAGGTTTGGGGGCTCCCTGCTCTAACCACTCTGCCCCTCCCAGGATGGAGTTCGTGACGGGGTACCAGGGTGGAGGTTTGGGGGTACTGGGGCGAGTTCGTGATGGGATACCAGGGTGAGGTTTGGGGGTACCAGGGAGGTTTGGGGGTACTGGGAGCAGGATTGGGGGCTTCGCGCTCTAACCCCCCCTGCCCTCAGGATGGAGATTGTGACAGGGTACCAGGGCGAGGTTTGGGGGTACCGGGGGCAGGTTTGGGGGTACCGGGGGCAGGTTTGGGGGCTCCCCGCTCTAACCCCCCCGCCCCCAGGATGGAGTTCGTGAAGGGGTACCGGGGGGAGGTTTGTGGGCACAGGGTGGAGGGTTGGGGGTGCCGGGGGCAGGTTTGGGGGCTCCCGCTCTAACCCCGCCCCAGGATGGAGTTCGTGACGGGGTACCGGGGTGGAGGTTTGGGGGTTGCAGGATGAAGGTTTGGGGGTGCCGGGGGCAGGTTTGGGGGCTCCCCGCTCTAACCCCCCCGTCCCCAGGATGGAGTTCGTGACGGGGTACCGGGGTGGAGTTTGGGGGTTGCAGGGTGAAGGTTTGGGGGTACCGGGGTGGAGGCTTGGGGGTGCCGGGGGCAGGTTTGGGGGCTCCCCGCTCTAACCCCCCCGCCCCCAGGATGGAGTTCGTGACAGGGTACCGGGGGGAGGTTTGGGGGCACAGGGTGGAGGTTTGGGGGTGCCGGGGGCAGGTTTGGGGGCTCCCCGCTCTAACCCCCCCGCCCCCAGGATGGAGTTCGTGACGGGGTACCAGGGTGGAGGTTTGGGGGCACCGGGTGGAGGTTTGGGGGTGCCGGGAGGTTTGGGGCTCCCGCTCCTAACCCCGCCCCAGGATGGAGTTCGTGACTGGGTACCGGGGGGAGGTTTGGGGGCACAGGGTGGAGGTTTGGGGGTACCAGGGGCAGGTTTGGGGGCTCCCCGCTCTAACCCCCCCGCCCCCAGGATGGAGTTCGTGACGGGGTACCGGGCGGAGGTGCTGGACCTGGCCGAGCTGCTGCTGGCCTGGCACCGGTGCCAGGCCGGGGGCCCCCAGGACGGGCCGCGCCAGCGGCGCCAGGAGGGGCACGTCCGGCGCCTGCCCCCCGACCCCGCCCTCTGGCTGCTGCACCTGCTGCCCAACCCCCGGCTGGGCCTGGGCCTGGCGCTGCCGGGGGGGGCCCGGGGGGAGCCCCGGGGGCGGCTCTGCGGGGAGGACGCCCTGCAGCTGGGGGACCTGCAGCGGGCGGTCACCTTCCTGCGCCTGGACGAGGAGGACGAGGGGCCGGAGACAGGTACCCGCGGCCCCCGGACCCCTCGGGGTTCCCCCGTCCCCGTGGGGCTCCCCCCTCCCCTGCCTGGTCCCCCGTCCCCGTGGGGCTCCCCGTCTGCCCCCCTTCTCTGCCATCCTGCCTGGTCCCCGGCCCCGTGACAGCTCCCTGCCTGGCCTTCTCCCCCCAGGCCCCCTCCCGGTGGGGTGCCCCCGTCTGCCCCCTCCCTACCTCGCCCCCCATCTTGTGGGGTTTCGTGCCTGACCCCCCCCATCCCCAACCCACCACCCGGCCCCCCGGCCCCGTGGGGCTCCCCTGCCTGGCCCCCACCCCTCCAGACACCCCCATCCCCTGCCCCACCCCAGGGCTCCGACCCCCTGCCGGTCTCACCTCTGCCCCCTCCCGCAGGCCAGGCCCTGGTGCACGTGGAGCGCCTCCTGCTGGTGACGGACGAGCACGGCACGGTGATGGGCCTGGATTTCCAGCTGGGGGCCGGGGCCCCCCCCCGGCCGGCCGCGCCCCCCCCGCTGGAGCAGCTGGCGCTCGGCCTGCTGTGCCAGAGCATGGCCTGCCCGCTGGGCGGGGGGGAGCCCCGCCGGCCCCGGCTGCTGGCCGTGGGGGACCCCGCCTTGCACAAGTGAGTGTGAGCGGGCGGGCGGGGGGGGCTCCGTGCCCATCCCCCGCCCCGCTGACCCCCCCCCGCCTCTCCCCGCAGGTCGCTGGAGCCCCTGCTGCCCCGGCTGGGGGTCAGGCTGAGCGCGGGCCCCATGCGGGGCTGGGGGCCGAAACCCACCTTCACCTTCCCCTCCATGCGCGTGCGAGCCTGTCACGTGTGCAAGAGACACGCGTTCCAGGGGCGGCTGGCGCCCTGGTGAGCAGGGGGAGGGGGGCGGGACCCCCCCGGGGTCGCCTCCGCCCGGGCCGGGGTGGGGGCCCAGGCTGGCTCTGAGCCTGTCCCCCGCAGCCAGCAGTGCCGGGCCGTGCTGTACTGCTCCGAGCGGTGCCGGGCGGCCGACTGGGGCCGCAGCCCCGAGGACGCCGCCCACCGGGCCTGGTGCCCCCGCATGGCCGGGTACATGGCCCGCGCCCGCCAGCTGGCCGACCTGCCCTTCAGCTTCGCTGCCGGTGAGGGGCCAGGTGTGAGTGGGGCTGGGCAGGGAGGGGGCACGGGCAAGGGGGCGCTGGGGAGGAAGGGGGCACCGAGTAGGGGTGCTGGGGAGGAGGAGGGCTGTGGGTGGGAGGTGCCCAGATGTGAGTGGGGAAGGCTGGGCAGGGAAAGGGGCACCGGGCAGGGGTGCTGGGGAGGATGGGGCACCGGGCAGGGGCGCTGGGGAGGAAGGGGGCTCCGGGCAGGGGCGCTGAGGAGGAAGGGGCTCTGGGCAGGGGCGCTGAGGAGGAACGGGGGCTGCAGGTGGGGTGCCCAGGTGTGAGTGGGGCTGGGTGGGAAAGGGGCACCAGGCAGGGGCACAGGGGAGGGGAGGGCTGCGGGTGAGGGGTGCCCAGGTGTGAGTGGGGCTGGGCAAGGAAAGGGGCACCGGGCAGGGGCGCAGGGGAGGAGGGGGCTCCGGGCAGGGGCTGGGGAGGAAGGGGGCTGCGGGTGAGGGGAGGGCAGGTGTGAGGGGCTGGGCAGGAAGGGGCACCGGGCAGGGGCGCTGGGGAGGAAGGGGAAGGGGGCTGCGGGCAGGGGTGCTGGGCAGGGAAGGGGCACCGGGCAGGGGTGCTGGGCAGGGAAAGGGGCACCGGGCAGGGGGTGCTGGGGAGGGGAGGGGGGCTGCGGGTGAGGGGGCCAGGTGTGAGTGGGGCTGGGCAGGGAAGGGGCTGGGCAGGGAAAGGGCTCCAGGCAGGGGTGCTGGGGAGGAAGGGGGCTCTGGGCAGGGGCGCTGAGGAGGGAAGGGGGCTGCAGGTGGGGGTGCCCAGGTGTGAGTGGGGAGCTGGGCTGGAAAGGGGCACCGGACAGGGGTGCTGGGGAGGAGGGGGCTGCGGGTGGGGGTGCCCAGGTGTGAGTGGGGAAGGCTGGGGAGGAAGGGGACACCGGGCAGGGGCGCTGGGCAGGGAAAGGGGCACCGGGCAGGGGGTGCTGGGGAGGGGAGGGGGGCTGCGGGTGGGGGGTGCCCAGGTGTGAGTGTGGGGGTCTGGGCAGGGAAGGGGGCACCGGGCAGGGGGCGCAGGGGAGGGGAAGGGGGGCTGCGGGTGAGGGAGCGCTGGGGAGGGAAGGGGGCACCGGGCAGGGGGCGCAGGGGTGGGGGCCCTGGGCAGGAGATCGGGGGGTGCACAGAGCCGGGGTTCATCGGGGGTCCCCCCCTTTCCCTTGCAGAGGTGACCAGCGACGGGTTCAACAGGGAGGGGTTCCTGGCGGCCCGGGGGCTGACCGGGGGGTACTGGGCCCACGAGAGCATGCTGGTCCGCGCCCCCGGCTACGGTGTGGGGCTGGGGGGCCGGCCCGACTGGAGACCCGGCCTCCTGCAGAGCGGTGAGCATGGGGGGCCCGGGCCCTGTCCCCTCTGGGGGCGCCGGCTCCCGTCCCGCGCCAACGCCCCCTTTCTCTCCCCCCCAGGGAACCCCTTCGAAGCGCTGAGGCCGGAGGGGGGCGCGGCTCTGCCCCCCACCTCCCCGGAGCCCCCTGCACCCAGGACCTATTTCAGTGAGATGGGGGAGGGGCGGGGGGCGGGGCCAGTCAGATGAGGGAGGAGCCAGTTCCAGCTGGGGGGAGGAGGGGGAGGGTCCAGTCCCAGCTCAGGGGAGGGGCCAGCGGCAGCTGGAGGGAGGAGCCAGTCCCAGCTGGAGGGAGGAGCCAGTGGCAGCCGGGGGGAGGGGCCAGTCCCAGCCTGGGGGAGGAGCCAGTCCCACCTGGAGGGACGGGTCAGTGACAGCTGGGGGGAGGGGGAGGAGCCAGTGAGGGAGGGAGGGGCCAGTCCCAGCTGGAGGGAGGGGAGGAGCCAGTGACGGAGGGAGTGGCCAGTCCCAGCTGGGGGGAGGGGCCAGTGACAGCTGGGGGGAGAGGCCAGTCCCGGCTGGGGGGAGGGGCCAGTCCCAGCCTGGGGGAGGGGCCAGTCCCAGCCGGGGGGAGGGGCCAGTCCCAGCCTGGGGGAGGGGCCGGTCCCAGCCTGGGGGGAGGAGCCAGTCCCAGCCGGGGGGAGGGGCCAGTCCCCGCCGGGGGGAGGGGCCAGTGACAGCGGGAGGAGCCAGTCCCAGCCGGGGGGAGGAGCCAGTCCCAGCCGGGGGGAGGGGCCAGTCCCAGCCGGGGGGAGGAGCCAGTGCCGGAGGGAGGAGCCAGGCCCAGACGGGCGGAGGAGCCAGTCCCAGCCGGGGGGAGGGGCCGGTCCCAGCTGGGGGGAGGAGCCAGTGCCGGCCAGGGGGAGGGGCCGGTCCCAGCCGGGGGGAGGGGCCCGACCCAGCCGGGAGGGCCGGTCCCAGCTGGGGAGGAGCCAGTCCCAGCCTGGGAGGGCCAGTCCCAGCCGGGGGGAGGGCCAGTCCCAGCCTGGGGGGAGGGCCAGCGGCAGCCGGGGGGAGGGGCCAGTCCCAGCCTGGGGGAGGAGCCATTCCCAGCTGGGGGGAGGGGGAGAAGCCAGTGACGGAGGGAGGGGCCAGTCCCAGCTGGGGGGAGGAGCCAGTCCCAGCCGGGGGGAGGGGCCAGTCCCAGCCGGGGGGAGGAGCCAGTCCCCGCCGGGGGGAGGGGCCAGTCCCAGCCAGGGGGAGGAGCCAGTGACAGAGGGAGGAGCCAGTCCCAGCCGGGGGGAGGGGCCGGTCCCAGCCGGGGGGCTGACCCCCGTGTCCCCCCAGGCTCGTGGCAGGAGTACTACGCGTGGCGGGGGCTGCCGCTGGGCTCCCCCCTGGCCGTGCTGCTCAGCTACCCCCTCAGCGTCTATTACATCGTCACCCAGCTGGCCCCCCGGCACTGTGAGTGGGGGCCCCGGGGGGGCGGGCGGGGGGGGCCCCTCCGCGGGGGAGGAGGGGGGCCTGGGAAGCTGGGGTCAACGTCTGGGTGGGGGTGGGGAGCCCCAGTCCTGGGGGGGGCCTGGGAACTGGGGGGTCCCCTGCCCCCTTCTGACCCCCCCATTCCTCTGCCCCCCCCCCAGTCCCGGAGCTGAACATCCTGAACAAACAGTCGCTGCGGATTCACATCGTGGAGACGGGGACGGAGTCGGACATGGCCCCCCTCTTCTGGGTGCGGGGGGGCGCCGGGGGGCAGGGTTGGGCTCTGGTGGGTATAGGGGCAGGGGCGCTGTGGGGCAGGGCTGGGCTCTGTGGGTGTAGGGGCAGGGGCGCTGTGGGGCAGGGCTGGGCTCTGGTGGCTATGGGGCAGGGGGCCGTGGGGCAGGGCTGGGCTCTGGTGGGTTATGGGGGAACGGGGGGGCCGTGGGGCAGGGCTGGGCTCTGGTGGGTGTAGGGGGACGCCGTGGGGCAGGGCTGGGCTCTGGTGGGTGTAGGGGGGCAGAGGGCGCCGTGGGGCAGGGCTGGGCTCTGGTGGGTTATGGGGGAACAGGGGGGGCCGTGGGGCAGGGCTGGGCTCTGGTGGGTTATGGGGGACGCCGTGGGGCTGTGTGGGGCTCACCGTGCACATGGGGGGGCAGTGGCAGACCCCCCCCGGGGGGCAGGTTCAGAGCAGGCCCTGTCCGTGACCCCCAACCCTTCGGGCCCCCAGGAGCTGTCGGTGCTGCTGCCCCACGTGTCGCTGGAGCTGCTGTTCGTGGGGGGCGTGTTGCCCCCCGAGGCCGACGGGCAGCAGGTCCTGCTGCAGAGAACGGTGAGGGGGGGGCCATGCGGGTGGGGGGAGGGGGAGCCCTGAGCCTCACCCCCCCCATGGCTGATCCCCCCGTCTCTCCCCCCCCCCAGGAGGCGCCGGGGGTGCGCGTCTGGCCGGGCCCGGCCCCCAAGGCCAAGGGGGGGCGGGGGGGGCTGCAGCTGAAATTCTGTGCCCAGGCCCCCCCCCTGCTGCCGGGCCCCAAACCCGACCTGGTCATCGGTGAGTCCCCCCGGGGGGGTCCTGGCTGCGGGGTCGGGGCCCACAGCAGGGAGGGGGGACTTGGGGGGCTGTTGGGGAGGGGCCCAAGCTGGGGGGGCCCTGGGGGGGCTGTGTGGCAGGGAGGGGAGAGGGAGGTCTCTAAGTGGGGGGACACATGAGGAACCCCAATGCGTGGGGGTGGCGCAGGCTGGGGCGGAAGAGGGCTGACTCTGAGGGGAGGGGTCCCCTGAGGGAGGAGGGGGGGTTCCCGGGGGGTCTCCCCATTTGTGGCAGACCTCTGAGCCCCTCCCACCCCCACCCCCCGTTATTTCTCAGGGTTCAATTCTGGCTTCGCACTGAAGGACACCTGGCTCAGCGCACTGCCCCGCCTGCAGGTGGGTCCCCGAACCCCGGTCCCCCCAACTCCCCTCGCCCCCAGCCCCTGCCGCTGACCCCCCCAACTCCCCTTGCCCCGCAGCTCCCGCCTCTGAACCCCCAAACTCCCCTCGCCTGCAGCACCTGCCTCTGAACCCCCAAACTCCCCTCGCCTGCAGCACCCGCCTCTGAACCCCCAAACTCCCCTCGCCGGCAGCCCCTGCCTCCGAACCCCCAAACTCCCCTCGCCGGCAGCCCCTGCCTCTGAACCCCCAACCTCCCCTCGCCCCTCAGCACCCACCTCTGAACCCCCAAACTCCCCTCGCCTGCAGCACCCGCCTCTGAACCCCCAAACTCCTCTCGCCCCACAGCACCCGCCTCTGAACCCCCAAACTCCCCTCGCCTGCAGCACCCACCTCTGAACCCCCAAACTCCCCTCGCCCCTCAGCACCCACCTCTGAACCCCCAAACTCCTCTTGCCCCAGTTTGCTCCCCCAGCTCCCCCCCCTCCTGCTGCACCCCAAACTCCTCTCTTCCTGCTGTACACCCAAACTCTGGCCCCGGATGCCTGGGTCCCTAGCGCCTCTGGCCCCAGACGCCTGGCTCCTCTCCCCGGCAGCTCCGGCCCTGGACGCCTGGGTCCCTGGCGGCTCTGTCCCCGGACACCTGGGTCCCTGGCACCTCTGGCCCCGGATGCCTGGCTCCCCTCCCTGGCAGCTCCGGCCCCGGACGCCTGGGTCCCCGGCATCTCTGGCCCCGGACGCCTGGGTCCCCGGCATCTCTGGCCCCGGATGCCTGGGTCCCCGGCGGCTCTGGCCCCGGACGCCTGGGTCCCCATGTCTCCGTCTCCCCTGCAGGCGCTGCGGGTCCCGGCCTACTTCACGGAGTGCAGCGAGTACAGCTGCGCGGTGGACGAGGCCACGGTCTCCATGGCGACGGGGGGCAGCACCGGCCCGGCCCACGTCAACCCCTTCCGCTCGCCCTTCCGCCAGGCCGGCGTCGACAACGCCATGCCCTGGTGGGTGCCGGGGGGCCGCCGGGCATCGGGGGGAGGGGGGCGGGCGGTAAAATGACCTCTGACCCCAGTGGTTGCCGTAAGGTGACCTCTGACCCCATCCTTGATGTGACCTCTGACCTCCCTTACGCATTAGACCCGTTAACCTGACCTCTGACCCCTCCTTGTTAGTGTGACCTCTGACCCCCCGTTAGTCTGACCTCTGACCCCCTCCAACATTATCCCCATTCAGTTGAACTCTGACCCCTGAATGACCTCTGACCCCAGTAGTGTGGCGGGGGCCCCGTGATGCATTAGTACGACCTCTGACCCCGTGTTCTCATTGAAATGACCTCTGACCCCCCCAACACCAGCGACCCTTCCCTTGGCCTTGCCAGAATGTCCTTTGACCCGGGTCATCCGCCACCTGTGTGACCTCTGACCCTGGGACATTGTCACCCCTTGTTGTGACCTCTGACCCCGGTGCCACTGTGCCCATTGCAATGACCTGTGACCTCCACCCTTGTCCATGACCTTTAACCCCGTTAACATGACCTCTGACCTATTGACCCTCACCACTCTATTTTGACTCTCCCTGACCCCTCAACCGTGACCCCCGACCCTCATTGCCCACCATTGCCGTGACCTCTGACCCCTGTATCCTCCCCTCCCCCCAGGTACTCCAACGCCTTCATCTTCCACCTGCTGTACAAGGGGGGGTCAGGGGGGGCGCGGCAGCCCCCGGGGCCGGCCCCACCCCCCGCCCCCACCCCTGCCCGCCAGGGGCCGGAGCCGGGCCCGGGCCGCGCCCGCCGGAAGGAGAAGCGGCAGAATCGCAGCGGCCGCCGGCGCAAATGAGGGGAGGGGGGGACGGCTCGGGGAGGGGGGGCGGCTAATAAACCCACCCTGGCTAATGGAGCCTGCGCCTCGTTACTGTGCCACTCGGGGTCCCCCCCTCCCAGCCCTGGGGATGAGCCGGACCTGCCCCCCACACACGTCCTCCCCCCCCGGCACTGATGTCACCCCACCTCCCTCCCCAGCCGGGCCAGGCACCGGCTCCCCCCCCCCTTCAAGGCCGAGTCACGACTCTCCCCCTGGCACCGGGGGGGGGCGGTGACGTCTCATCCGCACCAGCCCTTTGCCCGGCTTATCGCAGAGCAAACAGCCCGGGCCAGGGAGACGCGGCTGGGAATCCTCCGGCTCCGGGCAGCGGCCCCCCCAAATCCTCCAGCTCCGGGCAGCGGCCCCCCCAAATCCTCCGGCTCCGGGCAGCGGCCCCCCCAAATCCTCCGGCTCCGGGCGCCCCAAATCCTCCGGCTCCAGGCATCAGGTGCCCCAAATCCTCTGGCTCTGAGCGTCGCCCCCTGCAACTCCTCCGGCTCCGGGCAGCGGCTGCCCCGATCTCCCCCCGGCTCCGGGCACAGAGAGGTGCCGCCCCTCCCCGAGCCATGTGCACGGGGCGCTGCTCGCGGCTGCTGGGGCTGGCGCTGGTGCCGATGGCGCTGGGCTGCATCGTGGCCAACGTCCTGCTGATGTTCCCCAACGGGGAGAGGGGCTGGACCGAGCACCTCGCCCTGCAGGTCTGGCTGATGGGCGGCCTGGCCGGCGGGGGGCTCATGGTGAGTGGGGCAGCGCGGGGGGGGAGAGGGGACCGCCCCCTCCCGGGCCTCAGCTTCGGCGTGTCCGTCCTCCTGTCCCACCCGGCTCCCGCCCACCCCTGTCTGTCCAGGCCACTGGGTCCCCCCAATCTGTCCCGCATCCCCCCGACTATCTGTCCCCTCGTCTGCCCGTCCCTCCGCGCCTTGTTCCCCCGTCTGCCCGTCCCTCCGCGCCTTGTCCCCCCGTCTGCCCCGCGTCCCCCCATCTGCCCGTCCCTCCGAGCTGCGTCCCCCGTCTGTCTGTCCCTCCCCGCATGCCATGTTCCCACCTCTTTGTCTGCCTGGCCCTCATCCCTGCACATGTCCCCCCGACCCGGTCTCTCTGCCCCCCTCCCCCGGGTGCTGCCGGCGTGGGGTGCATGGGGGGAGAGGGGAGATGCGGTGATCACTGGGGGTTGCTCCGGGGTACGCATCGTTCGGCGGCTCTGTGTGCCGCAGGGCTCGGTAGGACACGGAGGTGCGACCCGCGGGGAGAGACACGCTCATTGGATTCCCTCCCGGGGAGACCCGGGGCCGAGACACGGAAAAGCTCTGGCAGGAGCTTCGAGGACCGAACCTTGACTCCTTCGCCCGCCCCACACTGGCCAAGCGACAGCCCCCACTGGCGGGTGAAGGCATGAGGTGCTGGGGGCTCCGGCACGCTCCCGGTGTTGCTCCCGGGACACTGGGTAAAGGCCGGGGCGTGGCACAGACCCTGTGAATCGGTGACGGGGGTACGGCATTGGACGAGGACCCAAAGACATCCCCACCCCGAGGCCTTGCGTGGAAACGTTGCTTGGACTGGTTTCCGCTGCGGGTCTGTATCCCACTACTGCCACCAACAGCGTCCCGACCTGCCCCTTCCTGGGCACAGCCACCCCGGGGTCCGTGGTTCTGCCCAGCGACCTCCGTTCTCTTGGTCGCTGGCCAGACACGTACCCGTCGGGCAAGTCCTTGTCGCCGGTAACGACACCCCGGCTGACGGGGTGTCCCGGATCCAAGGGCTCGGCACTACGGCCCGGCCCCTCGGAGGAACCCTGCAGCGTGCCAGGCTGGGTCGGTCCCATTCTCCCTTCAGGGTCGGCCCACGAGTCTCCAGCCCCCAGCCCTCTGCACGCTCGACCCCGTGTGTCCCACCGAGCCAGACCCCGGGGAATCTATTGACTGGGGGGGTCTCATGTGTGTGCTGGGGAGGGGGCAGTCCCTACTCTGGGCTGGGGGAGGATCCCACGCCAGCGCTCCCCCCCCCACTGCTAGCTTCCTTTTTCCGTCGAGCGCACCCCGTTTGCCCTTTGCCCTGGCGCGGCCGATATCCGGAGGCTGATAACGGGGCCTTATCGGCCAGGTGGCCGATACCGGTGACGCAGCCACCCGGGAGGGGCCTGGGGAACTGCCCGACACTGGATGGGCCCGTGGGACTGATTGCGGGGCGGGGTGGGGTTATGAGCTGCCGCTTTTGACATGTGTGTGTCCCCCCCCCCCATTTCAGGTTCTCTGCCCCGGGCTCTCGGCCATCCGCGCCGGGGGGAAGGGCTGCTGCGGAGTCGGATGCTGCGGGAACCGGTGCCGGGTACGGACCCCCCCCCGCCCCAAACCCTCCTTTCTGGGGCAGGTGGGCAGGTGGGGGGCAGCGTGGGGACTGTACGGGACGGGGGGGAGGCTGTAGGGGAGTTGGGGGCTAGGGGCCGCTCCTGCTCTCACCCCATTTCCCCACACAGATGCTGCACTCCGTGTTCTGCTCGCTATGGGGCGTCCTGGGCGGGTTTTACTGCCTGGTTGTGTCCGCCACCGGCCTGGCCAAGGGGCCTGTCTGCCAGGATGCTGAGGGGAAATGGGGGTCGCCCTTCCAGGACATCAGGTAAGGGGGTGGGGGCCCTGCCCCCATCCCATAATAACCCTGGGGAGCCCCGGGAGCTGGGAGAACCCTAGCCCCCCACAACCCCAACCCTGACCCGCCCAGCCCCCCCACAGCCCTAGCCCCCCTAACCTCCATCTGAATCCTCCCCCTTCCACAGCTCTCAGAAATCCAGCCCCCCTCCTCGAACCGGGTCCCCCGCCCCGTGGACCCAGGCCTGCCCCCCGCAATGTCCCCAACCTTTCCCCTGCCCCGGCAGTTGTAGCCTGATTTGGGGTGGGTTAGTAGGGTCGGTGGAATTTCTCCACTTAATTTAATTGTATGTGATCATTAATTTTCTAATTAATTAGTAATATTAATAATAATGAATAGATATTAACAATGCGGGGTCTATGACAGGAACTCACACTGAGACAGAAATAGTCATCAAGACCTTTTATTAAAATCCATGAAGCAATAAGTAAATGCAGAAATGTGAAACCAGTCCCAGATTACCAAGTTACAAAATCTCACGGCTCTTTAAGAGCGAGATTGATGATAATACACTGTTATAAACTCACTCCCTTTGGTGTCGTTCACGCTTCCGAGAGAGGAAGTTGGCTTTAACCCGACAGAAACTAGGTGTTTTAGAAGGTAAAGCAGAACCTAGAGTCCTTTATACTTCCAGCTTTGAAAAGAAATAATACCACGGCCTATCGATCGCTAACAGCCTTCGTAGATGGGTGGCACCGATGCGTAGATGGGGTGGAGGCGATGGGTAAACAGGAACAGATAGGTGGGTGTATCGCCTCCCTAATGGTGATTTGTTTCACCTTTTATGGAGCATTATTTGGAAATCCTTCCTCCTATGCCCAAATTTCGTCTTCCCCCCGCGGAAATGTTAGGGTCCACCTGCCTCCTAGGCTAAGAGGTGTGTGCGTATGAGTGACAGGTATGTACGCATTTGGGGTGTACTTGGTAGATTTGTGGGCAAGAATCCCTATTTCCCCCCTTTGCTGTTATTGGGTCAGGTAAAGGTCTCCGGACATCTGCGTGGGTATTTCATCTCGTTATTGCTTTCCTGAGTTAGGGTCCCAAAGGTCACCTCTAACGTCTGACCTGGGGGTATCTTGCATTTCGGCTGTTGCAAATCTATAAATCTATAAGCCTCTTACACACTTCAATTGGTCAAAACGACATTTTCTACAGACCAACAGATTAATCCCCAGGGCGACACAGTGCCCCCTCCCTCGCTCCCACCCCACCCCAGGGCGAAGCCAACAGAACCCCCCTGGGGAAACCGAGGCAGGCGTGGGGGGGCTCATAAAGATAGCGCCCCAGCTCCCCGGCTCCCTGCCCCCTTCCCCCACCACTCCTGCCCCCCCATTCAGATTCCACGCCCCGTCCCCCTCCCTGACCTTGGCCCCCCAGGATCACGCTCCCCCCCCATCCCCCGCAGCGAGAACTACCTGGCGAACCGGACGCTGTGGGAGCTGTGTGTGACCCCGCCCCGGGCGGTGCTGTGGCACGTGGTGCTGTTCTCCGTCACCCTGGGGCTCGGAGCCCTGGAGCTGGCCCTGTGCGCCGTGCAGGTGGTCAACGGGCTGCTGGGCACCGTCTGCGGGGACTGCCGCAAGCCGGCCGAGCGCCAGGTGAGAGACGCCGCGGGCGGGGGAATACCCGGTTAGGGGGCGCCTGGGGGAGCTGGGTAAATACCCGGTTTGGGGGCGCCCGGGGGAGCTGGGTAAATACCCGGTTTGGGGGCGCCCGGGGGAGCTGGGTAAATACCCAGTTAGGGGCTCCCGGGAGCTGGGTAAATACCCGGTTTGGGGGACCTGGGGAGCTGGGTAAATACCCGGTTAGGGGGCGCCCGGGGGAGCTGGGTAAATACCCGGTTAGGGGGCGCCCGGGGAGCTGGGTAAATACCCGGTTTGGGGGCGCCCGGGGGAGCTGGGTAAATACCCGGTTAGGGGGCGCCCGGGGAGCTGGGTAAATACCCGGTTTGGGGCACCCAGGGAGCTGGGTAAATACCCGGTTAGGGGCGCCCGGGGAGCTGGGAAAATACCCAGTTTGGGGGCGTCCAGGGGAGCTGGGTAAATACCCGGTTAGGGGGCGCCCGGGGGAGCTGGGTAAATACCCGGTTAGGGGGCGCCCGGGGGAGCTGGGTAAATACCCGGGTTGGGGTGCCCGGGAGCTGGGTAAATACCCGGTTTGGGGGACCTGGGGAGCTGGGTAAATACCCGGTTTGGGGGCGCCCGGGGAGCTGGGTAAATACCCGGTTTGGGGGTGCCTGGGGGAGCTGGGTAAATACCCGGTTTGGGACGCCCAGGGGAGCTGGGTAAATACCCAGTTAGGGGGCACCCGGGAGCTGGGTAAATACCCGGTTAGGGGCGCCCAGGGGAGCTGGGTAAATGCCCGGTTTGGGGGTGACCGGGAGCTGGGTAAATACCCGGTTTGGGGGCGCCCGGGGAGCTGGGTAAATACCCGGTTTGGGGGTGCCCGGGGAGCTGGGTAAATACCCGGTTTGGGGCACCGGGGAGCTGGGTAAATACCCGGTTTGGGGGTGCCCGGGGAGCTGGGTAAATACCCGGTTAGGGGGCGTCCGGGAGCTGGGTAAATACCCGGTTTGGGGGCGCCCGGGGAGCTGGGTAAATACCCGGTTTGGGGGCACCCGGGGGAGCTGGGTAAATACCCGGTTTGGGGGGCACCCGGGGTGCTGGGTAAATACCCGGTTTGGGGGACCCGGGGAGCTGGGTAAATACCCGGTTTGGGATGCCCGGGAGCTGGGTAAATACCCGGTTTGGGGGCACCCGGGGACCTGGGTAAATACCCGGTTTGGGGGCACCCGGGAGCTGGGTAAATACCCGGTTTGGGGGCACCCGGGGACCTGGGTAAATACCCATTTTGGGGGCACCTGAGGAGCTGGGTAAATACCCAGTTTGGGGGCGCCCGGGGACCTGGGTAAATACCCGGTTTGGGGGGCGCCCAGGAGCTGGGTAAATACCCGGTTTGGGGCGCCCAAGGAGCTGGGTAAATACCCGGTTTGGGGCGCCCGGGAGCTGGGTAAACACCTGGTCACTAACTTCCTGCATCTCTGGTTCCCCAGGGCGAAGGTCTCTGAGCTGCCGAGGGACCCCGAAAACCCAGTTTCTGGAGGATCGTTCACTCCGTGTCACCCCCCAGCCGTCTCTCCGCCTGGGGGGCTGTGAGATGCCTGGGCCCTTTATGGCGGGGGCTCCAGCCAGGCCCCCCCCCGAGACCGCGCTCACCCCCCGCTGCCCCCAGGCCTCCCTGCCCCCCAAGCAGATTAAAGCCCCCTGCTCCCGCCTGGCGCGTGTGGGTTTCATTGGGAGCGCGATGTGGGAGGGGGGAACCTGATTTGGGGTGGGGCAGTTGGGAGGAAGGGGGCTGGACATGGGGGTCTGACCTCCCCCCCGGGTCTTGGAGGACGGGCTGATGGGGAGGTGGGAGGGACAGATTTGGGGAGGGGGATGGTGGGAGCCGTTCTAAGGGGGCAGGGCCCCATGGAAGAGGCTGGGGGGGGCAGGGGAGGGGGCAGAGCTGGGGGGCTCAGTGAAGGGAGCCACACCTCCCACTGGGCCCTTGATGGGGTGCAACTCTACCTAGCGGGGACAGGCCCCTGCCCCATTCCCCACCCCCCCGAGCCAGCCAGTCCCCGCCCTGGGGCCGGGGGGGAGCCAGCGCCCCCCAGAGGGGACAGGCCCCTGCCCCATTCCCTCCCCCCCCCCCCCGCCCCGCCCCGCCCCGGGGCCGGGGGGGAGCCTGCGCCCCCCAGAGGGGACAGGCCCCTGCCCCATTCCCCGCCCCCCTGAGCCAGCCAGTCCCCGCCCTGGGGCTGGGTGGGAGCAGCGCCCCAGAGGGGACAGGCCCCTGCCCCATTCCCGCCCCTGAGCCAGCCAGTCCCGCCCTGGGGCCGGGGGAGCCGGCACCCCAGAGGGGACCGGCCCCTGCCCCATGCCCCCCCCCCCCGAGCCAGCCAGTCCCCGCCCTGGAGCCGGGGGGGAGCCGGCGCCCCCCAGAGGGGACAGGCCCCTGCCCCGCTCCCCGCCCCCCCGGAGCCAGGCAGTCTGGTGGGGGGTGAGGGAATTGGATGAGGGGGGGGTGGGTCTCTAATTCCCCCCCTTAGCTGGGGAGGCGACTCCCCCCCATTGCCAGGGTGGAGTCCAGGCGATAAGAGGCCATTCAGATCAGCTCCAAAGTGGAGCGTTTATTGGGGGGGTCACACGCACGGGGGCCGGCGGGGGAGCAGCTGGGAGCCGGGTTCGGGGCGGGGCGGGAGTGGGAGTAGCGGGGGCCAGGGGGCAGTGGGGAGCACTCAGGGCCCACCACCAACAATCGCACCAGACGAAGTTGTGATGGGGGGCTGGGCTGAGGTGATGGGGGGCTGGATTGAGGTGATGGGGGCTGGGCTGAGGTGATGGGGGCTGGGGTGAGGTGATGGGGCTGGATTGAGGTGGGGCAGGGTTGTGGTGGGGCTGGGCTGAGGTGATGGGGGCTGGATTGAGGTGATGGGGCAGGATTGTGGTGATGGGGCTGGGCTGAGGTGATGGGGGCTGGATTGAGGTGATGGGGGCTGGGCTGAGGTGATGGGGGGCTGGATTGAGGTGGGGGGCAGGGTTGTGGTGGGGGGCTGGGCTGAGGTGATGGGGGGCAGGGTTGTGGTGGGGGGCTGGGCTGAGGTGATGGGGGGCTGGATTGAGGTGAGGGGCTGGGTTGTGGTGGTGGGGCGCTGGGTTGTGGTGGGGGGCAGGGTTGTGGTGGGGGGCAGGGTTTGGGGCCCGCAGCATCTGAAGTAGACGTCGTTCAGGGCCGTGTCGTCCCCTTTGCCCTGGGGGGCCTGCACCTTGGTGGCGATGGTGCAGATGCCCCGTGGGCCGCAGGAGCGGCTCTGGGGGCCCCACTTGCCCCGGCGCCGCCCGTGGCCCCTCAGCTCCGCCCCGCCCGTGCAGACGAACTCAATGTTGTTGGCGGCCGTGTCGTCCCTGAGGCCCTGGCAGGGCTCCACCCGCAGCCGGAACTGGGTCAGCCGCTGCCCCGAGGGACATTTCTTCACTAGGCCCCACCAGCCCCACCTGGGAGGAGAGAACGGGTCAGCTGGGCACGGCCCACAGGGGGTGCTGCCTTCCCCCCACCCTGTGCTGCTCTGGGGTCAGACCTGCTGCCCTAGTATCCCACCGCTGCCACCACCACGATCCCACCACTGCCACCACTAACCCACTGTCAATACCACGATCCCTCCCCTGCCACCACTAACCCGCTGCCACCACCACAATCCCTCCCCTGCCACCACTAACCTGCTGTCAGTACCACGATCCCTCCCCTGCCACCACTAACCTGCTGCCACCACCGCAATCCCTCCCCTGCCACCACTAACCTGCTGTCAGTACCACGATCCCTCCCCTGCCACCACTAACCGCCACCACTAACCTGCTGTCAGTACTGCCACCACTAACCCGCTGTCAGTACCACGATCCCTCCCCTGCCACCACTAACCCGCTGTCAATACCACGATCCCTCCTCTGCCACCACTAACCCGCTGTCAGCACCACAATCCCACTACTACCACCACTAACCCACTGTCAGTACCACGATCCCTCCCCTGCCACCACTAACCCGCTGTCAATACCACGATCCCTCCCCTGCCACCACTAACCCGCTGTCAGTACCACGATCCCTCCCCTGCCACCACTAACCCGCTGCCACCACCACAATCCCTCCCCTGCCACCACTAACCTGCTGTCATTACCACGATCCCTCTCCTGCCACCACTAACCCGCTGTCAGCACCACAATCCCACTACTACCACCACTAACCCACTTGCAGTACCACAATCCCTCCCCTGCCACCACTAACCCGCTGTCGATACCACGATCCCTCTCCTGCCACCACTAACCCACTGTCAGCACCACAATCCCACTACTGCCACCACTAACCCACTGTCAGTACCACGATCCCTCCCCTGCCACCACTAACCCGTTGTCAATACCACGATCCCTCCTCTGCCACCACTAACCCACTGTCAGCACCAAAATCCCACTACGGCCACCACTAATCCGCTGTCAGTACCACGATCCCTCCCCTGCCACCACTAACCCGCTGTCAATACCACGATCCCTCCCCTGCCACCACTAACCCGCTGTCAGTACCACGATCCCTCCCCTGCCACCACTAACCCGCTGTCAGCACCACAATCCCACTACTGCCACCACTAACCCGCTGTCAGTACCACGATCCCTCCCCTGCCACCACTAACCCGCTGTCGATACCACGATCCCTCTCCTGCCACCACTAACCCACTGTCAGCACCACAATCCCACTACTACCACCACTAACCCACTGTCAGTACCACGATCCCTCCCCTGCCACCACTAACCCGTTGTCAATACCACGATCCCTCCTCTGCCACCACTAACCCACTGTCAGCACCAAAATCCCACTACTGCCACCACTAACCCGTTGTCAATACCACGATCCCTCCTCTGCCACCACTAACCCACTGTCAGCACGAAAATCCCACTACTGCCACCACTAACCCGCTGTCAGTACCACGATCCCTCCCCTGCCACCACTAACCCACTGTCAATACCACGATCCCTCCCCTGCCACCACTAACCCGCTGCCACCACCACGATCCCACCACTGCCACCACTAACCCGCTGTCGATACGACGATCTCTACCACTGCTAACCCCCCACCGACCCAGCTCTGTGGGTGACACCCCTATTCCACTGGTGTGCACGGAGCCCGGTGCCCCCTGTGCCACCTGCCCGCACCCTCCGTTGGGCCCCTCCCCACGGTACTCACGGCCCCACGTTGGACTGGATGGTGCGTCCATTGGAGCAGAGCAGCCGGATGCCGTTCAGCGCCGTGTTGTCCCTGGTGAGGTGGGGCAGCTGCACCTGCAATGGGGCGTGGGGGGCAGCAGGCCTGGGCATTAGAGACTGGTCCCCCATCACTTCAGTGCAAGGAGCTGGGGGCAGAGGGGTGTGGGGAGGGGGAAATTGAGCAGAGGGGCTCAGGACTTTGGGGCACGGGGAGCCGGGCTGGGGAAGGGGGCAGGGAGTGGGGCAGGGCAGGGGAGCCGGGCTGGGGAAGGGGGCAGGGCTGTGGGGCGGGTGAAGGGGGCAGGGAGTGGGGCAGGGGGGAGCCAGGCTGGGGAAGGGGGCAGGGAGTGGGGCAGGGGGGAGCCGGGCTGGGGAAGGGGGCAGGGAGTGGGGCAGGGGGGAGCCAGGATGGGGGGGTGAATCTTTACCTTCAGGGAGAACCCAACGGCGAAGCTGTTGCCGGGGCAGGACTCTTCCTCGCCCCACGTGCCCCACATCCCCCCATTGGGAACATGGATCTTTTCCTGGCCCCACGCGCCCCACAGGCAGCAGCCGAGCACAAGGCCGAGCGTGGCGTGCAGGGAGCTGTCCATGGCTGGGTAGGCGAGCGGAGGAAGCCAGCAGCGAACGTGCAGCTCCTGGCACGGGGCAGGGGCGTTTTATACCTGGGGAGGGCGGCTGGGCTGGTTTCTGGCTTGTGTGGGCTGTGCAAAGGGGTCAGCCTCACCTTCTCTTGGCACAGGGTCAGGGCAATAATTAGCTTAATTCTGCCCCTGGCAGCCCCAGGGCGCATGACGCAAGGTTCCTGCCACCACCACCCAGGGCTCAGCTGCCTCCTCAGCCCAAAACATCCGGAGTAAACACGTCATGTGACAACACCTCCGGCCTCACGCCAAGCGAGTCAACCATCCCCACGGACACCAGGTGCCTTTATGGGGCCAGCATCCCACTGTTACCACTTTGGATATAGTATCCCATTGCTCATACCGCTATGGCGTTACAGTGCCAGGATCCCACCGCTGACCCCACTGTTACTGGTTCAGACGTAGTATCCCACCGCTCACACCACTATGCCGTTACAGTGCCTGGATCCCACCGCTAACCCCACTGTTACCGGGTCAGACATAGTATCCCACCGCTCACACCACTATGCCGTTACGGTGCCTGGATCCCACCGCTAACCCCACTGTTACCGGTTCAGACGTAGTATCCCACCGCTCACACCGCTATGCCGTTACAGTGCCTGGATCCCACCGCTAACCCCACTGTTACCGGTTCAGACGTAGTATCCCACTGCTCACACCGCTATGCCGTTACGGCACCAGGATCCCCCTGTTAACACTTCAGCGGGAAATAAGGAGTGGGGACGAGGGACGAGGCCGGGTCCCCGGTTCAGAGCGATGTGGATCACAACCCAACGCCGTGGTTGGAACGCAGCTAAATGTCACCGTACATGAGGAACGAAGCGCGTCAGCCGTACGCGGGCCGCGGGAGTCTCTCCTGGGGAGCAGCGACTCTGAAGCAGATTTGGGGGGCGGGGTGGATGATCAGCAGAACGTGAGCTCCCGGGCGGCGCTGTGACCAACAGGGCGAATGCCATCCCGGGCTGCGTAAGCGGGACTCTCGCGTAGGGGCAGGGAGGCGATTTCACTGCTGGATCAGGCCCTGCCGGGGCCCACAGTGCCAGCCGGGGGTGACTCAACCGGAGAGGGGGCAGAGAGCCAGGAGAAGTGAGAGACGCCAGGAGCTCAGTTAGCTTAGGGAGGAGGCGGCGAAGGGGTGACCGACCCCGGTCTGGAAGTACCGACGTGGGGAGCGAATGTTTCACTGGCAGAGGCAGGTCGAACCCGGTCGAGGGCCGGGAGTTGGAACCAGACGCCGGGCAGCCGTCAGGGGTGACCTCCACCGACGGCTCCCTCTGCGAGGGTCTTCACTCCCTTGCACCCACCGGGTGGCGATGCATAAGAAATTGGGGAAACTGAGTCACGCTGCTAGTTCACTCTGAAATGTCTGCAACCCCTGCGTTCTCCACACCTACCATCTTCTCTCCCCTTCTGGATGGCGGCTGCCCCACCTTCCCATTTCTTGGAAACACCCATTCCACCCAGATATCAGTGTCACTCATTATAATTATAGGGCTGTTTGTCTGACACAGATCCAGGGCGAGATAATGGAGTGGCTGATATGGGGACTCAATTAAGAGGGTGTAATGCAATGAATTCCACTGTGATGTTATTGACAGGAACTGGGACCATATAGATCATTGCTGCAACCAAGGTCCTGGAGTGGCACCAAATCTTGTATAAAGGGGGTCAGGTGAGGTGTCTAGGAGCAGGTTATGGGTTGCTGGGTGTGATTATGGGGTCTGGGTGTGGTTACGGGGTCCAGGGGCGGTTTGGGGGTCTGGGTGCAGGTGTCATTTTTGTAGCTGAAGTAATGAATATTGGCTCTGTACTGTCTGGATTTCACACTTGTCAGAAGTCAGAAAAAGCAAAGGAAGAACAGCAGAAATTGTATCCTCTTGAAAGTCCCGTGTCTAACCGTGCTGGTATGTTGTCTAACTCTGAACAGTTGTCTGGGAGTCAGCGAATGGACCCCACAAGCTGGGCCGACGCTCCGTACGGGAGTGGTCATGGAGAGAGGGTGTAAAAGTCACCGGGGAAAGCAATTTAGGGCAAATGACGGCTTCTAACGTCACTCTTGCTAAAGCAGATCCGGTCAAAGAGGAAGATAATTTACCAAATCCGAGTGTGAATGTTGTAGTCCTCTGTGAGTTTACGGTCCGTGTGCCTTTAGCCAGAATCCACCGCCAATGGACTGGGGTAAGGGGTTATTGCTAAGGATCTTTTCATTGGGGAAAGATACTTTGTTCAGTCCAGGTAGCCAGTCACAGGACAGGAATGATCTTAACCCTGTGCCTGTTATGGGCAATGATTTGCCTGGGGAGGGTGTCTCCAAAGGTTTGTCCGAGGAGAAGAGCCGTTTGCCTGTGAATGAAGCGTCTGAATGTCTGTCTAATGTCTCAGGAGTGACTCTGGAGTTAGACCGAGAGCAGAAAGAGCTCAGTGGTCAGGAAAATGGTTCTCAGGAGCAGATTAAAGTGGGTGGTCGGGGGAAGCCCTAACGGAGGAAGGAGAGGGGAGATTTTGGATGGGGGATGGATTGGTGGCTAGTGCAGCTTGTAAAATAACCTGAGAAGAGGAACTGTGATTTGCTGGAAGCAGCTCAGTGTAGTGAAAAGAGCAGCAGCTTATCTGTTGGGAGAGGCCATGTGCCTGGTAGGGGAAGTTGGGAGGGCCCCGGCAGCCTTGTGAGCTGAGGGCTTTGTCTAGTCAGCAGTTTGGGAAGGGAGGGATAGTGGAAGAGGAGTGTCCCTGTCCCTTACCTGTGTCCTGGGTGGAGAAATGTGACAGTGAAGGGAACGTGCCTGTGTCTGTCAGGGGTATTGACTTGCCTATGAAGGGAGCTACCTCGGTCTCCAAGCAGGTGTCTGTGAACAGCCCTGTGTGCTGGGACAAGGGAAATGAGATCCCGAGCTGGGTGTCTGGGGAAGGAGAACGTGTCTCCGGCTCTTCTGTGTCTGTGGAGCAGCCAGAAGGGGCCTTCCAGCCTGGGAGGGTGGAGAATAGTGCAGTTGGCTCAGAGTTGGCTCTGGGTTCAGCTAAAGCCCAGGAAGGGAATGGTCCTGAGTTTGGATCTGCTGGGGAGACTGGCCCCGTGACTAGGGTGTATCCAGTTAGTGTCTTAGCAAAGTCCCAGAGACCAGACAATTCTGGTGCTTGTCGTTTGCCTGTTGCTAATGTGTCTGCTCAGGGTGATATCCTAGCCCGGGCACGAGGAGAGCAGAAGGGTGATTTGATTGCGTCACCTACTGACGGTGCAAAAAAACTTGTAGCAAGAAGGAAAAGATTCCTGAGCGTGTGTGTGGTGTGAAGGAAAGGAGACGGCTTCTGACCTTTCATCTAGTGAGTCTATGAGTTTGCCTGTGTGAGCAGAGTCAGGCTGGGCTCTCCCCTGACAGCCGGTGGTGAATTGTGGCGCGTGTGGAAAAGACCTTCAGGGGCTGATCTGGTTTGCAGAGGCACCCGCACCCCGCCTGGCATAGCCCACAGCCGCCCCAAATGGTCACTTGGGGCTGCTGTGGGATCCCCAGTTTCTCTGTTATCGGGGCAGGAGGAATAAAGAGTCATTACCCCGATTATGCGAATCAAGGCCAGTGGGGCTGTTTTATGACAGAGGGTCTCGCCATCAGCTAAGTAGCACTCGCCAGACAAGGGACACGGGTTCCGCAACCCGGTGAATGGACAGAGGCGGGAGACAGATGTTTGTGCCTGATAGGCCGGCCCTGGCCCTTTTTGAGGACCCGAAATTCCCATTGTGCCTCTTCTCTCGACTGTGGAGTATCAGAGCTAACTCTCAATCCATTCGGAGTCTAGTTCCAGGCTGCTGAACTGAATTCACTTTGGGCCAAGGGTGCACCCGCCCCGCTGCAAGCCGGGATCACGGAGTGCTGGGGAGGGGCTGAAGATAAGTTGCTGAGCGGCTGGCGGAGCAGATCGCCGCTCGCGGGACAGCTGGTGGAGTGGAGCAGAGCAGAGCAGTTTGAGGAACGCCTGGAGCGGCCCATGGGACGGCTGGTGGAGCGGAGCGGCTGCAGCAGAACCCCATGGAGAGGTGGGGCAGTCGGCCTCGGACCACGTAAGTTGCCCCTTAACACCCGCCCCCACCCGCAGGCTGGGAGGTAAAGTGCTGCAGATCAATGTGTGAACTCGGGGGCTGCACTGAGCAGGGGCAGAGACTTTTGGGGTTGTTGTGGTGATCTTAGGGGTTGCTGGAGCCAAGAGGCTTTTGGGGTGTTGGACTTTTGGGACTTTGGGTGATTTTTTGGGTTGCTGCACTTAAGACCCTGAGGGGAAAAGGACACTGCCCAACTTACTTGGGGGAGGGTCTTTTGCTCATGGGTTGGGTTATGAATCCTGTGTGTGGGGTTTCCCCAGCATAATGCCGCCTTGTTTCCTTCCTTTATTGAAAGGATTTTGCTACACTCAGACTCCGCGCTTGCGAGAGGGGAAGTGTTGCCTCTTAGAGGCGCCCGGGGAGGTGGGATGTAATTGTCCGAGGTCACTCCTATAATCGGTGCAAGCAGTTTGCTGTAGCTGAAGGGTGTGGAAGTGATTTAATCAAGGACGTTTCAGTTCCTAACAGGCAGAACTTTTCCGTGGTGAACGGCTCCACTGACTTTCCTTGGGAACGATCCAGTGTGGATGGCTCTGAGAAGGTCTCAGGTGGAGTGAAAGCTGAACAGCCCTACGATCAAGTGGCCGTGTGTGGCCTGCGTGTTGGGAAGGCAATGGGGTTGGACTAGGAACGTCTCCAGGCTGATTCTGTAAGCGAGCGGTGGGTCGGCAGCTGATAACACGCCCAGCTGGCAAAGGGATTCCTGTGAGCAGGAGGTTTCAGTTTTCAACCTTCTAGGAAAAAGGTGTCGGGGGTGGGAAGGAGAACCCCATCCTGCTGAAGGGACGAATGAGTGTCCGGCCTTGGAATCGGTGGCGGCTGAGAATCTACAAGCGAGCGTCTGTGTTGATGCAAATTGCCTGGCTGGCAGGGAGAAGAAAGATTTGCTGATAGCTGTTAGCACAGAGAGCCCACCCCATCGGCCAATGACTTCTGTTAAGCAAGAGAGATCAGGGTTTGGTCCTTCAGGACGAGGGAGAAAGAGAACTGCCTTTTGCCACGGGTTAACCCGAAAATGCCCAAAGCCCAGCGGTTTTGGGCCAAAGCTGGGGCGTGAGAAACGGGACGGTGTCGGAGAAAACGTAGTTCTTACTCTTGGGCTGAGTGCAGCAAAATCAGAGACGTTATTTGGAGGCAATCGCATAGAGGGAGGGAGAGTGCTAGGACACAGGCAGGTCTCTCTCCAGGGAAACAATCACAACAAGCATTTATACCTTTGGTTACAGACAACAATAAGCACCAGCTGCATTTTGTTTACACAGTTTGATATTTTCTTTGTTTTACTTATTTAGACTTTCGTCTGCATTTTATATTTATTTACATAAGGTCGCAACAACTTCTTACATGGGTTTTTTTCTTTTTTCGCCTTACACAATTTTCGCTTTTACAAATCTCGTGTTAGTAGGGATACAGCTTAGCCTGACTCTCGCGAACGGAGACGGTCATGCACTGAAATCCCCTTCAAATCCCCATCAGTTCCTGCTCTGCTTCCACATTTCCCCCCCGTGACGTTATTGACATAATCTGGGACCAGCTAGAACACGGTTGCAACCGAAGTCCTGTAGTGGCACCGAATCTTGTATAGAGGGGGTCATATAAGGTGTCTAAGACCAGGTTCTGAGTTGCTGGTTATAATCATGGTGTCTATACGTGTGTATCCTTTTTGTAGTTGAAGTTATGAGTATCGGCTCTGTACTGTCTGTATTTCAAACTTGTGCTGTGCTGCTGGGAGACACCCCAGACAAGCTGGTGTTAGCCCTGCCTAGCCGGCTTGATGGCCCATTAAGGACCATCAGCTACACAACTGACCCATGGAGAGAAGGTGACACCCCTTGTAACTCAGCAAAGTGCAGGGACTGGCCCATGTGACTCCAGACTCCATTTTGCTGTAATTTTCCACAGTAAGGACAAAGAGGTTCTTACACCTGGAAAAGCCTATCTAAGGCTGATGCCTCATCTCCATCTGGTCTTCAATCCTGCTTCTGACCTCTGGAGGGACTTTGCTACATGCTGAAGCTCTGCACAAGGGACTGAGGACCCATCCCAGCGGGGGATGTTCCAGAGACTTGATTTGAACCTGCAGCTCATCCCATCCCGGCTACAAGCCTGAACCAGGAACTTTGCCATCACTGTACGTAACTGATTCCATTTAACCAGTTCTCTCCCTCGTCTGGATCTTCTTCCTTTTATGAATAAACCTTTCGATTTTAGATTCTAAAGGATTGGCAAGAGCGGGATTTGTGGGTGACATCTGACTTGTATATAGACGTGAATCTGGGGCTTGGTCCTTTGGGATCGGGAGAACCTTTTTTCTTTTACTGGGGTGTTGGTTTTCATAACCATTCGTCCCCAGGACGAGTGGCACTGGTGGTGATACTGGGAGACTGGAGTGTCTGAGGGAATTGCTTGTGTGACTTGTGGTTAGCCAGTGGGGTGAGACCACAGTCCTTTTTGTCTGGCTGGTTTGGTTTGCCTTAGAGGCGGCAAACCCCCAGCCTAGGGCTGTAACTGCCCTGTTCTAAGCGATTTGCCCTGAATTGACCCTCTCGGTGGGGTCCCGCCAGAACCAGCATCATTACAGCCGCTCAGCGGGGCTGGGTGGAAAACAGAGCCCGTCCTGCTACTTTGAGGCCTTTTGTCAGAGCAATTACAAAATTGGGTGATCAAGCTAATAGCGCTGCTGTAACAACCGCAGGTGCCTGGGAGGCGTCTGAGTGCGTGCCGCACGGCATGCGGATTGCACAACTAGACCGGCCTTGACTGAACGTAGGAAATGGATTCAAAACTGGCTAACTGATGGATCTCCGAATGGAATCAGAAACGGGACATCGTCAGTGGGGTCCCGCAGGGCTCGGTTCCTGGCCCGACGCTAGTTAACGGCTTTATCCAAGAGCCGGAAGAAAACATAAAATCACCCCTGAGAAAGTTTGCAGATGGCCCAAAGAATCAGGGGGGTGGGGAATAAGGGAGAGGCCAGGGCACTGGTTCAGAGCGATGTGGATCACAAGCCATCGATGGCTACTAGCCAGGCTGGGCAGGGACGGGGTCCGTAGCCTCTGTTTGCCAGCACCTGGCAATGGGCGACAGGGGCTGGGTCACTCGGGGATTCCCTGTTCTGTTCGTTCCCTCGGGGGCACCTGGCACTGGCCGCTGTCTCTCGTCATAACAAAGAGACGGCTGAGGGGAGGCTTGATTCCAGTCTGTTAGTACCTACGCGGGGAACAGCTATTACCCCCTTTGTGTATTTCACGCTCTAGACCCCAGCCCTGGAACAGTGTCTGACGCCGTCCCCCTCCGTCGGAAATCTCACCCAGACACCAGCGCCCGCTGCCTGGGGAGCAGCTCGACCCCAGCCCCGGTCCGAGGAGAGATCTGAGCTCCTGGTGACAAAAGCTTCCCCCTGTGACGAACTGGGACTGTTCTTAATGTTTCCTCTGAATACTGTGTGTGTGCCTCAGTTTCCCCTGTGCAGTTCTTAAGTCTCCAGTGTGCATAAATGGCCGACACTCTGTCTCCTGGTAACTAATGGCCGGGCCCTTCCCCTTTGCAAGGGAATAGCTAAAGGTGAACAAAGGTTGTCAGGTGACCTCCTGGCCCGGGAAAGGAGCTGAGCAGAGGAGGGGTTGGAGGGGTTTTTGGAGGCTGGAGCTGGCTGGGGCCGAGGGGTGAAGTGCAGACGTGGGGCTCTGGCTCACTGCCCCCCAGAATGGACCCGGCCGAGGGGTCCCGTTCTCTGTACCTACAAGCTCTGTGTTAGACCCTGTTCCTGGCATCGAATAAACCTCTGTGTCCCCGGCTGGCTGAGAGTCACGTCTGACTGCGCAGTGGGGGGGCAGGACCCTGTGGCCCCCCAGGACCCCGCCGGGGGGACTCGCTGTGGGAAGCGCACGGAGGGGCAGAGGATGCTGAATGCTCCAAGGAGAGACCCAGGAGGTGAAGCCGTGGGAGCTCCTTGCCCTGCTCCAGAGAGGAGGCTCCCAGAGTCCTGCCTGGCTTTGTGGGGAGCAGCTCCAGAGCAGCGCCCGGGGACTCCGTGACACCCCCAAAAGGCGTCTCCATCTCCAGACTCACTCAGATCCACGCAGCATTTCTCCCGAGCCTCAGCACTCACTCGCACGCAAAGAACTTCCCAGCGGAACGGCCTGGGGGATGCCATGTAGGTATTTTTCCTACCATTGCACCGTGTGGCCTTGAAACCGCCGCTCCGGGCGGTGAAGTGCCCCATATGTCGTGGCCAGGGCCCCCCCAGCACCGGGCACAGTGAGCCAACCCCCCTCTCCCATCCCCGAAAGGCGTCCTGACTGGACGGCAGGGAGGTGACCGCGCTGCGGGGGGACGGGCGTGGAAGGGGTGGACTGGTGCTGGGATCGGTTAACGTGTTCGGGGCCGGGCGCGGGGGAGGCCGGGGCCGGCGGGGCGAGGCGGGAGCAGCACTGGGGCTGGAGCAGAGGCTGTGACAGACGCCCAGGAGGATTGCAGCCGCGTCCCACCCCGGATGCCTGGAATGCGCATGACACCCCGGTGCCAATGTCGGCGTCGTTAGGGGCTGGCTGACAATGATCCTGTCCCGGGCCTGGGCCAGCGGTGAAACGACGCTTCCTCCGGGAACTGGAGTCGCTCGGCTAATTAACGCAGCAAGGAACAAGCCTGGGGACGTCGCAGGGACCAGTCCGACCAGCTTCCAGACACCGGGCTGGCGAAGCAGGAGAGACAGCAGCGATCCAGCCCTGGCCTGGGGCTGGGTGGGAGCCGGCGCCCCCCAGAGGGGACAGGCCTCTGCCCCATTCCCGGCCCCCCTGAGCCAGCCAGTCCCTGCCCTGGGGCCGGGTGGGAGCCAGCGCCCCCCAGAGGGGACAGGTCCCTGCCCCGCTCCCCGCCCCCCTGAGCCAGCCAGTCCCCGCCCTGGGGCCGGGGGGGAGCCGGCGCCCCCCAGAGGGGACAGGCCTCTGCCCCATTCCCGGCCCCCCTGAGCCAGCCAGTCCCCGCCCTGGGGCCGGGTGGGAGCAGCGCCCCAGAGGACAGGCCCCTGCCCCATTCCCGCCCCTGAGCCAGCCAGTCCCGCCCTGGGGCCGGGGGCAGCGCCCCAGAGGACGGGCCCTGCCCCATTCCCTGCCCCTGAGCCAGCCAGTCCCTGCCCTGGGGCCGGGGGAGCCAGCGCCCCAGAGGGGACAGGCCCCCAGGGAGGCCCCTGCCCCATTCCCCACCCTGGGGGGGGGGCCGGCGCCCCCAGAGGACGGGCCCCTGCCCCATTCCCTGCCCCTGAGCCAGCCAGTCCCGACCTGGGGCTGGGTGGGAGCCGGCGCCCCCCAGAGGGGACAGGCCACTGCCCCGCTCCCCGCCCCCCTGAGCCAGCCAGTCCCCGCCCTGGGGCCGGGAGCCAGCGCCCCAGAGGACGGGCCCTGCCCCATTCCCTGCCCCTGAGCCAGCCAGTCCCGCCCTGGGGCGGGGAGCCGTGCCCCCCAGAGGGGACAGGCCCCTGCCCCATTCCCCGCCCCCCTGAGCCAGCCAGTCTGTCTGGGGGGGTGAGGGAATTGGAGACCCAGCCCAATCCAATTCCCCCCCGCCCCCCCGCCGCACCTTATCTGGGGAGGGAGCAACTTCTCCCCCCCCCCGTTGTCAGGGTTGCATCCGGCCAATCAGAGGCAGACGCTGTTCAGCTGAGGTCCGAAGTGCGGCGTTTACTGGGGGGGGGGTCACGCACAGGGGCTGGCGGGGGAGCAGCTGGGGGCAGGGTTCCTGGGGGGGCAGGGGGAAGTGGGGAGGGGTCAGCAGACGATGTGTGTGTGTGGGGGGGTAACGAGGGGGTCAATCCAGGACCAGTCGCTGAGATCACAGCCCCAGGCTGGCGTCCTTTGCACACCCAGGCAAACCAGACCCGCCAGCCAGAGCGGAGCTGGGTCTCACCCCCCCCCGGGTAACCACCCGTCACCCAACGATTCCCTCAGACACCCCCGTTTCCCAGTATCCCCCCAGCGCCGCTCGCGGTGGGGACGGATGGCTGGGAAAACCAGCCCCCCAGTAAACGAAACAAGGTTCCCTCGATCCCAAAGGACCCAGCCCCAGAGCCAGGTCAGCTCTGCCCCACCAATCCCGCCGGTGCCAGCCCGTTCGGGTCTAAAATCGAAACGCGAGGCCCCTCCGGAGGTGAGAAGCAGGAGTGACGACCCGATGGAGAAGCTGCAGCTGCCTCGTCTAGTTTCCTTTCTCCCGAAGACGAGCCGCCCGGCACGTGGCGAGAAAACCCTCCGAGCTCTGCCCATAGGCAGCTCCCTGCCTGGCTGAGTCACCGGGCGGATCTGCCTCCTCTCCAGGGCTCAGTTCTGTAGCCGACGGGCCTTAATGGGCCACCAGGCCGGCTCGGCAGAGCTGCCGCCAGCGTCTCCGGGGTGTCACCCAGAGGCCGAGCCCAACTGTGAAATACAGACAGTCCAGAGCCAATATTCGTAACGTCAGCTACAAAATGATCCCTGCACCCAGACCCCGTAACCGCACCCAGACCCCGTAACCGCACCCAGCAACCCATAACCGCACCCAGACCCCATAACCGCACCCAGACCCCGTAACCACACCCCACACCCCGTAACCGCACCCAGACCCCGTAACCGCACCCAGACCCCATAACCGTACCCAGCAACCCATAACCGTACCCAGCAACCCATAACTGCACCCAGCAACCCATAACCATACCCAGCAGCCATAACCGTACCCAGACCCCGTAACCGCACCCAGACCCCGTAACCGCACCCAGCAACCCATAACCGCACCCAGACCCCGTAACCGCACCCAGCAACCCATAACCGCACCCAGACCCCGTAACCGCACCCAGACCCCGTAACCGCACCCAGCAACCCATAACCGTACCCAGACCCCGTAACCGCACCCAGACCCCGTAACCGTACCGAGCAACCCATAACCGTACCCAGACCCCGTAACCGCACCCAGACCCCGTAACCGCACCCAGACCCCGTAACCGCACCCAGACCCCATAACTGCACCCAGCAACCCATAACCATACCCAGCAGCCATAACCGCACCCAGACCCTGTAACCGCACCCAGACCCCGTAACCTCACCCAGCAACCCGTAACCGCACCCAGACCCCATAACCGTACCCAGCAACCCATAACTGCACCCAGACCCCGTAACCGTACCCAGACCCCGTAACCGCACCCAGACCCCGTAACCGCACCCAGCAACCCATAACCGCACCCAGACCCCGTAACCGCACCCAGACCCCGTAACCGTACCCATCAACCCATAACCACACCCAGCAACCCATAACCGTACCCAGACCCCGTAACCGCACCCAGCAACCCATAACCGTACCCAGACCCTGTAACCACACCCAGACCCCGTAACCGCACCCAGCAACCCATAACCGTACCCAGACCCCGTAACCGCACCCAGACCCCGTAACCGCATCCAGACCCCATAACTGTACCCAGCAACCCATAACCGCACCCAGACCCCGTAACCACACCCAGACAGCATAACCGCACCCAGACCCCGTAACCGCACCCAGCAACCCATAACCGCACCCAGACCCCGTAACCGCACCCAGCAACCCATAACCGCACCCAGACCCCGTAACCGCACCCAGCAACCCATAACCGCACCCAGACCCCGTAACCGTACCCAGCAACCCGTAACCGCAGCCAGACCCCGTAACCGGATCCTAGACACCTCACCTGACCCCCTTTATACAAGATTTGGTGCCACTCCAGGACCTTGGTTGCAAACCATGATCTATACCGATCCACCCCCAGTTACAACAACCACATCCCAGAGCCTTCATCAGTTGGTGTGGGGGGGGCCTGGGTTGTGGTGGGGGGCTGGGTTGTGGTGGTGGGGGGCAGGGTTGTGGTGGGGGGCAGGGTTTCGGGCCCACAGCATCTGAAGTAGACGTCGTTCAGGGCCGTGTCGTCCCCTTTGCCCTGGGGGGCCTGCACCTTGGTGGCGATGGTGCAGATGCCCCGTCGGCCGCAGGAGCGGCTCTGGGGGCCCCACTTGCCCCGGCGCCGCCCGTGGCCCCTCAGCTCCGCCCCGCCCGTGCAGACGAACTCAATGTTGTTGGCGGCCGTGTCGTCCTTGAGGCCCTGGCAGGGCTCCACCCGCAGCCGGAACTGGGTCAGCCGCTGCCCCGAGGGGCATTTCTTCTCTAGGCCCCACAATCCCCACCTGGGAGGAGAGAACGGGTCAGCTGGGCACGGCCCACAGGGGGTGCTGCCTTCCCCCCACCCTGTGCTGCTCTGGGGTCGGACCTGCTGCCCTAGTATCCCACCGCTACACCACCACGATCCTACCTCTACCACCACTAACCCGCTGCCACCACCACGATCCCACCTCTGCCACCACTAACCCGCTGCCACCACCGCAATCCCACTACTGCCACCACTAACCCGCTGTCAGCACCACGATCCCTCCCCTGCCACCACTAATGCCACCACTAACCTGCTGCCACCACTGCCACCACTAACCTGCCACCACTAACCGCTCAGCACCACAACAACTACACTACCACCACTAACCTGCTGTCAATACCACGATCCCTCCCCTGCCACCACTAACCTGCTGTCAATACCACGATCCCTTCCCTGCCACCACTAACCCGCTGCCACCACCACAATCCCACTACTGCCACCACTAACCCGCTGTCAATACCACGATCCCACTACTGCCACCACTAACCCGCTGCCACCAACACAATCCCACTACTGCCACCACTAACCCACCGTCAAAACCACGATCCCACCCTGCCACCACTAACCCACAGCTGACACCGACATCCCACCATCGATGCCACCCACCCATCTCTGCCACTGCTAACCCCCCACCGACCCAGCTCTGTGGGTGACACTGGTGCGCACGGAGTCCGGTGCCCCCTCTGCCACCTGCCCACACCCTCCATTGGGCCCCTCCCCACGGTACTCACGGCCCCACGTTGGACTGGATGGTGCTTCCATCAGAGCAGCGCAGCCGGATGCCGTTCAGCGCCGTGTCGTCCCCGGTGAGCTGGGGCAGCTGCACCTGCAATGGGGCGTGGGGGGCAGGAAGCCTGGACATTAGAGACTGGTCCCCCATCACTTCAGTGCAAGGAGCTGGGGGCAGAGGGGTGTGGGGAGGGGGAAATTGAGCAGAGGGGCTCAGGGCTGTGGGGCAGGTGGAGCCGGGCTGGGGAGTGGGGTAGGGGGGGTGGGGTGGGTGACGGGGGCAGGGAGTGGGGTAGGGGAGCCAGGCTGGGGAGGGGCTGGGGATGTGGGGAGGATTAAGGGGCAGGGAGTGGGGCAGAGGGGAGCCGGGCTGGGGAAGGGGGCAGGGCTGTGGGGAGGGTGAAGGGGGCCAGGGGGAGCCGGGCTGGGTACGGGGGCAGGGCTGCAGGGAGGGTGAAGGGGGCAGGGAGTGGGGCAGGGGGGAGCCAGGATGGGAGGGGTGAATCTTTACCTTCAGGGAGAACCCAACGGCGAAGCTGTTGCCGGGGCAGGACTGCTCCTCGCCCCACGTGCCCCACATCCCCCCATTGGGAACATGGATCTTTTCCTGGCCCCACGCGCCCCACAGGCAGCAGCCGAGCACAAGGCCGAGCGTGGCGTGCAGGGAGCTGTCCATGGCTGGGTAGGCGAGCGGAGGGAGCCAGCAGCGAATGTGCAGCTCCTGGCACGGGGCAGGGGCGTTTTATACCTGGGGAGGGCGGCTGGGCTGGTTTCTGGCTTGTGTAGGCTGTGCAGAGGGGTCGGCCTCACCTTCTCTTGGCGCGGGGTCAGGACTATAATTAGCTTAATCCTGCCCCCGGCTGCTCCAGGGCGCATGGCGCAAGGTTCCTGCCACCACCACCCAGGGCTCAGCTGCCTCCTCAGCCCAAAACATCTGGAGCAAACACATCATGTGACAACATCTCCGGCCTCATGCCAAGCGAGTCAACCATCCCCACGGACACCAGGTGCCTTTATGGGGCCAGCATCCCACTGTTACCACTTTGGATATAGTATCCCACCGCTCACACCGCTATGCCGTTACAGTGCCAGGATCCCACCGCTGACCCCACTGTTACCGGTTCAGAAGTAGTATCCCACCGCTCACACCACTATGGCGTTACGACACCAGGATCCCACCGCTGACCCCACTGTTACCGGGTCAGACGTAGTAGCCCACCTCTCACACCACTATGCCGTTACGGTGCCAGGATCCCACCGCTGACCCCACTGTTAGCGGTTCAGAAGTAGTATCCCACCTCTCACACCACTATGGCGTTACGACACCAGGATCCCACCGCTGACCCCACTGTTACCGGTTCAGAAGTAGTATCCCACCGCTCACACCACTATGCCGTTACGGTGCCAGGATCCCACCACTGACCCCACTGTTACCGGTTCAGAAGTAGTATCCCACCTCTCACACCACTATGCCGTTACGGTGCCAGGATCCCACCACTGACCCCACTGTTACCGGTTCAGAAGTAGTATCCCACCACTCACACCACTATGCCGTTACAGTGCCAGGATCCCACTGTTAACACTTCACTGGGACCTAGGGAAGAGGCCGGGTCCCCGGTTCAGAGTGATGTGGATCACAACCGAATACTGTGGTTTGAATGCAGCTAAATGTCACCGTACGCGAGGAACGAAGCGCGTCAGCCGTACGCGGGCCGGGGGAGTCTCTCCTGGGGAGCAGCGACTCCGAAACAGATTTGGGGGGTGGGGTGGATGATCAGCGGAACGTGAGCTCCTGGGGCGACGCTGTGACCAACAGGGCAAACGCGACCCTGGGCTGCGTAAGCGGGACTCTCGCGTAGGGGCGGAGAGGTGATTTTCTCGCCGGACAGGGCCCTGCTGCGACTGTGGCTGGAATCCGGTGCCCACAGTTCCCGCCGGAGGGCGATTCAATCGGAGAGGGGCCAGAGAAGAGCCAGGAGAAGGATTAAACCCCTGCCTCGGCGTGAGAGACTCCAGGAGCTCAATTAACGTAACGAAGAGGCGGTGAAGGGGTGATTGATCCCGGTCTGTAAGTACCAGCGTGGGGGGGTGAATATTTCACAACCGGCTCTGCCATCTAGCTGAGGCAGGTTGAACCAAGGGCCGGGAGTCGGAACCAGCCGAATTCGGACAGGAGACAAGATACAAAGCGGCAAACAGCGAGGGGGGCTTGTCGCGGCGGATTCGCCGTCAGTGACAAGTGTTAAAGCCAGGCGGGCTGGGCTCCTACCAGATCTGCTCTGGGAATGGCGTGCGGGGGCGGGGGGAAGGTCTCCGGCCTGGGCTAACCGGGGTCAGGCTGGATGGCCGTGGATTCGCTGCGGGGTTGGGGCAGCTTGGGAGAGCCCACGGGGCGGCCGGGACGAGCCACGCTGGAGTCAGACTTTCCTGGCTGAAGCAACGTCGCTTGTTCTCCATGGGCTCCAGGAGGCCTGTCTCGATTCGGCCCCAGGTGGTCGCGCCCGGGGCACCAGCAGGGCTTCAAACCCCATCTGCTGCCACCCGGCCCCACAGCCTCTACCGCTTATTACGAGTAAATTGTCTCTGCACCTCTGGGGTCGTTCCCAGAGCCAGGCAGCCGTCAGGGGTGACCTCCACCGACGGCTCCCTCCGGGGGAGTCTTCACTCCCTTGCACCCACCGGGTGGCGATGCATAAGAAATTGGGGAAACTGAGTCACGCCGCTAGTTCACTCTGAAATGTCTGCAACCCCTGCGTTCTCCACACCTACCATCTTATCTCCCCTTCTGGATGGCGGCTGCCCCACCTTCCCATTTCTTGGAAACACCCATTCCACCCAGATATCAGTGTCACTCGTTATAATTAAAGGGCTGTTTGTCTGACACAGATCCAGGGCGAGATAATGGAGTGGCTGATATGGGGACTCAATTAACAAAGAATTAAGAGGGTGTAATGCAATGAATTCGGCTCTGATGTTATTGATATGAACTGGGACCGTATAGATCATTGTTGCAAGCAGGGTCCTGGAGTGGCACCAAATCTTGTATAAAGGGGGTCAGGTGAGGTGTCTAGGAGCAGGTTATGGGTTGCTGGGTGCGGTTACGGGGTCTGGGTGCGGTTACGGGGTCTGGGTGCGGGGATCATTTTGTAGCTGACGTTAGGAATATTGGCTCTCTACTGTCTGTATTTCACACTTGGGCTCGGCCTCTGGGTGACACCCCGGAGACGCTGGCGGCAGCTCTGCCGAGCCGGCCTGGTGGCCCATTAGGGACCATCAGTTACAGAACTGACCCATGGAGAGGAGGCAGATCCGCCTTGTCACTCAGCAAGGCAGGGACCTGCCTATGTGACTCCAAACTCCATTTTGCTGTCGTTTTCCACAGTAAGGACAAAGCAGGGTCCTCATCCCTGGAGGAGGCTAGAAAAGGTGCCGCAGCTCCTCCGTCCCGTCTCACTCCTGCTTCTCACCTTGGGAGGGACCTGGCTACAGACTGAAGCTCTCAGCAAAGGACTGAAGGACCCAGCCCAGCGGGGGATGTTCTCCAGAGACTGGATTTGAACCTGCAGCTCATCCCATCCCGGCTACAAGCCTGAACCAGGAACTTTGCCATCACTGTACGTAACTGATTCCATTTAACCAATTCTCTCCCTGGTCTGGATCTTCTTCCTTTTATGAATAAACCTTTCGATTGTAGGATTGGCTTGTGGGTAAGATCTGATGTGTATATTGACCTGGGTCTGGGGCTTGGTCCTTTGGGATCGAGAGAACCGTTTTCTTGTATTGGGGTGTTGGTTTTCATAACCATTCGTCCCCAGGACGAGTGCACTGGTGGGGATGCTGGGAGACTGGAGTGTCTGAGGGAATCGCTTGTGTGACGTGTGCTTAGCCAGTGGGGTGAGACCAGAGTCCTCGTTGTCTGGCTGGTTTGGTGCCTTAGAGGCGGAAAACCCCCAGCCTAGGGCTGTGACTGCCCTGTTCTAAGCGATTTGCCCTGAATTGACCCTCTCGGTGGGGTCCCGCCAGAACCAGCGTCGTTACAGCTGCTCAGCGGGGCTGGAAAACAGAGCCCGTCCTGCTGCTTTGAGGCCTTTTGTCAGAGCAATTACAAAATTGGGTGATCAAGCTAATAGCGCGGCTGTAACAGCCGCAGGTGCCTGGGAGGCGTCTGAGTGCGTGCCGCACGGCATGCGGATTGCACAACCAGACCGGCCTCGAAATGGATTCAAACGACCGCTCAGCACGGGCCCGCTCCTACGCTACCGGGGACCAGGTGATGCTTCTCATCCCCGTGAGGAGGAACAAGCCGCCTGGGACGGCCCCTTCAAGGCCATCACACAGGGAAAGGAGGTGAACTGTGGGGTGGAAGTGTCCAGCCGGGCACACGGCCGCCGGGTGCACCATGTCGACGTGATGAAGCCGCACTGGGACAGGGAGAAGTTGGTGCTGGCCGTGGGTGGGCAGCGGGAGGAGAAGGGAGAGGATCCCCGGGTGGGACCCCTCCCTGAGGCGGGGGCTAACCCCCCCGCGCTGGAATCCATTCCCGTGGGAGCAGAGTCAGGCTGAGCTCTCCCCTGACAGCCGGTGGTGAATTGTGGTGACTGTGGAAAAGAACTTCAGGGGCTGATCTGGTTTGCACAGGCACCCCCCGGACCCCACCTAGCATGAGCCCACAGCCGCCCCAAATGGTCACTTGGGGCTGCTGTGGGATCCCCAGTTTCTCTGTTATCGGGGCAGGAGGAATAAAGAGCCGTTACCCCGATTATGTGAATCAAGGCCAGTGGGGCTGTTTTATGACAGAGGGTCTCGCCATCAGCTAAGTAGCACTCGCTAGACAAGGGAGATGGGTCCACAATCCAGTGAATGGAGAGAGGCTGGGGACAGGTATTTGTTCCTCACGGTGTGGGCCCCTGTCGAAGGTCTCAAACACCAATTGCACCGTCTCCTCTCTCTGCTGTTGAATATCGGAGCGTCTAGTTACCGGCTGCTAAGCTGAGTTCACTTTGCGCCAACGGTGCAGCCGCACTGGGGCTCCCCGGCTACGAGCTGGGATCACTGGGTGCTGTGTTAACTCATGGGGGAGCCTGAAGATACATTGCTAAGCCGCTGGCGGAGCCAAGCCGTCTGCGGGACGATTGGAGCGGCCCACGGGACGGCAAGCGGAGCGGAGCGGAGCAATTTGTGGGACGGCTGGAGCAGTGAATGGGACGGCTGGCGGAGCGGCTTGTGGTGAAGGCTGCAGCAGAACCCCACAGAGAGGCGGGGCAGTCGGCCTCGGACCACGTAAGGTGCCCCATACGCCCCGTGTGCCCGCCCCCAATTCCACCCAGGCTGGGGGGGTAAGACTCTGCAGAGAAACTTTTGAACTCTGGGGCTGCACTGAGCAGGGGCAGAGACTTTTGGGGTTGTTTTGGTGATCTTAGGGGTTGCTGGAGCCAAGAGGCTTTTGGGGTGTTGGACTTTTGGGGCTTTGGGTGATTTTTTGGGCTGCTGGACTTAAGACCCTGAGGGGGAAAGGACACTGCCCAACTTACTTGGGGGAGGGTCTTTTGCTCATGGGTTGGGTTATGAATCCTGTGCGGGGGGTTTCCCCAACGTGATGCCGCCTTGTTTCCCACCTTTATTGAAAGGATTTTGCTACACTCAGACTCCGCGCTTGCGAGAGGGGGAGTCTTAGAGGCGCCCGGGGGGGGGGATGTAATTGTCCCAGGTCACTGGGTGGGGGCTCAAGCCGGTTTTGCATTGTGTTATTAAAGCCCCTGGATACTGAACCCGGCCCTTGTTGCTACCAACTCAGACGGGCAGAAGGGTGACACCCCTCTCAGACCAGCTGACCCCGGCCCAGCAGGCAGAGAGCCGAGAGGTGCTGGGTTCATCCCGGCAGCTGTTCTCCCACCGGCCTGGGCTCACTAACCTGGCTGCCCCCCGGGTGGAGACGGGAACCACCCCTCCCATCAGGTGTTCCCCATTCAGGGTCACTGGGAAAACAGCCCCCAAACCAGGTATTTACCCAGCTCCCCAGACGCCCCCAAACCAGGCATTTACCCAGCTCCCCAGACGCCCCCAAACCAGGCATTTACCCAGCTCCCCAGACGCCCCCAAACCGGGTATTTACCCAGCTCCCCAGACGCCCCCAAACCGGGTATTTACCCAGCTCCCCAGACGCCCTGTCACGGACTCTCAGATCGTGCCCACGCATGGCCCCATGTGGTCTGTCTGGGGTGGGTGTGAGGGAATTGGAGACCCAACCCCCCCCCATCCAATCCCCACACTCTGCCCCCCTTAGCTGGGGGGAGCGACACCCCCCCCCCATTGCCAGGGTGGAGTCCAGGCGATAAGAGGCCGTTCAGCTCAGCTCCAAAGTGGGGCGTTTATTGGGGGGGGTCACACGCACGGGGGCCGGCGGGGGAGCAGCCGGGAGCCGGGTTCAGGGTGGGGGGGGAGTGGGAGCAGCGGGGGCCAGGGGGCAGTGGGGAGCGCTCAGGGCCCACCACCATACCCACCAGACGAAGTTGTGGTGGGGCGCTGGGTTGTGGTGGAGGGCAGGGTTTCGGGCCCACAGCATCTGAAGTAGACGTCGTTCAGGGCCGTGTCGTCCCCTTTGCCCTGGGGGGCCTCCACCTTGGTGGCGATGGTGCAGATGCCCCGTGGGCCGCAGGAGCGGCTCTGGGGGCCCCACTTGCCCCAGCACCGCCCGTCCCCCTTCAGCTCCGCCCCGCCCGTGCAGACGAACTCAATGTTGTTGGCGGCCGTGTCGTCCTTGAGGCCCTGGCAGGGCTCCACCCGCAGCCGGAACTGGGTCAGCCGCTGCCCCGAGGGGCATTTCTTCTCTAGGCCCCACAAGCCCCACCTGGGAGGAGAGAACGGGTCAGCTGGGCACGGCCCACAGGGGGTGCTGCCTTCCCCCCACCCTGTGCTGCTCTGGGGTCAGAGCCTGCTGCCCTAGTATCCCACCGCTGCCACCACCACGATCCCACCACTGCCACCACTAACCCACTGTCAATACCACGATCCCACCTCTGCCACCACTAACCTGCTGTCAATACCACGATCCCTCCTCTGCCACCACTAACCCACTGTCAATACCACGATCCCTCCTCTACCACCCCACCACTGTCACTTCCATCCCCCCTGCCACCACTAACCCGCTGTCGATACCACGACCCCTTCCCTGCCACCACTAACCCGCTGCCACCACCACAATCCCTCCCCTGCCACCACTAACCCACTGTCAGCACCAGAATCCCACTACTGCCACCACTAACCCACTGTCAGTACCACGATTCCTCCCCTGCCACCACTAACCCATTGTCAATACCACGATACCTCCTCTGCCACCACTAACCCACTGTCAGCACCAAAATCCCACTACTGCCACCACTAACCCGCTGTCAGTACCACGATCCCTCCCCTGCCACCACTAACCCGCTGTCAATACCACGATCCCTTCCCTGCCACCACTAACCCGCTGCCACCACCACGATCCCACCACTGCCACCACTAACTCACTGTCAGTACCATGATCCCTCCCCTGCCACCACTAACCTGCTGTCAGTACCACGATCCCTCCTCTGCCACCACTAACCCACTGTCGATACCACGATCCCTCCTCTGCCACCACTAACCCGCTGCCACCACCACGATCCCTCCCCTGCCACCACTAACCCACTGTCAATACCACGATCCCTCCTCTGCCACCACTAACCCACTGTCAGCACCACAATCCCACTACTGCCACCACTAACCCACTGTCAGTACCATGATCCCTCCCCTGCCACCACTAACCCGTTGTCAATACCACGATCCCTCCTCTGCCACCACTAACCCACTGTCAGCACCAAAATCCCACTACTGCCACCACTAACCCGCTGTCAGTACCACGATACCTCCCCTGCCACCACTAACCCGCTGTCAATACCACAATCCCTCCCCTGCCACCACTAACCCGCTGCCACCACCACGATCCCTCCTCTGCCAGCACTAACCCACTGTCAATACCACGATCCCTCCCCTGCCACCACTAACCCGCTGCCACCACCACGATCCCTCCTCTGCCACCACTAACCCACTGCCACCACCACGATCCCACCTTTGCCACCACTAACCCACAGTCGATACCACGATCCCACCTGTGCCACCACTAACCCGCTGTCAATACCACGATCCCACCTTTGCCACCACTAACCCGTTGTCAGTACCACGATCCCTCCCCTGCCACCACTAACCCGCTGTCAATACCACGATCCCTCCCCTGCCACCACTAACCCGCTGTCAATACCACGATCCCTCCCCTGCCACCACTAACCCGCTGTCAATACCACGACCCCTCCCCTGCCACCACTAACCCGCTGCCACCACCACAATCCCACTACTGCCACCACTAACCCACTGCTGACACCGACATCCCCCCATCTCTGCCACTGCTAACCCCCCACCGACCCAGCTGTGTGGGTGACACCCCTATTCCACTGGTGCACACGGAGCCCGGTGCCCCCTCTGCCACCTGCCCGCACCCTCCGTTGGGCCCCGCCCCACGGTACTCACGGCCCCACGTTGGACTGGATGGTGCTTCCATCGGAGCAGCGCAGCCGGATGCCGTTCAGCGCCGTGTCGTCCCCGGCGAGCTGGGGCAGCTCCACCTGCAATGGGGCATGGGGGGCAGGAAGCCTGGGCATTAGAGACTGGTCCCCCATCACTTCAGTGCAAGGAGCTGGGGGCAGAGGGGTGTGGGGAGGGGGAAATTGAGCAGAGGGGCTCAGGACTTTGGGGCAGGGGGATCCGGGCTGGGAAAGGGGGCAGGGGTGTGGGGTGGGTGAAGGGGACAGGGAGTGGGGCAGGGGAGCTGGGCTGGGGAAGGGGGCAGGGCTGTGGGGAGGGTGAAGGGGGCAGGAGTGGGTCAGGGGAGCCGGGCTGGGGAAGGGGGCAGGGAGTGGGGCAGGGGAGCCGGGCTTGGGAAGGGGCTGGGGCTGTGGGAGGGTGAAGGGGGCAGGGAGTGGGGTGGGGGAGCCGGGCTGGGGAAGGGGGCTGGGGATGTGGGGCAGGGGAGCCGGGCTGGGAAGGGGGCGGGAGTGGGGCAGGGGAGCCGGGCTGGGGAAGGGGGCGGGAGTGGGGCAGGGGAGCTGGGCTGGGGAAGGGGGCAGGAGTGGGCAGGGGAGCCGGGCTGGGGAAGGGGGCAGGGAGTGGGGCAGGGCAGGGGAGCCGGGCTGGGGAAGGTGCAGGGCTGTGGGAGGGTGAAGGGGGCAGGGAGTGGGGCAGGGGGGAGCCAGGATGGGGGGGGTGAATCTTTACCTTCAGGGAGAACCCAACGGCGAAGCTCTTGCCGGGGCAGGACTGCTCCTCGCCCCACGTGCCCCATATCCCCCCATTGGGAACTTCAATCTTTTCCTGGCCCCACGCGCCCCACAGGCAGCAGCCGAGCACAAGGCCGAGCGTGGCGTGCAGGGAGCTGTCCATGGCTGGGTAGGCGAGCGGAGGGAGCCAGCAGCGAACGTGCAGCTCCTGGCACGGGGCAGGGGCGTTTTATACCTGGGGAGGGTGGCTGGGCTGGTTTGTGGCTTGTGTGGGCTGTGCAAAGGGGCCGGCCTCGCCTTCTCTTGGCGCGGGGTCAGGACTATAATTAGGTTAATCCTGCCCCCGGCTGCTCCAGGGCGCATGGCGCAAGGTTCCTGCCACCACCACCCAGGGCTCAGCTGCCTCATCAGCCCGACTCTCGGAAACACCCAGAGCAAACACGTCATGTGACAACACCTCCGGCCTCACACCAAACGATGCAACCATCTCCCCCCCCTCGCAACACCAGGGTGCCTTTACGGCACCAGCATCCCACCGTTACCTCTTGGGAGATAGTATCCCACCGCTCACACCACTATGCCGTTACGGCACCAGGATCCCACCGTTACCTCTTGGGACATAGTATCCCACCGCTAACACCACTATGCCGTTACAGCACCAGGATCCCACCGTTACCTCTTGGGACATAGTACCCCACCGCTAACACCACTATGGCGTTACGGTGCCAGGATTCCACCGTTACCTCTTGGGACATAGTATCCCACCGCTCACACCACTATGCCGTTACGGCACCAGGATCCCACCGTTATCTCTTGGGACATAGTATCCCAACGCTAACACCACTATGGCGTTATGGCACCAGCATCCCACCGTTACCTCTTGGGACATAGTATCCCACTCCTGACACCACTATGGCGTTACAGCGCCAGCATCCCACCGTTACCTCTTGGGACATAGTATCCCACCACTCACACCACTATGCCATTACGGCACCAGCATCCCACCATTACCTCTTGGGACATAGTATCCCACCGCTAACACCACTATGCCGTTATGGCACCAGCATCCCACCATTACCTCTTGGGACATAGTACCCCACCGCTAACACCACTATGGCGTTACGGTGCCAGGATTCCACTGCTGACCCCACTGTTTCCACTTTGGATATAGTATCCCACCGCTCACACCACTATGCCGTTACGGCACCAGCATCCCACCGTTACCTCTTGGGACATAGTATCCCACTGCTCACACCGCTATGCCGTTATGGCACCAGCATCCCACCGTTACCTCCTGGGACGTAGTATCCCACCGCTCACACCACTATGCTGTTATGGCACCAGCATCCCACCATTACCTCTTGGGACATAGTATCCCACCCCTAACACCACTATGCCGTTATGGCACCAGCATCCCACCGTTACCTCTTGGGACATGGTATCCCACTGCTAACACCACTATGCTGTTACAGCGCCAGCATCCCACCATTACCTCTTGGGACATAGTATCCCACCGCTAACACCACTATGCCATTACGGCACCAGCATCCCACCGTTACCTCTTGGGACATAGTATCCCATCCCTGACACCACTATGCCGTTATGGCGCCAGCATCCCACCGTTACCTCTTGGGACATGGTATCCCACCTCTCACACCACTATGCCGTTACAGCGCCAGCATCCCACCGTTACCTCTTGGGACATAGTATCCCACCGCTAACACCACTATGGCGTTACGGTGCCAGGATTCCACTGCTGACCCCACTGTTTCCACTTTGGATATAGTATCCCACCGCTAACACCACTATGCTTTTATGGCGCCAGCATCCCACCGTTACCTCTTGGGACATAGTATCCCACTGCTCACACCGCTATGCCGTTACGGCACCAGCATCCCACCGTTACCTCCTGGGACGTAGTATCCCACCGCTCACACCACTATGCCGTTATGGCACCAGCATCCCACCGTTACCTCTTGGGACATAGTATCCCACCCCTGACACCACTATGCCGTTATGGCACCAGCATCCCACCGTTACCTCTTGGGACATGGTATCCCACTGCTAACACCACTATGCTGTTACAGCGCCAGCATCCCACCATTACCTCTTGGGACATAGTATCCCACCGCTAACACCACTATGCCATTACGGCACCAGCATCCCACCATTACCTCTTGGGACATAGTATCCCACCGCTAACACCACTATGCCGTTACGGCACCAGCATCCCACCGTTACCTCTTGGGACATAGTACCCCACCGCTAACACCACTATGGCGTTATGGTGCCAGGATTCCACTGCTGACCCCACTGTTTCCACTTTGGATATAGTATCCCACTGCTCACACCGCTATGCCATTACGGCACCAGCATCCCACCGTTACCTCCTGGGACGTAGTATCCCACCGCTCACACCACTATGCCGTTACAGCGCCACCATCCCACCGTTACCTCTTGGGACATAGTACCCCACCGCTCACACCACTATGCTGTTACAGCGCCAGCATCCCACCATTACCTCTTGGGACATAGTATCCCACCGCTAACACCACTATGCCGTTATGGCACAAGCATCCCACCATTACCTCTTGGGACATAGTATCCCACCGCTAACACCACTATGCCGTTACAGCGCCAGCATCCCACCGTTACCTCTTGGGACATAGTATCCCACTGCTCACACCGCTATGCCATTACGGCACCAGCATCCCACCGTTACCTCCTGGGACGTAGTATCCCACCCCTGACACCACTATGGCGTTATGGCACCAGCATCCCACCATTACCTCTTGGGACATAGTATCCCACCGCTCACACCACTATGCCGTTACAGCGCCAGCATCCCACCATTACCTCTTGGGACATAGTATCCCACCGCTAACACCACTATGGCGTTACAGCGCCAGCATCCCACCGTTACCTCTTGGGACATAGTATCCCACCCCTGACACCACTATGCCGTTATGGCACCAGCATCCCACCGTTACCTCTTGGGACATGGTATCCCACTGCTAACACCACTATGCTGTTACAGCGCCAGCATCCCACCATTACCTCTTGGGACATAGTATCCCACCGCTAACACCACTATGCCGTTATGGCACCAGCATCCCACCATTACCTCTTGGGACATAGTATCCCACCGCTAACACCACTATGCCGTTACAGCGCCAGCATCCCACCGTTACCTCTTGGGACATAGTACCCCACCGCTAACACCACTATGGCGTTACGGTGCCAGGATTCCACTGCTGACCCCACTGTTTCCACTTTGGATATAGTATCCCACCGCTCACACCACTATGCCGTTACGGCACCAGGATCCCACTGTTACCTCCTGGGACATAGTATCCCACCGCTCACACCACTATGCTGTTACAGCGCCAGCATCCCACCGTTACCTCTTGGGACATAGTATCCCACCGCTAACACCACTATGCCGTTACAGCGCCAGCATCCACCGTTACCTCTTGGGACATAGTATCCCACCGCTAACACCACTATGCCGTTACGGCACCTGCATCCCGCCATTACCTCTTGGGACATAGTATCCCACGACTCACACCACTATGCCGTTATGGCACCAGCATCCCACCGTTACCTCCTGGGACGTAGTATCCCACTGCTAACACCACTATGCCGTTACGGTGCCAGGATCCCACCGCTGACCCCACTGTTACTGGTTCAGACGTAGTATCCCACTGCTCACACCACTATGCCGTTACGGCACCAGGATCCCCCTGTTAACACTTCAGTGGGAAATAAGGAGTGGGAACTAGGGAAGAGGCCTGGTCCCTGGTTCAGAGCAATGTGGATCACAACCCAATATGATGGTTTGAACGCAGCTAAATGTCACCGTACACGACAAGGCACGTCAGCCGTACGCGGGCCGGGGGAGTCTCTCCTGGGGAGCAGCGACTCTGAAGCAGATTTGGGGGGCGGGGTGGATAATCAGCTGTCCGTGAGCTCCCGGGGCGACGCTGTGACCAACAGGGCGAATGCCATCCCGGGCTGCGTAAGCGGGACTCTCGCGTAGGGGCAGAGAGGCGATTTCACTGTCGGATCAGGCCCTGCCGGGGCCCACAGTGCCAGCCGGGGGTGACTCAACCGGAGAGGGGGCAGAGAGCCAGGAGAAGTGAGAGACGCCAGGAGCTCAGTTAGCTTAGGGAGGAGGCGGCGAAGGGGTGACCGACCCCGGTCCGGAAGTACCGACGTGGGGAGCGAATGTTGCACTGGCAGAGGCAGGTCGAACCCGGTCGAGGGCCAGGAGTTGGAACCAGACGAATTCGGACTGGAAACAAGATGGAAAACGTCTAACAGTGACGGGGGGGGGTTGTTCCTGGGGTCGCGGCAGATTCGCCGTCAGTGACAAGTGTTAAAATGTGGTCGTGCCCGGGGCACCAAAGCCCGTCTGCTCCCACCCGGCCCCACAGCCCCTACCGCTCATTACGAGTTAAGTGTTTCTGTACCTCTGGGGTCATTCCCAGAGCCAGGCAACCATTGGGGGTGACCTCCGGGGGAGGGACTTCCCTCCCTTGCAGCCGCCGGGTGCCGATGCATAATTTATTGGGGAAACAGAGTCACACCACTAGTTCACTCTGAGATTGCCACAATGCCTGCATTCGCCACTCCTGACATATTATTTCCCCTTCTGGATGGCGGCTGCCCCACCTTCCTGTCTCTCGGAAACACCCAGTACCCACAGATCTCAGCGTCATTCCTTATAATTATAGGCCTGTTCATCTGCCATAGATCCTGGGCGAGATAATGGAGCAGCTGATAGGGGAGGTCAATTAACAAGGAATTAAGAAAGCGTAATGCAACGAATGCCGCTCAGCGGGGCTGGGTGGAGAATGGGGCCTTTTGACAGAGCAATTACAAAATTGGGTGATCAAGCTAATAGCGTAACAACCGTAGGTGCCTGGGAGGCGTCTGAGTGCGTGCCGCACGGCATCCGGATTGAATAACTAGACCGGCCTTGAATGAACGCAGGGAATGGATTCAAAACTGGCTAACTGATGGATCTCCGAATGGAATCAGAAATGGGACATCGTCAGCGAGCCGGTCCCTTTCCAGTGGGGTCCTGCAGGGCTCGGTTCCTGGCCCGACGCTAGTTAACGGCTTTATCCAAGAGCCGGAAGAAAACATAAAATCACCCCTGAGAAAGTTTGCAGATGGCCCAAAGAATCAGGGGGGTGGGGAATAAGGGAGAGGCCGGGGCACTGGTTCAGAGCGATGTGGATCACAAGCCATCGATGGCTGTTAGCCAGGCTGGGCAGGGACGGGGTCCGTAGCCTCTGTTTGCCAGCACCTGGCAATGGGCGACAGGGGCTGGGTCACTCGGGGATTCCCTGTTCTGTTCGTTCCCTCGGGGGCACCTGGCACTGGCCGCTGTCTCTCGTCATAACAAAGAGACGGCTGAGGGGAGGCTTGATTCCAGTCTGTTAGTACCTACGCGGGGAACAGCTATTACCCCCTTTCTGTATTTCACGCTCTAGACCCCAGGCCTGGAACAGCTCCTGACGCCGTCCCCCTCCATCGGAAATCTCACCCGGACACCAGCGCCGGCTGCCCGGGGAGCAGCTCGACCCCAGCCCCGGTCCGAGGAGAGATCTGAGCTCCTGGTGGCAACAGCGTCCCCGAAAAGGCGTCTGCATCACCAACCTCACTCAGATCCACGCAGCATTTCTCCCGAGCCTCAGCACTCGCTCGCACGCAAAGAACTTCCCAGCGGAACACCCTGGTGGATGCCATGCAGGTATTTTTCCTACCATTGCACCGTGTGGCCTTGAAACCGCCGCTCCGGGCGGCGAAGTGCCCCATATGTCGTGGCCAGGGCCCCCCAGCACCGGGCACAGTGAGCCAACCCCCCTCTCCCATCCCCGAAAGGCGTCCTGACTGGACGGCAGGGAGGTGACCGCGCTGCGGGGGGACGGGCGTGGAAGGGGTGGACTGGTGCTGGGATCGGTTAACGTGTTCGGGGCCGGGCGCGGGGGAGGCCGGGGCCGGCGGGGAGAGGCGGGAGCAGCACTGGGGCTGGAGCAGAGGCTGTGACAGACGCCCGGGAGGATCGCAGCCACGTCCCACCCCGGATGCCTGGAATGCGCAGACACCCCAGTGCCAATGTCGGCGTCGTTAGGGGCTGGCTGACGATGATCCTGTCCCGGGCCTGGGCCAGCAGTGAAACGACGCTTCCTCCGGGAACTGGAGTCGCTCGGCTAATTAACGCAGCAAGGAACAAGCCTGGGGACGTCACAGGGACCGGTCCGACCGGCTTCCAGACACCGGGCTGGCGAAGCAGGAGAGACAGCAGCCATCCAGCCCTGGCCTGGGGCTAGATGGGAGGCCCCGTGCCCTATTCCCTCCCCCGCTGAGCCAGCCATATCGCTTCATCCCGTGGCTTTGGTGCGTTCGGATGAGGTTTTTGATTTCGATCTTTAATTGACCTGGGTCAGTGCAAGTTTTGTGACAACTCTGTTCACCGGCACGTTTGGGTTCGTGGGTGTGGTTAGAGGTTGATAGAGGTTGGGCTGTGTGTGTGTGTCGGCCTAGCCCTGCAGAGACCTCGAGCGAACCGCCCAATGACCACAAGATCCGTTAAGGGATGAAGGCGCCCGGCCAGGTTAATTGTTGACGAAGCATAGTACTAATATCCCGCAGACGCTACCGGACCATTAATACATGTGTGCCTGTAACAGTGAGCAGCTCAGTGAACAGCCAGACTTTCTGTTCCTCCCTAGGCCAGACAAAGACACCCGCTCTGAGATACAGGTTTGTACCCCGATACAAACAGGTTACATACTGCCTCTGCCACAGTTCATTACTTCCCCCCGGCGTGGCCAGTCATCACCTTTCGAACAAAACATCTCTGTTATGTTCTGTCATCCTGACCTTATCTTTGAGGAAGGGACCGTGTGTTCCTGTTGTCCTTGGGGAATGTTTTCGTCCCATCCTTGATATCAGGATGTTCTGGTACCACTGGATATCGGGAGGTGTTTGTGTCAGCGCTCGGTGAGCAGCACTTCCGAGGAATGTGAATTCCTGCAGGATCAGCCCTGTTCTTGCCAAATTCGGTGAGCAGGTCCTGCCTCATGCCAGGCCTCTGATACATGGGCTTACGTCTCCGATCCTCTTCCTAGCACCTCCGGCCACAAACGCGGCAACGTCTCGCCCCCTGCGTGGTCCTGCTCGTGCTTATCCGCGACGCGGCATCAGACCCTCGGGAATCGAACCTGCCCGTCGCTCCCTCCCGACCTCAAAGCACTTTACCCAGGAGGGGGGCACCATTCTCCCCAGGCAAACCAGAGTCATAGACTCGTAGAACTGGAAGGGACCTCGCGAGGTCTCCGGCCCCGTGCCCTGCACTGAGGCAGGACTAAGTATCATCTAGCCCATCCCTGACAGGTGTGTGTCCAGCCTGCTCTTAAAAATCCCCAACGGTGGAGATTCCCTGGGCAATTTATCCCAGGGCTTCACCACCCCGACAGCCAGGAAGGGTTTCCTGATGTCCGACCTCAACCGCCCCTGGTCCTTGTCCTGTCCTGAGAGATTAAGAACAACGTTTCTCCCTCCTCCTTGAAAACTGTTCTCACGTCCCCTCTGAGTCTTCTCTTCTCCAGCCTAAACCAGCCCAAGTGCTTCAATCCTCCCTCCCAGCTCACGGTTTCTAGGCCTCTCATCATTTTTGTTGCTTTCCTCTGAACTCTCTCCAGTTTGTCCACATCTTTCCTGCACGGCGGCCCCCAGACCTGGACGCAATACTCCAGCTGAGGCCGAATCAGCACCGAGCAGAGCGGGAGAATGACTCCTCGTGTCTTGCTCACAACACGCCTGCTCATACAGCCCAGAAGGACGTTGGCTTTTTTTGCAACAGCGTCACACTGTTGACTCATCTTTAGCTTGTGGTCCACTCTGCCCCCCAGATCCGTTTCTGCCTTGCGCCTTCCTAGGCAGCCATTGCCCAACTGATTGTTCCTTCCTAAATGGAGAACTTTGCGTTTGTCCTTATTGAATTTCATCCTGTTTACTTCAGACCATTTCTCCAGTTTGTCCAGATCATGTTGAATTTTAACCCTGTCCTCCAAAGCACTCGCAGCCCCTCCCAGCTTGGTATCATCCACAAACTTTATCAGGGTCCTCTCTGTGCCATTATCGAAATCATTGGTGAAGATATTGAACAGAACCGATCCCCGCGGGACCCCACTCGTGATGTCCTTCCAGCATGAACGTGAACCACTGATAACGACGCTCTGGGAACGGTTTTCCAACCAGTTTTGCACCCACCTTCTAGTAGCTCCGTCTAGGTTGCATTTCCCTAGTTTGTTTATGAGAAGGTCACGTGAGACAGTATCAAAAGCTTTACTAAAGTCAAGATTTACCACGTCTACCCCTTTCCCCCCAGCCACAAGGCTTGTTGCCTTGTCACAGAAAGTGATCGGGTTGGTTTGACATGATTTGTTCTTGACAAATCATAGAATCATAGACTCTCAGGGTCGGAAGGGACCTCAGGACGGGTCTAGTCCAACCCCCTGCTCCAAGCAGGACCAAACCCAACTAAATCATCCCAGCCAGGGCTCTGTCAAGCCTGACCTTAAAAACCTCTAAGGGTGGAGATCCCACCCCCTCCCTAGGGAACCCATCCCAGTGCTTCACCACCCTCCTAGGGAAACAGTGTTTCCTAATATCCAACCTAAACCTCCCCCACTGCAACTTGAGCCCATTGCTCCTTGTTCTGTCACCTGCCACCACTGAGACCAGCAGAGCTCCATCCTCTCTGGATCCCCTTTCAGGTAGTTGAAAGCAGCTATCAAATCCCGCCTCATTCTTCTCTTCTGCAGACTAAACAATCCCAGTTCCCTCAGCCTCTCCTCATAAGTCATGTGCTCCAGCCCCCTCAGCATTTTTGTTGCCTCTGCTGGACTCTCTCCAATTTGTCCACGTCCTTCTTGTAGTGGGGGGCCCAAAACTGGACCCAGTCTCCAGATGAGGCCTCACCAGTGCTGAATAGAGGGGAATGATCACGTCCCTCGATCTGCTGGCAATGCCCCTACGTATACAGCCCACAATGCCGTTAGCCTTCTTGGCAACAAGGGCCACTGCTGACTCCTATCCAGCTTCTCCCCCACTGTAACCCCCAGGTATTCCATTCCTCTCCCCACTTCCTGACTTTCCCGGGTCCTGCTCCCTGTAACGAAGTGGGGGATTGTCTTGTTTTTCTGGGTTTCCAGGGGTTTGCAGGCACAGGGGGTGGGACTCAGTGTCCCCGGGTGTTACGGGATTAACGAGGGGAGGGGAGAGGCAGTTCGTTGGACACAGGACGGGAGAGGGACTCGGGACCCCGGCCGATGACCTGGAGGATGGAGACCCCAGCACCTGGTGACCCGGAGACCCAGCTCGGGAGTCGCAGCCGGTTCTGGCCAGTGGGGGACAATGGGCTGCGGGGAGAGGACCCGGTGACCTGACCAGCCGGCTCCAGCCCGAGGGGCCAGAGGACAGGAGAGGGGAGAGGAGACCCAGACGACCCTGCTTCCCTGGAGAGATCTTACACTTACCAGTCCAGGGTCCGGATCAATCGAGCGGCCGGCGAGGTTGATCGCGGGTAGGGAGGTGCCGGGTTCCATCGGTCGCAACACGATGCTCCGGGGAAGTCTTGGCCAGGACGAGCCCAACGTTTCACGACAAAGCCCCCCTGTATGTGTAGTGATCTTCCTTCCTTGGGACCAATCCGCTTCGCACCCTGGTGCTGTAATCAATCGTTGTTTGACGAGGGCTGGTTTTCTTACATTCTCCTTCTCACTCTATCACAGCTCTCCTGCTAGGGGCGTGTGGCAGTCTCCTGGCGCCCTTGTGTTTGGTTTCGGGTTTTTTTGGGGTTGGGTTTTTTTTGCATATTTGGCTCAGCGATGGCCATGACACTTAATTTTGTACACATACAGTTTTGTAGTCGCACACGAAACAGAATTAATTTACACACAACATTTTAAACGGGCACAGCACGTTGCAACGCAGAAGAAAAACAATTATGGCATTTTTTTAACAACGAAGTGCTCTGTTACTGCCTTGAAATCAGCCCACGCACAGATTCCAGCTGATGCATTTTTACCAAATGGCCCATTAGGCCGTTCCTTTCTGCTATTCAAAAAAGGCGGCTGGCAGGATCGGGTCAGATTATACACGAGGGGTTGGCAACCTTTCAGCAGTGGTGCTTCCTTTATTCACTCTGATTTAAGGTTTCACGCGCCGGTAATACCTTTTAATGTTTTTAGAAGGTCTCTTTCTATCAGTCTGTAATATAGAATGTCAAGTAAATAAGGTTTTTAAAATGTTTTAAAAGCTTCATTTCAAATTGAATTAAAATGCAGAGGCCCCCAGGCCAGTGGCCAGGACCCGGGCAGCGTGAGTGCCGTTGAAAATCAGCTCGTGTCCCGCCTTCGGCGCGCGGGCCATAGGTTGCCTGCCCCTGTTAGACACCGATACATTTAATACAGGCTACGTTATTATTTTTTATTTTAAACGATATAAAATACAAACATCGCATTTGACCACCACATTTCCCTCTTTCGAGGCCTCGAGAACAATTCTGTGTGTGTCATATTTTATACAACGCTTTCGTAGCAATGTGCTGAGAGGCCATTTGAGCTTGTGGTTGCAATTTAACAAAACATTTTTTTTCCGTTTCACAGCACATACATCACATTCCTAGCAAGCAAAGCCCGGACAATATTAACACAGCTAGTCATGGGTGGAACGTGATCGACAATAGAGGTCGGGGATCGGCGTCGTACCGGTGATAGGCTGCCAGTTCTTTTTCAGAGCTAGCAACCTTTAGCGTGTCTTTATTCGCACGTAATATTTGAACGATCCGCATCCCCCTGTGTCTGTTGTAAAAACCGAGGACCTTTTTTGTTGGTTTAAAAGACGCGTTAATACCCAAACAGTCCCAGCTATTACCCAAAACATTGCATGTTCCAGTGATGCTAAACTTCTTAGTACATTTTATGGCCAAGGCCGTTTTATTTTGTACCAGATTTACAGTATTATTTCCCTGCTTGCGACCGAGGCTATTTCACGGCTGTGACAAGAAACTGAACTTACTTTTCATGACCTCCAGGTCTGCGGCGTTTATAATTCCGGCTGTAAATTGAACTCCTCCTACTTTGGCGTCGACTCCGTTTCGGTTTTGCTCGGCCATTGCAGTGTTGACGTGTTTTTAATCCAGGCTGTTATAAGAGGAAGGGAGTGGGGTGAACATTTAAATTCCCGTTTCCTGTGGGGTATTGGGACAGTTCTCCACTGGATCGTTCCTGTCTTAACAGGCTTATTTTACTGATCTGGTGATTGCGGGTAGCTGGGACTCCAAGTGGTATCCGCATAGAGACCCTCTGTTTTAACCTTTATTCCCCAGTGGTTTGATATTCCCGTGGTGTTTATAAGGTGAATTTTAAGTCCCACTTGCCTTTGCCCGGCAGACACATTGGTATTTTTAAGGGTTTTAAGAGTTGGCTACTGTTTTTATCACACCGTTTTCTGAGGCTCACAGGATTATGGGTAGGAATCCATGATTGGTTGGCGGGGAGTGAATTATTCCTTAAATATTGGCTTGTAAGGAGGGCTGCATCTTCTCCCAGGATCGCTCTAATTACCCGGGCCCCGAGCGTTCCCCGAAGAGCAGGTGAGACCCAAACCTTACACCGGCGTTTCCTTTTCGGCGGGTGAAAATGGCGGTGGTGAAGCAGCGCTTGGCGCCCGGGTTCCGGGACGTCCTGTTCTGCAGAGAATCCAAACGTCGTTATTTCCGTCAGCCGTTTAGTTTGCGAAACGGGGACCCATTTCCGGTTCTAGGCTCAGTCGTTTGGCGGATGGGATGTCCAAACAGCATGCGAAAGGGTTACATGATTGTTCTTAGGCTGCTACTGCTGTGGATGGCAGAGACAATCCGGCCAATCTTTCCCCGCGTGCTTTGCTACCTTCCGGAGCGCTTCCTTAACCGTGCGGTTCATGCGCACTCCTTGGCCTGAGGCCAGAGCTTCTCTCTAACGTCCTTCCTTCCTTCCTTCCTTCCTCCTTGGCAATTTAGCAATCAAATGAATTTGAACCGCCTGCCCTCGGTGCATCGTCAGCAGTGGCCCTCGTTGTCAAGAAGGCTAACGGCATTGTAGGCTGTATACGTAGGGGCATTGCCAGCAGATCGAGGGACGTGATCATTCCCCTCTATTCGACATTGGTGAGGCCTCGTCTGGAGACTGGGTCCAGTTTTGGGCCCCACACTACAAGAAGGATGTGGATAAATTGGAGAGAGTCCAGCGGAGGGCAACAAAAATGCTGAGGGGGCTGGGGCACATGACTTCTGAGGAGAGGCTGAGGGAACTGGGATTGTTTAGTCTGCAGAAGAGAAGAATGAGGCGGGATTTGATAGCTGCTTTCAACTACCTGAAAGGGGGATCCAAAGAGGCTGGAGCTCGGCTGGTCTCGGTGGTGGCAGGTGACAGAACAAGGAGCAATGGGCTCAGGTTGCAGTGGGGCAGGTCTAGGGTGGATATTAGGAAACACTGTTTCCCTAGGAGGGTGGTGAAGCACTGGGATGGGTTCCCTAGGGAGGGGGTGGGATCTCCACCCTTAGAGGTTTTTAAGGTCAGGCTTGACAAAGCCCTGGCTGGGATGATTTAGTTGGGTTTGGTCCTGCTTTGAGCAGGGGGTTGGACTAGATCCCTCCTGAGGTCCCTTCCGGCCCTGAGATTCTATGATTCTGTGATCGTGGGTCACCAGTGCGGAGGACGAGCCTTGTCCCGAGCGCACCGCACACAATTTCGCACCCAGGTTGTAACAGCGTTTTTTATCCGTCTGCATTCTGCGGCTCGCTCCGGCCTTGAAATCCCTTCGGCGCCTCCGTGCGCAAACGGACGCGCTACGTTAAGTAACTCCCCGCTTGTCTCTTTTTCCTGGAACCTGCGGGGCCAGTTCTCAGCACAGACGTCCCTTTTCTGACGCCTGGTTCCCACGGCTACGTCACGCCCTTGTACCTGCCCGGTTATTGCCGGCGGTCTCCAGACCCGCTCCCTTACCGTGTGCCTCCCATGTCGCACATGGGGCTTTTCTCACCCTCTGGTACATTTTTCAGCTGGGTTAGCACAGACGTTCTTTTCCATTGTATGTAAACGTGCAAGATTTTTATTGGCTGCTTTTGACCCGTTCCTATACCGATCCTGTATTGAAAACACAAAAACCACTATCGGCAGAAATACACGCGGGCCGTGGGGAATGGTCACCTTGCCTTAAACCCTGATCAATTCCGTGGCACTCGGCAGGCAGAGCCGATCCGTGATCTAAGAGTCCCTGAATGACTTCCTCTGCTAAGTTAACGGCAGCGTATTTTACGCATCTTTTCCCCCGTGCTACCATGCCCTCCCGTCAGGGCCGGCTCCGGGCACCAGCTCGGCGGGAAGGACCTGCCACCGAATTGCCGCTAAGAAGAAAGCGGCACGGTGGAGCTGCCGCCGATCACGATCGCGGCTTCTTTTTATTTTGCCGCTTGGGGCGGCCAAAACCCTGGAGCCGGCCCTGACTCCCGTCATTCAACCAGACGAGCTTTTCCTGGCCCACGGGAACGGATTCTTCCAGTGGGGGTGCCTCTGCCGAGGCAACTCTTTCCTCCAGAGCGACCTCCGGCCACTCACGTCGGTCCCCGTTTTCAATATTTCGCAATCGTGCGGCAGCCGAGGCCGGGTCATTAGCCGCCAAAGGATTCACCTCCTAGCGGTCCCCTGAAAGAGCGGGCGTCGGCAGGGGCCGGCATTTCGACCAGCGCCCTGACCTTCCTCTGACCTCCCTGCCTCCCTTCCTGTCCCACGCCTGTAACCTGAGGCAGCACCGAGGGACCCTTGCCTCCGGCTGCTTTGAACCCCGGTTCCTGACTGAGCCTGTGCCTCGGTTTCCCCCTTTTATGCAGCAGACCGAGTTTGTCATGTTTTCGCATTTCCTGTTCCCCTTCTGCAATATACGCGGCCCGTGTTCAGTGGGGGAAGGCACATTCCTGCCATAGTTTAACGCCGATAACATCAGCCATATCGATTTTTACATAGGGCGTAACCGGTTCTTTTGTGCTCACAGAGTTTGCATGAACCCTTAGCAACGGGACGTTTGATTACACAGAGCCACCGTCTTTTACTTCTGCTATTTTGTGACCGAAAAACCAGCTCCAGAATCTTTTCCCTTCTCCCGGTTTTGACTGCCCTGCTGCAGCTCCGACTTTGGTCTTTTTAAAAAGATATTCAGCGTATAAAGCATTGAGGTACCTTCCGGGTGACACGTTAAAGCCAAACGACGCGCGTTAGCTGGGGCCTGGCAAGACGTGGTTTTTTTCAGTTTTGCAACTTGGAACGGGAAGATCCCGATGGATTCTCGTGGTGTTATGTGAACACAAAAGCGAGTCGGCTTCAACCTACAGAAGAAGAGTTTTACAAATCGGCTGGTTGGCTTAGGTCCGAAACGCTCCACAGATTTGCACAATCGATGGATTCACTCGGGTTCTCTCGGTTTTACCATTCCTTACGTTGCGTTCAGTTTTACGCGGCTGTACGACGACTTTTCACGGACACCGGCTTCGTCCCACTACCAATTTCGTCCCTTAAACGTTGCTTCCAAAATGGCAAAATCACCACCACGCCGCTCGCCGAAAATACCACTCTGCCAAACTCCGAGATCCCTCAGCGTTGGGTGTCCCACAGAGAGTCCCACCCGAGCATGGTCCTTTCTGAATCTCGTTCTCTTTACCACTCTTCCGCGCCCACGCTCGTGCTGGGACGTACGCGACACGAACGTCCGTCCCCGGGGTCGGCCACCTTTCCGAAGCGGGGCCCCCGTGTATTCACTCTCATCCCAGGCGTCGCGGGCCGAGAAAACGTTTTTAGAAGGTCTCTTTCTCCGAGTCCGTACCAGACAACCCCACTATCGTTGTATGTTCAAGCAAATAAGGGTTTTAAAATGTTTAAGAAGCTTCGTTTAAAATTGAATTAAAACGCAGAGCCGGTGGCCAGGACCTGGGAACAAGGGAAGACCCTGAACCCGGGTGAGGGGGTGGGCCGGGGAGAGACCCCGACCCAGCCAGGGGGGACACAGGGCTGGCCTGTGCGTGGGGACCCCGTGAAGCCAGGTGTGGGAAGATGCGGGGGTCGCGGGCGGGGTGGGGCCCGGGGGAGGGGGAACCTGGGGGGCTGGAGGGCGGACGAACAGCCCAGGAGTGGGGTGCATGGCGCGCCAGAGGATGAGATGTCATGGGGGGGGGGAGACCGCATTGGTGGTGGGGGGGATTATTTTGCCCTCTGGCTCGGTAACAAGCTGGCTCCCGGCACCCCCCCTCCCCATGCCTGCCCCCCCCCCAAGGAGGGGTCCTGTCAGACAAGGGAGCCATTCTGGGAAACTGAGGCAGGCTGCCCGGTTGAATCCCAGCCGGATGCTCCCCACCCCGCACGGAGCTGTGTTTGGGTCCAGGGTGCCAGCAGGAGCAGTGGGGGGGGGACTACGGTGCCCCCCAAAGGACGGGCTGAGAGGCAGCCTGATGTGGGGGTCCCCCCACGCTGGGGCGTTGACAGCAGAGGGTCAGGGGGAGCTGAGCGGGTTCCCCTGCCTGGCTCCCCCTCTACCAACCCCAAATCCTCCCCCACATGACACAGGAACCCCAATGAACCCCGAATCCCCCCAGGACCCGCCCCCACTTCTCCAGGGTGCACTGGGCCTGTCCCCCCCAAACCCCCAGGCCGGGCTCCCCCCCCAATCCCAGCCCCCAATAAAGACACGAGGCGGCTGGGAAGAGGCCCTGGGCCAGGTTTAATGGGCAGGCGCCCCCATGGGGGGGGCCCCTAGGGCGGGCAGCAGAAGAGACGGACGTCGTTGAGGGCCGCACGGTCCCCCCGCTGGCCCCCCGGCTCCTCCACTCGGGTCTGGAGGCCGCAGACGGAGCCGGAGAGGCAGGGGCGGCTCCAGGGCCCCTCCCGGCCCCCGGCGTCCCCGGCGTGGCCGGCCAGCAGCTCCCCGTCGGAGCAGGCCACGCGCAGGCCGGCGGCGGCCACGTCGTCCCCGGCGTCCTGCCGCGGCTGCACCCCCAGCGAGAAGGCGCGAAGGTAGCCCCGGGGGCAGTACCGGGCCCCCTGCCACCTGCCCCACCTGAGCCGGGGGAGGAGAGGGGGTTAGATCTGTCTGGCCGTCCGTCCCTCCACCTATCTGTCCACCCACCTACCCACCCGTCCCTCCACCCATCCGTCCATCCCTCCAACCGTCCGTCCCTCCACCCGTCCATCCATCCCTCCAACCTCCACCCGTCCCCCTCCCCCCCCCCCCCCCCCCCCCCGTCCATCCCTCCATCCTCCATCTCTCCACACCCCACCCACCCTCCACCGTCCATCTCTCCCTCCAACCGTCCGTCCTCCACCTATCTGTCCACCCCACCTACCCACCGTCCCTCCACCCATCCGTCCATCCCTCCAACCGTCCGTCCCTCCACCTATCTGTCCACCCACCTGTCTGCCCACCCCCCTGTCCATCCCTCCATCTATCCACCTACCCGTCCGTCCGTCCCTCCACCCACCCATCTACCGACCCACCTACTCACCCGTCCAGCCATCCCTCCAACCGTCCGTCCCTCCACCTATCTGTCCACCCACCTACCCACCCGTCCCTCCACCCATCCGTCCATCCCTCCAACCGTCCGTCCCTCCACCTATCTGTCCACCCACCTACCCACCCGTCCCTCCACCCATCCGTCCATCCCTCCAACCGTCCGTCCCTCCACCCGTCCATCCATCCCTCCAACCGTCCGTCCCTCCACCTATCTGTCCACCCACCTGTCTGCCCACCCCCCTGTCCATCCCTCCATCTATCCACCTACCCGTCCGTCCGTCTCTCCACCCACCCATCTACCGACCCACCTACTCACCCGTCCAGCCATCCCTCCAGCCATCCATCCATCCCTCCACCCATCTATCCACCCACCCACCTGTCCATCCCTCCACCCACCCATCCATCCCTCCACCCGTCCGTCCCTCCACCCACCTATCCACCCACCCGTCCAGCCATCCCTCCACCCATCCTTCCATCCCTCCACCCGTCCATCCACCCACCCACCTGTCCATCCCTCCACCCATCCATCTATCCACCCAGCCGTCCAGCCATCCCTCCACCCATCCACCCGTCCCTCCACCCATCCATCCCTCCACCCATCCATCCATCCCTCCACCCGTCCATCCACCCACCCACCTGTCCATCCCTCCACCCGTCCATCTATCCACCCACCCGTCCAGCCATCCCTCCACCCATCCACCCGTCCCTCCACCCATCTATCCACCCACCTACTCACCCGTCCAGCCATCCCTCCACCCATCCACCCGTCCCTCCACCCACCTATCCACCCATCCACCCACCTTTCCATCCATCCATCCCTCCCTCCATCCATCCACCCGTCCATCCATCCCTCCACCCACCCATCTACCAACCCACCTACTCACCCATCCATCCATCCCTCCACCCGTCCGTCCACCCACCCACCTGTCCATCCCTCCACCCATCCATCTATCCACCCACCTACCCACCTGTCCAGCCATCCCTCCACCCGTCCAGCCATCCATCCCTCCACCCATCTATCCCCACCCATCCATCCATCCCTCCAACCATCTATCCATCCACCCACCCACCCACCCGTCCATCCCTCTATCCACCCACCTACCCACCCGTCCATCCATCCCTTCACCCATCTGTCCCTCCACCCACCCACCCATCTGTCCTTCCACCCATCCGTACCTCCATCCATCCACCCATCCCCACTACCCACCGAATCCTCTACCCCCTCACCCCCCTCACCCCCTCTACCCCTACATCCCTCCCCATCCACCAACCCCTTCCTCTCCCCACGTCCGTCCCCACACCCCCATCTGTCTATACATCCTCCCCATCCACCCATCCCTTTCTCCCCCCCACGTCCGTCCCCACACCCCCATCTGTCTATACATCCCTCCCCCATCCACCCACCCCTTCCTCCCCCCACGTCCGTCCCCACACCCCCATCTGTCTATACATCCCTCCCCCATCCACCCACCCCTTCCTCCCCACACCTCCACGTCCGTCCCACACCCCATCTGTCTATACATCCTCCCCATCCACCCACCCCTTCCTCCCCCACGTCCGTCCCCACACCCCCATCTGTCTATACATCCCTCCCCCAAACACCCACCCCTTCCTCCCCCCACACCACCACGTACGTCCCCACACCCCCATCAGTTCCTCCCTCCCTCTCCAGATGGGGGATTCGGGGGGGGGCTCAGAAGGGGCCTTGCCCTTGGGGGCTGACACAAGGCAGGGTGGGCCCATGGCTGCCGTGAGGGACCCAGGCGTCCGGTACTCACGCTCCCACGCTGGACTGGACGGTGGTGCCGTCGGAGCAGTGCAGACGGATCCCATTCAGCCCCGTCTCGTCCTCCCCTGGCGCGTCGCCCTGGGTGCGGGGGGCAGAGACGGGGTGAGGGTCAGAGAGGGGGCAGGGAGAGGGGGTTGGGGATGGGCGGAGAAACGGGGGTGGGAGATAAGGGGGCTGTTGGGGATGGGGGATAAGGAGGCTGGTGGGGGCGGGAGATAAGGGGATGTTGGGAGGCTGGGGAGGCGGGAGATAAGGGGATGTTGAGGAGGATATAAAGGGGCTGTATAAGTGGGGGGATATGGGGCTGATGGGGGAAGGGGGATATGGGGATGTTGGGGTGGGGATATGGGGCTGGTGGGGGCAGGGATAAGGGGCTGTTGGGGGAAGGGGATATGGGGATGTTGGGGAGGGGATATGGGGCTGGTGGGGGCCGGGGATAAAGGGCAGGGATATAAAGGGGCTGTATAAGTGGGGGGATATGGGGCTGTTGGGGAAGGGGATATGGGGATGTTGATGGAGGGGATATGGGGCTGGTGGGGGTGGGGAAAGGCAGGGATATAAAGGTGTATGTATAGAGGGGATATGGGAGCTGTTGGGGAAGGGGGATATGGGGATGTTGGGGAGGGGATATGGGGCTGGTGGGGGGCGGGGATAAAGGGCAGAGGGGAGGGATATAAAGGGCTGTATAAGTGGGGAGGGGATATGAGGCTGATGGGGAAGGGGGATAAGGGGATGTTGGGGAGGGGATATGGGGCTGGTGGGGGGGGGATAAAGGGCAGAGGGGGAGGGATATAAAGGGGGCTGTATAAGTGGGGAGGGGGATATGAGGCTGATGGGGGAAGGGGGATAAGGGGGATGTTGGGGGAGGGGGATAAGGGGAAGAGGGGGGAGGGATATAAAGGGGGGTGTATAAGTGGGGGGGCTGCTACCTTGGTGGCGAAGCCGTTGGCGTAGCTGCCCTCGGGGCACATCTCCACGGGCCCCCACTCCCCCCGCGGGGCCCCGTTGGGCAGCACCAGGACCTGGTTGTAGGGCCGGGAGGGGGGCGCCTTGGCCTGTCCCCCCAGCATGGCCCCTGGGGCCAGCAGCAGGCAGAGCAGGGCACCGAGCTGCATCGCGGCCACGCCCGGACTCAGGGTCTGGGGCTGGGCCCCACGGGGGGGGGTTGTATCCCGGCTCGTCCCTGGGCCCCCGCCAATGCACACGGGGCCTTATCTCCCCGGGGCGGGGTCACCGTGCCCCAGGCCGGCCCGTCCCCCCCGCCCCCTTTGCACTCCGGACCCGGCGTCCCCACCGCTGGGGTGCCCCTCACTCCCGACCCGCAGCCCCTGCCAGACCAGCCCTGCCCCCACAGCCCTGCCGGTGCCCCTCACTCCCGACCCACAGCCCCTGCCAGCCCAGCTCTGCCGGTGCCCCTCACTCCCGACCCGCAGCCCCCTGCCTCAGCGGTTCTAGACAAGCCTGTAGGTCTGATCAGGGGATGGGGGCTGATATGAGCTGCACCGGCCGTTGTTACAGTCCTGGGGGGGTGGAGATGGGGCGACTGCCGGTTGAGGGACAGGGGGTGGGGGAAACCCACGTGAACCAGGTGCCCGTGTGGCTAACGGATATGAACAGCTGGGATCTCCGCTCGAGGAGGGCTGAGGTGCGGGAGGGGGAGGTGTGGGGGGGAGGTGAATAAGGGTGGGGGGTCCATAGGGAGGGAGGAGGGTGAATTGCCTTGGGGGAGTCGAAGGGCCGAGGGCCGGGGCGGGAGGTGGGGTGCACGATGTGGGGGGAGAGGGGCCGGGAGGGTGCCACACAGCAACAGAGGCAGCGGGGGGGGGGAGAGAGAGAGACCTTTCGGCCTCCTTATCTCTGTTGATTCAGCCTTGCTCGTTTCCTGATAACGAGGTGCTCTGGCCCCGGCCACCAACCACTTCCCCCGCCCCTGCACCTTCCCCAGCCAGCTCCCCCCGTCCCCGCCGAGCAGACAGCAAACCCTGGCCAGGAGGAAACCACAGAGATGCAGCCAGGTGGTAACTGGTGCATTAGCGCTGCTAAGACACAGCTGCCCCCCCCCACACCGCCCCCTCCCGGATCAGCAGCTCCCCCCACACACACACCGGGCCGGGAACTCTCGGCCGGTTGGAAACAGGCGGGAGCAGCCGCTATTCCAAACGGCAGCCGCTTGTCCCGCCGACGGGGCTCCGGGGACGTCCCCCCGTTTAATGGTGCACATGGCGCCCCGGTAGCAGGGCAGCCGGTGAGCCCCACGGTGCCACGTCCGTCCCCTTCCTGGGCGAGAGGCACCGGCCAAGCACGAGCGACTGGGCTCTGGCCTGGGCGAAATCCTCCGGCGATGGGCTCCAGGGCCTCGCTGGCTGGGGGACCCCATGAGCCGCCCCCGGCACACGCCAAAGGGCGAATCGCGGGCGAGGAGGCTGCCGATCGGGTTAGCCTTGGCCCCGGCCCTTCTCCAGCGAGCCGGGGGGGGGGGATCCCGGGACGCCCCGGCACACAGCGGCTCAGCCGCTGGCAAAGGGCCGCCGGGTGCGTGGGTGCAGGGAGGGGATATTCGGGGCCCGGATCTCTCTGGGGGCTTAGCTGTTGTGGAGAGGACAAAGGCAGCTTTCCACTCCTGCTCCCCTCCGGATCGGCCCCATGGGCCTGCCAGCCCGGTATCCTCCCCTCCCCCAGATCAGCCCCCCGGTCTCCCCCTCCCCAGATCGGACCCAGACAGCAGTGGGCTGGGGGAGTTGTGGTCCTGGGGGCGGGGAATTGGGTCTCTCTGATCACACCTGGGTCTTATCTTGCAAGCGTGATGAGTGCCAGGCAGTTTGAGGGGGGGACGGGGAGTCTGAGCGTGCGAGGGTCCGTGTGACGGGTGGCTCTGTGTGTGTGAATCTGCTTGCACTAGTGTGTGCACATGTGTCTGAATGGCTTGCATGAGTCTGTGTTTGCACGAGTTTGTCAACCTGCTTGCACGTGTTTGCGCGAGTGTGGATCTGCTTGCACGAGTGTGTTTGCACATGTTAATCTGCTTGCACGAGTGTGTGTGTTTGCACGTGTGTGTGAAGGGACTTTGTCTCTTTTACACGCTGACAACCTTGCTGACTCTGTCACCCCAATGCAGCTGTAGACAATCGAACGGCGGGGTGTAGTCATCTGAGTGTGCATCTGTGCCTGGGTCCTGTTCCCAGCTGACCCCGTGCCACTTCCAGCAGCTCGCCATGCCTCAGTTTCCCCTCCCCGGAGCCCCACCCAGGACTGCATGGTCCGGAGGCCAGGGTGACGGATGCGGCAGAAGCACCCGGAAGGAGGTGAGTCTGCGTGTGAAATGGGTCCACCCTGCTGCCGCCTCTGACGTCACCCCCCCCACCCCGTCCCCGGCGGGGCAGGAAATGGGTCCCGCCCCAGAGCGCCATCACAGAGGCAGAATCACCCGGGGGCCGTGGCGCCATGGAGCTTCCGATGGGGCTTTTTCTCCTCGTTCTCCACTTCGGGGGTGAGTCCGCTGCAGGGGGGGGCATGCAGCCCGGGGGGTGGGGAGCCCCAACCCGGGGTATCGGGGGTTGGGGAGGAGACGCCCCAGGGACGGAGAGCACCTGAATGGGAGAAATGGAGTCGTCCCCCCCCCCCAGCAGGGAAATGGTGAGCCATAGATGGATGGGTGTGTTATGGGGATGGATAGATGGATGGGGGGATGGACGGACGGATGGATGGGGAGACATAGGTCTGGATAGATGGATGGACGGACAGACGGACGGGGGTACATAGGGACAGATGGACGGATGGCTAGAGGGGACACAGGGATGGATGGATCGGGGGACATAGGGATGGACAGATGGATGGATGGATGGACGGACAGACAGACAGGTGGATGGGGGAACATAGGGCTGGATGGATGGACAGACAGACGGGGGTACATAGGGATGGATAGACAGATGGATGGGAGACACAGGGCTGGCTAGCTGGATGGACCGACGGACGGACGGACAGACGGACGGATGGATGGATGGATGGATGGACGGGGGTACATAGGGCTGGATGGATGGATGGACGGACAGATGGCTAGGGGGACACAGGAACGGATGAATGGATGGGTGGGTTCACGGGGGGTACATTGGGACAGACGGACAGACGGCTAGGGGGACACAGGAATGGATGAATGGATGGACGGACGGATGGGGGGTACATAGGGCTGGACGGATGGATGGATGGATGGATGGATGGATGGGGGTACATAGGGATGGATGGATGGATGGACAGACGGCTAGGGGGACACAGGGACGGATGGATGGACGGATGGATGGACGGACGGACGGACGGACGGGGGGTACATAGGGATGGATGGATGGATGGACGGATGGATGGATGGATGGATGGATGGGGTCCTGGCTCCCACTCCCCCACTCGGTGTGGCTGTGTGCACCGGTGTCGGGGTCTGTGTGGGTGTGAGCCCCCCCGCTTCACGCCCCCAGGGGCCCAGCCCACCCCCTCACCCCTCTCCGCTCCCCGCAGGGGCCCTGGCGGGGCCGCCCCAGCTGACCCAGCCGTCTCCGTCCCACGTGGTGGACGAGAAGATCCCGCGGCTCCACTGCCAGATGTCGGGGAGCGACATCACCACCCACGTCCTGTCCTGGTACCACCAGCCCCCCGGGCGGGGCCCCGTCTTCCTGCTGAGCCACCGGGCCGGGGACAGCAAGCCCGCGTACGGGGTCGGCATCTCGGAGCGCTTCATCGCCAGCCTGGAGCGCGACACCAACACCTTCAGCCTCACCATCGGCAACGTCAAACCCACCGACGCCGGCACCTACTTCTGTGCCGTCTGGTACGCCAACCAGTACCTCTTCGGAGAGGGCACCCGCCTCATCCTGGGAGGTGAGCCGCCGGGGATGGCGGGGGGGACCCGGAACCGGCCCGGAGCACGGCTAGAACCCAGCGGGGCGTTCTGGAGCCGGTTCTGGAGCGGGTTCTGGAGCGGGTTCTGGAGCGGCTCACGCCAGGCTGGTGCCAGAGCTGGCCCAGAGCCGGCTGGGGCTGCGACCGGAAGAACCAATCTAGAACCCACCCCAGATCAATCTAGAACATCCCAGAACCCTTCCAGATCAGAGCCGCGGAAATGTTCTGGGGCTGGCACACGATTAGCGGGGACCGGTTGAATGCTGATCTAGAACCCACCCCGGAGCAATCTAGAACACACCGTGACTCAACTTAGGATGTACCCAGAACCCTTCCAGATCAGAGCCGCAGAAATGTTCTGGAGCTGGCACATGATTAGTGGGGACCGTGCTGGGGGAAATACGTGAAACTGATCTAGAACCCACCCTGAATCACTCTAGAACGTTTCCGGAACCCCTCCAGATCAAAGCCATGAAAATGTTCTGGAGCTGGCCCATCAGTTAGGGGGGGTTAGTTGGGGCCATGCCTAGGAAAAGACCCGGGGCCGATCTAGACCCCCATCCCGAATTGATCTAGATAACACACTGAGCCGTTCTGGGTGGTTCCAGAGGGACCCGCTGGGGCAGATCTAGAACCCGCAGGGCGGCGATCTCGATTGTGAAGCGTTCTGGGTCAGAGCCCTAGAAACGCGTGGGAAGCCGTGCGCGGCCAATCGGCACCGCGTCTGGAACGTGCGGAGAACCAGATCCAGAACCTTTCTCCGACCCAGTCGAGGACCGGTCCAGAACCCACCCGGATCCCATCTAGAGCCGGCCCGGGAGACCCATCGACCCAGCCGACGGCTGATGCCGGGACCACCCCAGAATCCAGTCTAGAACCCCCCACAAAACCAGCCCCTAAAAGCCTAGAACAGAGACCGAACCGCTCCAGCGCCCACCTAGATGTGATCTAGATCCAGGACCCACCTAGAACCGAGCCCCCTCTCCCCCCGACCTGACCCTCTCCCCTCTCCGGTTCCAGGGGACCCCAGGAAGAAACGCCGGCCGCAGGTGGCCCTGCTGGGCCCGGCTCCGGCGCCCGGCCCGGCCTTCCTGTGCGTGGCCTGGGGGTTCTCCCCGGAGCCGGTCCGGCTGCGCTGGCAGGTGGACGGGCGGGAGCCGGGCCCCGGGGAGGCGTCGCCGCCGGCGGAGGGCCGGGATGGGGCCGGGGCCGCCAGCCTGCTCCGGCTCCCGCCCCGGGCCTGGCTGGAGGGGGCCCGCGTGACCTGCCGGGTGGAACACGAGACCCAGGCCCAGCAGAGCAGCGGCGAGGTGAAGGGGGCCGGGCGCCGAGGTGAGACCCCCCCCGAACCCCCAACCTCCCCACCCCCCCCCACGGTAACTCACCCCCCGATTTGTCTCTCCCCCCACACGCAGGCTGCTCGGTATCCGCCGGAGACCCCGTCCCGCTGCCCGACCCTCTCGGTAACGGGACCGCGGGGAGCACCACCCTCCAGAGCACCGGTACGGGACCCCCAACCCTCCCCCTGGGCCCCCTTTGGGGGTCACAGCCACCCCCCCTAACTGTCCCCTCTCCCCCGCAGGGGCCCCCAGCCTGGGCCGGATCCTGCTGACGGCCTGGTGCTGCTACCTGGGGTTGCTGGCCGCCAGCTGCCTCTACGGCCTGGGGGTCTCCCTCCTCGTGGGGCTGCGGGAACCCAGGCGTCCGGGGCCACCCCCACCCCCGCCGGGAGCCCGGCGGAGAGCTGGCAAGGAGCATCACTTCAAATGAGACTTCCCGGCCCCCCTTCGCTGCGCCCCGATGGTCCCCCCCAGTGCCCCCCGCCTGGGGACCGGGAACGCCCCCAAAGTGGCCCCCCACAGCCCCCGCCCGGGACCTCCAGCCCCCACCCCGGCTGTCCCCTCAGCCCCTGCTAATCGTGCCCCCCCGTATCTCTGACCCCCCCCGCACCGTGTTTCAATAAAGCCTTAAACAACTCCTGTGAGACTGACTCTGTGCACTGGGGAACCTCAGCCCCCCCCACTGCCCCACTGCTGCCCCACTGCCGCTGAGTCTGTGCAACCGGGGACTCCTGGGTTCTCTCCCCGGCGCCGGGAGGGGAGTGGAGGCTGGTGGGTTAGAGCAGGGGGGGCTGGGAGCCAGGACTCCTGGGTTCTCTCCCGGCTCTGGGAGGGGAGTGGGGGCTGGTGGTTAGAGCAGGGGCTGGGAGCCAGGACTCCTGGGTTCTCTCCCAGCTCTGGGAGGAGTGGGGCTGGTGGGTTAGAGCAGGGGGGGCTGGGAGCCAGGACTCCTGGGTTCTGCCCCCGGCTCTGGGAGGGGAGTGGGGGCTAGTAGGTCAGAGCAGGGGGGCTGGGAGCCAGGACTCCTGGGTTCTCTCCCCGGCGCCGGGAGGGGAGTGGAGGCTGGTGGGTTAGAGCAGGGGGGGCTGGGAGCCAGGACTCCTGGGTTCTCTCCCCAGCTCTGGGAGGGGAGTGGGGGCTGGTGGGTTAGAGCAGGGGGGGCTGGGAGCCAGGACTCCTGGGTTCTCTCCCGGCTCTGGGAGGGGAGTGGGGGCTGGTGGTTAGAGCAGGGGGGGCTGGGAGCCAGGACTCCTGGGTTCTCTCCCCAGCTCTGGGAGGGGAGTGGGGGCTGGTGGGTTAGAATGGGGGGCTGGGAGCCCCCAAACTCCAGCTTTCTTCTGCCCTCAGGTTCCCCCCCATTCCACTCTGTGGGGCAAAGTCCCTTCCACTGTTAATATTTAACCTGACCATCTCCCCGCCCCCCATCTGACCTCCTGCCACCCTGAGTTTGAGCCATGGGGCGGGGGGGGGAGCCACCCGCCCCCAGTGCAGTGTCTGCCAGGGAACAGGACATGGGGCATTTCCCCTCGGGGGCGGATGGCGGGGGGGCTCTCTGGGGTGGGGGGATGGGAGCCCCGCCCCAGATAACAGGCCCTTATCTGCGGTGAGCAGCTGAGCCGGGCAGGGGTCAGGGCTGTGGGGCTGGGCCGGGTGCCGTGGGGCCGGGGTGTGCGGGGATGGGCCCCCGGCTGCTGCCGCGTGTCCTGCTCCCCGCGGTGGCCTTCCTCATCCTCCTCTTCCTCTCCGGCCTCCGGCTCCGTGAGTGACCCCCCCAATCACTGCCCCAGCCCCCCCACGTGCCCCATACAGCCCCTCTGGCCCCATGGGACTCCCCACCACTTCCCTACAGCTCCCTCACGCTCCCCCACTGGGTGACGCGACCCCCGCCTAGCACCCACACCAGCCTCTGCCTCCGGGCGTGAGGGGGCCGGCCCCACAGACCTGCTCCCCCACTGCCACCCCCGACACCGGGCCCCCCAGCTCCTCCCTCCGCTACGTGCCGGGCTGTGTACGAACGGGGGGGGCGGATTGTGTCGGTCCGTGGGACAGCGGGGGGGGCGGCGGTGCTCTGGCCTGCACGGGCTGTTGCATGTACCAGGCGTGTTCTTAGCATGTCACCTGCATGTAGCCTGCCCCTGTGCCTAGACTGCTGGCCGGACGCTTGTCTGTTGTTAGTGTGTGCAAAGCCAGAGCCCTGCAGGGATGGTCCCCTATGCGTCATGCGTGTCGTTAGCGTGTGCAAACCGGGGAGACCATTGGGAATGGGGGGGGGACTGTCCATCTGTCCGTGTGTCTGAGCTCTGTCCTTCCCCCCCCCCCCCCCCGGAACAGCAGAGGTGCAGCTCTCGGCCTGCGTTCGGGGCGGGCGGCCCTGCGGCTGGCTCGGGGGCAGAGGGGCGACGGCCCCCCCTGAACGGGACGGGAAGGTGAGACCCCCCCTTGTGCTCCCCTCCAAACCCTGCCCCAAATCTCGCCCCCCTCCCAGCCCTGACTCCTGCCCCCATCCCTACCCCAAAACCTCCCCACCGCCCCGTTCCACCTGCCCCACTCCCTGATCCTGACCCCCCGCCCCACAGAGAACCTGTCTGCTGTGTCCCCTCTGCAGCCGCCCCATCGCTCCCCGACGAGCGGCTCCCGCCTGCCCCTTCCCAGGCATGGGACCCCCCCTCCGCCCCGGGCCCCCCGCTGCCCAGGCCAAGGCTTCCAGATCAGCCGCCTCCTGGCAGCTTTCAGGGCCTGCGTGACTCCGGGGGGAGAAATCCTGCTGTGGGAGTATCTGGCCGGCTGGAAAGAACTGATCAAGTGAGTCCACCCCGGTGTCACAGGCTGCCCCGCCCCAGAGGTGGCCGCATCTCAGCGCCGGGCGAGGGGTCCCTGGGTAACTGGCCACCCCGCCCCAGAGGTGGGCGCATCTCAGCGCCGGGCGAGGGGTCCCTGGGTAACCGGCCGCCCCGCCCCAGAGGTGGCCGCATCTCAGCGCCGGGCGAGGGGTCTCTGGGTAACCGGCCACCCTGCCCCAGAGGTGGCTGCATCTCAGCGCCAGGCGAGGGGTCCCTGGGTAATCGGCCACCCCGCCCCAGAGGTGGCTGCATCTCAGCGCCAGGCGAGGGGTCCCCGGGTAACCGGCCGCCCCACCCTAGAGGTGGCTGCATCTCAGCGCTAGGCGAGGGGTCCCCGGGTAACCAGCCGCCCCGCCCCAGAGGTGGCTGCATCTCGTCCTGGGTAACCAGCCGCCCCGCCCCAGAGGTGGCTGCATCTCAGCGCCGGGCGAGGGGTCCCCGGGTAACCGGCCGCCCCGCCCCAGAGGTGGGCGCATCTCAGCGCCGGGCGAGGGTCCCCGGGTAACCGGCCACCCCGCCCTAGAGGTGGCTGCATCTCAGCGCCGGGGGAGGGGTCCCTGGGTAACCGGCCGCCCCGCCCCAGAGGTGGCTGCATCTCAGCGCTGGGCGAGGGGTCCCTGGGTAACCGGCCGCCCCGCCCCAGAGGTGGCTGCATCTCAGCGCCGGGCGAGGGGTCCCTGGGTAACCGGCCGCCCCGCCCCAGAGGTGGCTGCATCCCAGCACCGGGCGAGGGCTCAGCTGTCCCCCCCTCTCTCTCTCCCCCCCAGGCTGATAGACGCTCTGGGGGCCGCGTTCGGCCTCCTGGCGCGGGAGACGCAGACGAAGATGGAGATCCTGGAGGGGCACCGCTCGGGGCCGCACGCCCCTCACTACCGCACCCTGCAGGCCATGGTGGCCTTCGAGCTGCGGCGGGGCCGGGTGGGGCTCCGGGTGCTGCCCCCGGACCAGCCCCCCTCGGGGAGCCGGACTCTGCTGCGCCTCCACCGGGCTCTCAAGTGGCTGGAGCTGTTCCTCGGGAAGCTGGGCCGCAGTGGGGCGGAGGACGACCCCTCCCAGCTGTGCGCCGAGGCCTACCAGGCGGCCCTGGCCCGGTACCACGGCTGGTGGGTGCGGCAGGCGGCCGGGCTGGCTTTCCTGGCCCTGCCCTCGCGCCGGGAGCTGTACGGGCTCGTCTGCGCCGAGGGGGAGCGGGAGGCCCAGGCCGTGCTGCTGGAGGCCGTCGGCACCATCGCCGGGGTGTATAACGTCACCCAGCAGCTGTACGCCGCCCGCGGCCTGCTGGAGCTGCCCTGAGCGGCCGCCGGGGGGCGCCGGAGAGGACAAGTCGGAGGGCACTGGGGGCACCGGGTCTGCTCAGCGTTAGGACGGGAACTGGCTGGCTCAGGGGGGTGGGAATGGGGCAGGGGCCTGTCCCCTCCGGGGGGCGCCGGCCCCCACCCAGCCCCAGGGCAGGGACTGGCTGGCTCAGGGGGGCGGGGAGTGGGGCAGGGGCCTGTCCCCTCTGGGGGGCGCTGGCTCCCCCCCGGCCCCAGGGCAGGGACTGGCTGGCTCAGGGGGGCAGGGAATGGGGCAGGGGGCCTGTCCCCTCTGGGGGCGCCGGCTCCCACCCGGCCCCAGGGCGGGGACTGGCTGGCTCCGGGGGGCGGGGATGGGGCAGGGGCCGGTCCCCTCTAGGGCAGGGCGCTGGGCGCGGTTGTGAACCAGCGGCCCCAGAAACGGTGCCAAGTAAAGAGACGCCCTGAGCTCGACGTGGTTGCCGGAGTCTTTTGTCGCGAGACGCGTTTCGCCGCCCGGCCAGGCTGGTCTCTGGGCCTCCTCGGGGGGAGGATCCCGTAGGGGTCGCTCCCCACCCCCAATGGAAATGTGGGGCAGCCCCCCCCAGGCCAGCGCCTGGCCCCTGCCGGGGGTGCACGGGGTGGGTCTCAGTGCAGCCGTGTGACCCCCGTGGGCAGCTCCCCTCTGGGGGGCGCGGTGTGGGCAGGGCCGTGGGGCAGGGGTGGGGGGGACACAGGGCAGAGGTGGGGTTGGGGAGGGCCGTGGGGCAGGGCTGGGGACACAGGGCAGAGGTGGGGCAGGGCCATGGGGCAGGGGTGGGGACACAGGGTGGGGTTGGGGAGGCCCGTGGGGCAGGGCTGGGGACACAGGGTGGGGTTGGGCAGGGCTGGGGACACAGGGCAGAGGTGGGGCGGGGCCATGGGGCAGGGCTGGGGACACAGGGTGGGGTTGGGGAGGGGCTGGGGGGACACAGGGCGGAGTCGGGCGGTGACATCACACGTGATGTGATGATGTCACACCGGGCTCTGCTGACATCATGGCCCCAGGCGGTGACATCACGGCCACGCCAGGCACAAGGGGTGACGTCACCCTGCTATCTGGTGACACCCCTGTGACATCACACGTGACATGTGATGTCATCATGACACATGGAGACTTTTTGGTGACGTGGCGATGACGTCAGAGTGAGTGACAACGGTCCGCGGGGCTCGCGCCGTGGCCACTCTGCCGTAAAGCGGACCCGGCGGGCGTCGCAAAGGGGAATTGGACCCGCTGCCGTAAAACAAGGCCGGAGCACGTCGCAAGCCGCGCCGCCGTAAAGCGATACCGCCGCGTGTGTCGTAAAGCCAACCCGGCCGGGGGTCCATGGGGACGGGCGGAATCCGCCACACCGCCGTAAAGCGCGACACGGGCGGCTGCCGTAAAACCACCCCCCGCGAGGGCTGAGCGTGGCCGTAAAGCGTCGCCGCCCGCGGGCAGGCCCCGCCTCCTGACCTTGCCGTAAAGCGCGGAGCGGGCCCCCCCGGAAGGAGATGTCGTAAAACCGCCTCGCCATCCCCCTCGCCCGGCGGCCGGGTTTTACGACAGTGTCGCGCGGTGCCGGGGGACGATGGCGGCGGCGGCGCTGGCGGTGTCCGGGCTCCGGGTCGGGCCGGCGGGGGGGGCCCCGGACTGGGCGGGGCGGCCCCTGAGCACCGGGGTGAGCGGGGTCCCGGGGCGGGGCCGGGGCAGGGAGGGGGAGGAGGGTCCCGGGTGGGGAGGGGCAGGAAGGGGGAGGGGCAGGAGGTTGGGGTCCCAGGCACGGGGGCAGGGGAGGGGCAGGAGGTTGGGGTCCCAGGCGCGGGGGCAGGGAAGGGGAGGGGCAGGAGATTGGGGGTCCCAGAGGGGAGGGGCAAGAGGTTGGGGTCCCAGGCGCGGGGGCAGGGAAGGGGAGGGGCAGGAGGTTGGGGACCTGGGGCAGGGGAGGAGGGTCCGGGGAGGGGCAGGGAGAGGGGAGGGCAGGAGGTTGGGGGTCCCAGGCGCGGGGCAGGGAGGGGGGGAGGGGCCGGAGGTTGGGGGTCCCCGAGGGGGAGGGGCAGGGCGAGGGGGAGGGGCAGGAGTGTGGGGGTCCCAGGCGCGGGGGGGGCAGGGGGGGGAGGAGGGTCCCAGAGGGGAGGGGCAGGGAGAGGGGAGGGGCAGGAGGTTGGGGTCCCAGGCGCGGGGGCTCTGCGCTCACCCCCTCTCCCCCAGACAACCATCATCGCGGTGGAGTTCGACGGGGGGGTCGTGATCGGCGCCGACTCGCGGACAACCACGGGGTGAGCGGGGGGGGCGGGGGCCGGGGTTCGGGTCTCCCGGGGGGGGCGCGTCCTGGTCCCCGCCCCCCCCCCCAACAAATGGTTTGGGTCGGTCTCACCCCCGGTGTGGCTGTCACAAAGGGGCACACCCGGGGCGGGGCAGGGAGGAAACATGCTGCTGTGTTATGGTAGGGTCTCCCCGGCGCCCCGGGTTGTTATTGTAGGGGGGGCGGGTGAGGGGCAGGTGAGCTCCCCTCCATGGCTGTATCTCCCTGTCCAGGGGTGGGGGGGCTTTGTTATGGTAGGGTCTCTGGGGCGGGGGGTGCAGTGTTTTGGTAGGGTCTCCGGGGGTGGAGGGAGGCTTGGGGGACCTAGACAAATCAGACGATTGGGCCAAAAGAAACCTGATGAGCTTCAACAAGAGTCCTGCCCTTGGGACGGGAGAATCCCGGGCACTGACACAGACCAGGGACCGAGTGGCCGGGCAGCAGCTCTGCAGAAAAGGACCTAGGGGTTACGGTGGACGAGAAGCTGGATAGGAGTCAGCAGTGGCCCTTGTTGCCAAGAAGGCTAACGGCATTGTGGGCTGTATAAGTAGGGGCATTGCCAGCAGATCGAGGGACGTGATCATTCCCCTCTACTCAGCACTGGTGAGGCCTCATCTGGAGACTGGGTCCAGTTTTGGGCCCCCCACTACAAGAAGGATGTGGACAAATTGGAGAGAGTCCAGCGGAGGGCAACAAAAATGCTGAGGGGGCTGGAGCACATGACTTATGAGGAGAGGCTGAGGGAACTGGGATTGTTTAGTCTGCAGAAGAGAAGAATGAGGGGGGATTTGATAGCTGCTTTCAACTACCTGAAAGGGGGATCCAGAGAGGATGGAGCTCGGCTGGTCTCAGTGGTGGCAGATGACAGAACAAGGAGCAATGGGCTCAGGTTGCAGTGGGGCAGGTCTAGGGTGGATATTAGGAAACACTGTGTCCCTAGGCGGGTGGTGAAGCACTGGGATGGGTTCCCTGGGGAGGGGGTGGGATCTCCACCCTTAGAGGTGTTTCAGGCCCGGCTTGGCACAGCCCTGGCTGGGAGGGTTTAGCTGGGGGGGGTCCTGCTCCGAGCAGGGGGTGGGACTGGATCCCTCCCGAGGGCCCGTCCCGCCCTGGAGTCTCTGGGTCTGTGATGCTGACGCTCCGGCTCCGGCTCCCGCAGCTCCTACGTGGCTAATCGAGTGACGGACAAACTGACGCCCATCCACGAGCGCATCTTCTGCTGCCGCTCCGGCTCCGCCGCCGACACCCAGGCCATCGCCGACGCCGTGGCCTATCAGCTGGGCTTCCACAGGTACCGGCCCCGCCCCCTGGGCCCCTGGCTCCGCCCCCTGGGCACTAGCCCCGCCCCTGGCTCTGCCCCCTGGGCACTAACTGCACCCCTGGGCCCCTAGCCCCACCCCCAGGCCATCGCCCACGCCGTGGCCTATCAGCTGGGCTTCCACAGGTGCCGGCCCCGCCCCCTGGCTCCTGGCCCCACCCTCTGGCCCCTAGCCCCACCCCTGGCCCCGCCCCCGGGCACTAACTGCACCCCTGGGCCCCTAGCCCCACCCCCAGGCCATCGCCAACGCTGTGGCCTATCAGCTGGGCTTCCACAGGTGCCGGCCCCGCCCCCTGGGCTCCTAGCTCCGCCCCCTGGCTCCTAACCCTGCCCCCAGGCCATCGCCAACGCCGTGGCCTATCAGCTGGGCTTCCACAGGTACTGGCCCCGCCCCCTGGCTCATGGCCCCGCCCCCTAGCTCATGGCCCCGCCCCCAAGCCATCGCCAATGCTGTGGCCTATCAGCTGGGCTTCCACAGGTACCGGCCCCGCCCCCCTGGCTCATGGCCCCGCCCCCTAGCTCATGGCCCAGCCCCCAAGCCATCGCCAATGCTGTGGCCTATCAGCTGGGCTTCCACAGGTGCCGGCCCCGCCCCCTGGCCCCTGGCCCCACCCCCTGGCCCCTAGCCCCACCCCGGCCCCGCCCGGGCACTAACTGCACCCCTGGATCCTAGCCCCACCCCCAGGCCATCACCAACGCCGTGGCCTATCAGCTGGGCTTCCACAGGTGCCGGCCCTGGCTCCTGGCCCCGCCCCTGGGTTCCTAGCTCCGCCCCCTGGCTCCTAACCCTGCCCCCAGTCCTTTGCTGATGCTGTGGCCTATCAGCTGGGCTTCCACAGGTGCCGGCCCCGGCTCCATTCCCCCCACCCGGGGCCGGGGGGAGTGGGACGGGCCCCTGACCCTGCTCCCTGCCCCGCAGCATCGAGCTGGACGAGCCGCCCCTGGTGCACACGGCCGCCAGCCTCTTCAAGGAGATGTGTTACCGCTACCGTGAGGACCTCATGGCCGGCATCATCGTCGCCGGCTGGGACAGGCGCAAGGGGGGGCAGGTGAGCGGCCCCTGGGGGCGCTGCGGAGTCGGGGCTGGCCCCGGTGCCCCCAAAAGCTTCCCTTCCACCTGCTTCCATCCAGCCCCATAGCGTCTCCCTGAGATACGGGGCCTTCAGTCCCTGGCCCCGGGCAGCGTCTGACACAGCCGCCCCGCCCCAGGGGTGTCCCCGGGTCCCCGGCTGCCCTGCCCCAGAGGTGGGCGCATCTCCACACCAGCTGTGGGGTCCCCGGGTCCCCGGCCGCCCCGCCCCAGGGATGTCCCTGGGTAACCGGCCGCCCCGCCCCAGAGGTGGGCGCATCTCAGCGCCGGGCGAGGGGTCCCTGGGTAACCGGCCGCCCCGCCCCAGAGGTGGCTGCATCTCAGCGCCGGGCGAGGGGTCCCCGGGTCCCCGGCCGCCCCGCCCCAGAGGTGGCTGCATCTCAGCGCCAGGCGAGGGGTCCCTGGGTAACCGGCCGCCCCGCCCCAGAGGTGGGCGCATCTCAGCGCCGGGCGAGGGGTCCCTGGGTAACCGGCCGCCCCGCCCCAGAGGTGGGCGCATCTCAGCGCCGGGCGAGGGGTCCCTGGGTCACCGGCCGCCCCGCCCCAGAGGTGGGCGCATCTCAGTGCCGGGCGAAGGGTCCCTGGGTCACCGGCCGCCCCGCCCCAGAGGTGGGCGCATCTCAGCGCCGGCCGCGCTCTCTGGCTCTCTCCGCCCCAGGTGTTCGCGGTGCCCATGGGCGGGATGATGGTTCGCCAGCCCTTCTCGGTGGGCGGCTCGGGCAGCTCCTACATCTACGGCTTCGTCGACGCCTCCTACAAGCCGGGCATGAGCCGGGAGGAGTGTCTGAGCTTCACGGCCAATGGTAACGACCTGCCCCCCCGGCTCCCCCTCCCCTGCTGGGCGGCCTGCCCCGGCGAGGGGCTGGGACCCAGGAGTCCGGGCCGCGCCCCTCCCCCTGACGCGCTCTGCTCTCCTCTCCCCTTGCAGCGCTGGCGCTGGCCATGCAGCGGGACGGCTCCAGCGGCGGGGTGATCCGGCTGGCCGCCATCACGGAGCAGGGCGTGGAGCGCCAGGTCATCCTGGGCAACCGGCTGCCGGGCTTCTCCGCCCCCTGAGGGGGGGCCCCCCGACCCCCCCGCAACGCACGGATTAAACTATCGGAACCCACGCCCGGCCTCTCTCCTTCCAGCAGGACGCCTGGGTTCTCTCCCCAGCTCTGGGAGGGGAGTGGGGGCTGGTGGGTGAGAGCAGGGGGGGCTGGGAGCCAGGACTCCTGGGTTCTCTCCCGGGCTCTGGGAGGGGAGTGGGGGCTGGTGGGTTAGAGCAGGGGGGGCTGGGAGCCAGGACTCCTGGGTTCTCTCCCAGCTCTGGGAGGGGAGTGGGGGCTGGTGGGTCAGAGTGGGGCGCTGGGAGCCAGGACTCCCAGGTTCTCTCCCTGGCTCTGGGAGGGGAGTGGTGGCTGGTGGTTAAAGCAGGGGGGGCTGGGAGCCAGGACTCCTGGGTTCTCTCCCTGGCTCTGGGAGGAGTGGGGCTGGTGGGTTAGAGCAGGGGGGGCTGGGAGCCAGGACTCCTGGGTTCTCTCCCAGGCTGTGGGAGGGGAGTGGGGGCTGGGGGGTTCGAGCAGGGGGGGCGGGGAGCCCGGACTCCTGGGTTCTCTCCCTGGCTCTGGAAGGGGAGTGGGGGCTGGTGGTTAGAGCAGGGGGGGCTGGGAGCCAGGACTCCTGGGTTCTCTCCCTGGCTCTGGAAGGGGTGCGGGGGCTGGTGGGTTAGAGCAGGGGGGGCTGGGAGCCAGGACTCCTGGGTTCTCTCCCAGCTCTGGGAGGAGTGGGGCTGGTGGGTCAGAGCAGGGGAGGTCGGAGCCAGGACTCCTGGGTTCTCTCCCCGGCTCTGGGAGGGGAGTGGGGGCTGGTGGGTCAGAGCAGGGGGGGCTGGGAGCCAGGACTCCTGGGTTCTCTCCCAGCTCGGGGAGGGTGGTGGGGGCTGGGAACCAGGACTCCTGGGTTCCTGTGGGGCAGGCTGTTCCCCGTTTCCAGCCCCTGTGCTGGGGGGCGGGGGGGGGCTGCCCTGCTGGTTCCCCGGCAGCGCTGGCTGAGCAAACGGGCTGGGCCGTGGCGGGCGGGGGGGGAATTTGGCCGCTGGCCCGGCCCTGGCCCTGGCGGGTGTAACGCAGGGAGCTGCTGCCTGGCGCCAGCGTCGCCCTTATCACCCCCCCCCCCCAGCTCCGTGTGCGGCCGGGCCGGGCGCCAGGACGGGGGCTGTTCCCAGCCGGCGGCGCCGGATCTCGGCCCCAGCTCGGTCGGGGGTGGGGGGGGACGATGGCCCCGGCTCCCCCGGTCAGACACCAAACCCCACTGAATCTCAATCCTCCTTTATGGAAACGCTGGTGAAATCCTCCCCACACACACTCACTGCCCCACAACCCCCCCCCCCCGAGTCCAGCCCCATATCGCCCCCCAGGCGAGCGCCCTCTGCAGGGTCCTCGGCAGGGGTGGAGGAATCCCACGTGCCGGCTTCGGGGGTGTCCGGAGCAGTTGGTGCTGGGGGTCCCAGCCCCCATCAGTCAGTGGAGGCGATGCCGTGGGGGGCTGGCAGGTGCCGTGGGGCAGTCCCCCGTCAGCTGGTGGAGATGATCCCGGGGGGGGCTGGCGGGCACCGTGGGGTGGCCCCCTCAGCAGGTGGAGGCGATGCCGCAAAGGGCAGGCGGGCGCCATGGGGCAGATGCCCCCTCAGCAGGTGGAGGCGATGCCGCGAAGGGCAGGCGGGCGCCGTGGGGCAGACGCCCCCTCAGCAGGTGGAGGCGATGCCGGGGGGGGCTGATGGGCGCCGTGGGGCGGCCCCCCCATCAGCCGGTGGAGTCCATGGCCGCGGTGGCGGAGTCCAGCTGGTGGCGGAAGGAGACTCGCGCCTTCCCGCTGAAGAAGGCCCCGTCCGGCTCGCTGCTGGTGGAGGGCGTGGAGCGGGCGCGGGGGGCCGGGCCCCCCTCCGTGGGGCGGGCGGGGGCACCTGGGGGGCAGAGAAGGGGGAGGGCGGGAGCTGAGAACAGGATCACGGGGGGAATCGGGAGGATGTGGGGGAATGGGGCGGATCTGGGGGCAGGGCAGATCTGGTGGGGCGCCATGGAGAGGAATGGGGTAGATCTGGGGGCAGGAAGGCCGTGGGGGGGGTGCTCTCACCTGGGGGGCCAGGGGCCCCTTTCCTGCGGCGTTTCCGGCGCCCGGCCCAGGAGAAGCAGCGCAGGAGCCGGGCCCCCATCCGGCCGGGGGTCTGTGGGGCAGAGCAGGGGGTCAGGCAGGGCCCTGATGGGGGGCGCAGGGACTCTACCCCCATGTCACTGGGGTGGGAGCCGACCCCCCCCCCCCGGCTGCCATGGCCCAATACCAGCCAGGCTGGGAGCCCAGAGCGTCCCCCAATCCGTGGGGCTCGGACCCCCATGGCCCCTCCCGTCTTGTGCCTGGCAGAGCCGCTGCACCCCCAGATCTCCCCCCTCCCGGGCTCTCTGCCCAGCCCCCGCTGCACCCCAGATCTCCCCTCCCAGGCTCTCTTCCCAGCCCCCGCTGCACCCCCAGATCCCTCCCGGGCTCTCTGCCCAGCCCCCGCTGCACCCCAGATCTCTCCCGGGCTCTTTGCCCAGCCCCTGCACCCCCAGATCTCCCCCTCCCGGCTCTCTGCCCAGCCCCCGCTGCACCCCAGATCTCCACCCTCCCAGGCTCTCTGCCCAGCCCCTGCTGCACCCCAGATCTCCACCCTCCCAGGCTCTCTGCCCAGCCCCCGCACCCCCAGATCTCCCCTCCCGGGCTCTTTGCCCAGCCCCGCTGCACCCCCAGATCTCCCTCCCGGGCTCTCTGCCCAGACCCCTGCACCCCCAGATCTCCCCTCCCGGGCTCTCTGCCCAGCCCCACTGCACCCCCAGATCTCCCCGCTGCACCCCAGATCTCCCCCTCCCGGGCTCTCTGCCCAGCCCCGCTGCACCCCCAGATCTCCCTCCCGGGCTCTTTGCCCAGCCCCTGCACCCCAGATCTCCCCCTCCCGGGCTCTCTGCCCAGCCCCCGCTGCACCCCAGATCTCCCCCTCCCGGGCTCTCTGCCCAGCCCCCGCTGCACCCCCAGATCTCCCCCTCCCGGGCTCTCTGCCCAGCCCCCGCTGCACCCCAGATCTCCACCTCCCAGGCTCTCTGCCCAGCCCCCGCTGCACCCCCAGATCTCCCCTCCCAGGCTCTCTGCCCAGCCCCCGCTGCACCCCCAGATCTCCCCTCCCGGGCTCTTTGCCCAGCCCCCTGCACCCCAGATCTCCCTCCCGGGCTCTCTGCCCAGACCCCTGCACCCCCAGATCTCCCCTCCCGGGCTCTCTGCCCAGCCCCCGATGCACCCCCAGATCTCCCCGCTGCACCCCCAGATCTCCCCCTCCCGGGCTCTCTGCCCAGCCCCGCTGCACCCCAGATCTCCCCTCCCGGGCTCTTTGCCCAGCCCCCTGCACCCCCAGATCTCCCCCTCCCGGGCTCTCTGCCCAGCCCCCTGCTGCACCCCAGATCTCCCCCTCCCGGGCTCTCTGCCCAGCCCCCGCTGCACCCCAGATCTCCCCTCCGGGCTCTTTGCCCAGCCCCTGCACCCAGATCTCCCTCCCGGGCTCTCTGCCCAGCACCCTGCACCCCCCACACCCCTCTTCCCTGGGGGTCCCCCTACACCTCGCGCTGGGCCCCCCAGCCCTCCCCTCCCCCCCTTACCTGGCGGTCTCTGGCTGGCAGGGCCCCCGCCGGCCCCCCCCGCGCTCGGCGCTGGGGCGGCCCCCGCGCGAGGTGGCCGGCGGCCCGGCGCCCCCTCGCTGCAGCTGGCTCTGGGGCGTGTCTGCCGGGGGGCCTGGGACTGGCTGGGGCCCGCCCCCCCCCTTGGCAAATACCGGCCGCCGCCCAGCTCCGCCCCCCCCTCGGGGCCAGCCCTCGGCGGGGGAGGGGAGAGGCTGGGCTGGCAGGGGCTGCGGGTCGGGAGTGAGGGGCACCCCTGAGCTGGGGGGGGCAGGGGCTGCGGGTCGGGAGTGAGGGGCACCGGCAGGGCTGGGGGCTGACCTGGGGGCTGTGGGTCGGGAGTGAGGGGCACCGGCAGGGCTTGGGGGCAGGGGGCTGCAGGTCGGGACTGAGGGGCACCAGCAGGGCTGGGGGGCTGAGCTGGGGGGGCTGCGGGTCGGGAGTGAGGGGCACCGGCAGGGCTTGGGGGCAGGGGCTGCAGGTCGGGAGTGAGGGGCACCGGCAGGGCTGGGGGCAGGGGCTGCAGGTCGGGAGTGAGGGGCACCAGCAGCGCTGGGGGCTGAGCTGGGGGCTGCGGGTCGGGAGTGAGGGGCACCAGCAGGGCTGGGGGCTGAGCTGGGGGCTGCAGGTCGGGAGTGAGGGGCACTGGCAGGGCTGGGGGCTGAGCTGGGGGCTGCGGGTCGGGAGTGAGGGGCACCAGCAGGGCTGGGGCTGAGCTGGGGCTGCGGGTCGGGAGTGAGGGGCACCAGCAGGGCTGGGGGGGCTGAGCTGGGGGGGCTGCGGGTCGGGAGTGAGGGGCACCGGCAGGGCTGGGGGGCTGCAGGTCGGGAGTGAGGGGCACCGGCAGGGCTGAGGGGGCTGAGCGGGGGGGGCTGCGGGTCGGGAGGGAGGGGCACCGGCAGGGCTGGGCGGCAGCGGGCAGCGGGTCGGGAGTGAGGGGCACCGGCAGCTGCCGGGATCTGGCCCCACGGCCCAGCCCCACTTGTGGGGGCCGTGGGGTGCCCGGGGCAGCGCAGGAGGGTTTGTTCTTGCAGGGTCTCCCCGGCGCCCATCCCGGGGGTCCCACCCCGGCCCCAGCTGCCCCCGATGGGGCCCCCCCAGACCCCCCCTCCCGCCTGTGGGGCAGGGCGTCTCCCTGGCAGCCGGAGGGAGGAGGCCGGGCCGGGCTGTCCCGGGACCCGCTCCAAGCTCCCCCCACAACTTCCCCTTCCCGGCCCAGCGCCGCCGGGACCCACCCAGCCGCGCACCCCCGGGCCGTGGGGCCGGGCGGGGACACCCCTGGGTAAGTGGCGGGGTTTCCCGCGGGGGGGGGCAGATCCTAGACCCCCTCCCCGTGCCCCCCCCGGGACGCCCCTCGCCCTGGGGGTCGCTGCTGGTCCCTCCCGGTCCCCGCCCCATAACCCGTTACCCGGAGCGACCTCAGCCCCCTGCTCCTCGCCGACGACGGGACCCTCCCCAGAAGCAGCCACGTGGGGGGGGCTGCGGGGACAGAGCCGCTCTCTGTCCCCCCCCCGTTACCAGCCCCCCCCCCCCCGCCCCCGGCCAGGCTCGGTCCCCCACGTGACTCGGAACTGACTCACAATCTCCGTTTGCTAATTACACCCGCAGGCGGGGGGGGGGGCTGCGGGTCGGGAGTGAGGGGCACCCAGAGCTGGGGGGGCTGCGGGTTGGGAGTGAGGGGCACCGCAGGCCTGTGGGGGGCAGGATTGAGGGGTACTGGGGGGTTGGCAAGGGCTGTGGGTTGAGGCTGGCAGGACTGGGGGCCACAGGTGGGGCGGGGAGGCTTGTGGGGCGGGGTGGACTGGGGGATCCAGCAGGGGGCTGTGGGGCAGGGCGGGGGGCCAAAGGCCGTCCCCCCCAACTAGCGCTGGCCCCTCCCTGGTGCCCCCCATCCCCATAGTGACGGTCTGGGCCCCAGGCCAGGGGCCGCTGTTACATAAGCAGCCGGGGGGGGGGGCTGCTCCCTGCCATTAACCCCACAGTGGCCCCCGCGTCACTGATGGAGCAACCTGGGTCATCCCCCACTTCCCCTGGGGGGCATTATCCGGGGGGGGGCCGGGCCTGACACCCCCCACCAGGAATTTGTCCCAGGAAACCCAGCCGCTCCCCCCCCCCCCCTTGGCACTCTGCGCTGCCGTCTCCCCGGCTCTGGGAGGGGTGGGGGCTGGGAGCCAGGACTCCTGGGTTCTCTCCCTGGTGCTGGGAGGGGAGTGGGGGCTGGTGGGTTAGAGCAGGGGGGGCTGGGAGCCAGGACTCCTGGGTTCTCTCCCTGGCTCTGGGAGGGTGGGGCTGGGAGCCAGGACTCCTGGGTTCTCTCCTGCTCTGGGAGGGGTGGGGCTGGGAGCCAGGACTCCTGGGTTCTCTCCCCAGCTCTGGGAGGGGTGGGGGCTGAGAGCCAGGACTCCTGGGTTCTCTCCCCGGCTCTGGGAGGGGTGGGGGCTGGTGGGGTAGAGAAGGGGGGCTGGGAGCCAGGACTCCTGGGTTCTCTCCCCAGCTCTGGGAGGGGTGGGGGCTGGGAGCCAGGACTCCTGGGTTCTCTCCCTGCTCTGGGAGGGGTGGGGGCTGGGAGCCAGGACTCCTGGGTTCTCTCCCCGGCTCTGGGAGGGGAGCGGGGCCTGGTGGGTTAGAGCAGGGGGGGCTGGGAGCCAGGACTCCTGGGTTCTCTCCCCGGCTCTGGGAGGGGTGGGGGCTGGGAGCCAGGACTCCTGGGTTCTCTCCCTGCTCTGGGAGGGGTGGGGGCTGGGAGCCAGGACTCCTGGGTTCTCTCCCCCCCATCTCAGCTCCTCTCCGGGCACAGGCTGGCACCATGCAGACCCTGGCTGGCCCCTTCGCGGGGGGCACCTCGCTGGACGCCTCGGACCTGCAGGTGGACGGGGACGAAGTGGAGGGGCTGCGGGAGGGCGAGGAGGCAGGTGAGTGGGGGGGCCCCAGGAGGAGGTGTGGGGGGGGCTCCCTGGCACGGCATGGAGGGGGGGGCAGCCCAACCCTCGCGGCCAAGGGGGCGGAGTGTCAGGACCCTCCCCAGGAACCCAGGCGTCCTGGTGCCCGGCCCGCCCGAGCTGGGGTTCGGTGTGTCCGTGTGTCCGGCACTCAGCAGGGGGCTTTGCGGCCACCGTGCATGCTGGGGGGGGGGGTCCGTGTGTCTGCCCCCCTGACCCGTCCGTCCGTCCCGCAGGGGGGCCGCTCTACCCCTTCCTGGTGGTCTATGACCTGAAGCCGCTCAAGTCGCAGGGGCCGGTGTTTGCCAAGGGGGTGCCCGTCACCGCCCGGGTGGAGGGCACCGAGCGGTACACCACCGGCTCCAAGGTGAGTGGGGCAGGGGCTGGGGGCCCGGACTCCTGGGTTCTCTCCCCGGCTCTGGGAGGGGAGGGGAGCGGGGGCTGGTGGGTTAGAGCAGGGGGGCTGGGAGCCAGGACTCCTGGGTTCTCTCCCCGGCTCTGGGAGGGGAATGGGGCTGGTGGGTTAGAGCAGGGGGGGCTGGGAGCCAGGACTCCTGGGTTCTCTCCCCAGCTCTGGGAGGGGAGTGGGGGCTGGTGGGTCGGAGCAGGGGGGGCTGGGAGCCAGGACTCCTGGGTTCTCTCCCCGGCTCTGGGAGGAGTGGGGCTGGTGGGTTAGAGCAGGGGCTGGGAGCCAGGACTCCTGGGTTCTCTCCCGGCTCTGGGAGGAGTGGGGCTGGTGGGTTAGAGCAGGGGGGCTGGGAGCCAGGACTCCTGGGTTCTCCCCCCGGGCTCTGGGAGCGGAGTGGGGGCTGGTGGGTCGGAGCAGGGGCTGGGAGCCAGGACTCCTGGGTTCTCTCCCGGCTCTGGGAGGAGTGGGGCTGGTGGGTCAGAGCAGGGGGCTGGGAGCCAGGACTCCTGGGTTCTCTCCCCGGCTCTGGGAGGGGAGTGGGGACTGGTGGGTTAGAGCAGGGGGGGCTGGGAGCCAGGACTCCTGGGTTCTCTCCCCAGCTCTGGGAGGGGAGTGGGGGCTGGTGGGTCGGAGCAGGGGGGCTGGGAGCCAGGACTCCTGGGTTCTCTCCCCAGCTCTGGGAGGGGAGTGGGGGCTGGTGGGTCGGAGCAGGGTGGGGGCTGGGAGCCAGGACTCCTGGGTTCTCCCCCCGGGCTCGGGGAGGGGAGGGGGGGCGGGTGGGTCGGAGCAGGGGGGCTGGGAGCCAGGACTCCTGGGTTTTCCCCCCGGCTCTGGGAGGGGAGTGGGGGCGGGTGGGTCAGAGCAGGGGGGGGCTGGGAGCCAGGACTCCTGGGTTCTCTCCCCGGCTCTGGGAGGGGACTGGGACCTGGTGGGGCTGAGCAGGGGGGGCTGGGAGCCAGGACTCCTGGGTTCTCTCCCCGGCTCTGGGAGGGGAATGGGAACTGGGGGGTCAGAGCAGGGGGGCTGGGAGCCAGGACTCCTGGGTTCTCTCCCCGGCTCTGGGAGGGGAGTGGGGGCTGGTGGGTAGAGCAGGGGGGGTGGGAGCCAGGACTCCTGGGTTCTCTCCCCGGCTCTGGGAGGTCAGCGGGGCCTGGGGGGTCGGAGCAGGGGGCTGGCAGCCCGGACTCCTGGGTCCTCTCCCCACAGATCCGGCCCAGCACGCTGTACTCCCTGCGGCTGACCCACGGGGATTTCACCTGGACCATGAAGAAGAAGTTCAAGCACTTCCAGGAGCTGCACCGCGACCTGATGAGACACAAGATCTTCATGAGCTTCCTGCCCCTCTCCAGGTGCGACCCCCCCCCCCGCAGCGGGGCCCCCCCGGCACGGCGAGGGCCCCGGGCCCTGCTGCCCCACATGGCAGCTGCCTGCTCCCGAGCCGCGTGCTCCAGGCCTGGCCCCAGCTTGGTCTCCAAGCACCTAGCTGCCCCAAAGCCCCCTAGAATACCCCTTCTGGGGCGGGGAATGGGGCAGGGGCCTGTCCCCACTAGGTCTCACCCCGTCTCTGATTCCACCCCCCCCCCCCAGGTTTGCTGTCCATGGGTCGCGCGCAGAGGCCACCTCTCTGGAGATGCCCGCCCTGCCCCATGCGGGTGATGGCACTTCCAGACGCCCCTCCAGCAAACAGGTAGGGGGCGGGGGGGTGGGGGGGTCTGGGTTCCAGGGCTAGGAGGGGCCGTGGGCAGCGTGGGGGGCCCTGCGTGGATTCCAGGGGGCCGGGAGCAGCCCGGGAGGGGGGCCGGACAGCAAGACATCCCTGGTTTCCAACGCGGATGGAAATCCACGAGCCGCCGCCCGGTGCCAAATCACAGACGTTTGGCACGTGGGGTTTTCTCTTCTCTCGCCGGCCGGTGACCGCAGCCCGGGCCCCTCGGCGCTGGCCAGAAGTCGAGGCTCTGGCTTCCCACCCTCATTTCCCCGGTGACGGCACCCACTTCGGCTTCCCCCGGAGTCCGAAATTACCGTCGGAGGGGCCTTGTCGCCTCTTACCCGAGGTTCCCGAGAGACTGAGTCACGTTTTGGGGTCTCTCCCCGGCTCCGGGGGCTGGTGGGTTACAGCCAGGGGAGGGAGGCCTGGGAGCCAGGACTCCTGGGTTCTCCCCCCGGCTCTGGGAGGGCAGTGGGGGCGGGTGGGTCAGAGCAGGGGGGCTGGGAGCCAGGACTCCTGGGGTCTCTCCCGGCTCTGGGAGGAGGGGGCTGGTGGGTTAGAACAGGGGGCCGGGAGCCAGGACTCCGGGTTCTCTCCCGGCTCTGGGAGGGCATTGGGGCGGGTGGGTCAGAGCAGGGGGGTGCTGGGAGCCAGGACTCCGGGGTTCTCCCCCCAGCTCTGGGAGGGGAGGGGGGGCGGGTGGGTCGGGGCGGGGGGGGGGGTGGGCGCCGGGACTCCTGGGTTCTCTCCCTGGCTCTGGGAGGAGTGGGGCTGGTGTTTCGAGCTGGGTGGGCGGGGAGCCTGTACTCCTGGGTTCTCTCCCCGGCTCTGGGTGGGGTGTGGGGGCTGGTAGTTAGAGCAGGGTGGGCTGGGAGCCAGGACTCCTGGGTTCTCCCCCCAGCTCTGGGAGGGGAGGGGGGCTGGTGGGTTAGAACAGGGGGCCGGGAGCCAGGACTCGGGGTTCTCTCCCGGCTCTGGGAGGGCATTGGGGTGGGCGGGTCAGAGCAGGGGCTGGGAGCCAGGACTCGGGGTTCTCCCCAGCTCTGGGAGGGGAGTGGGGGCTGGGGGTCAGAGCAGGGGGGCTGGGAGCCAGGACTCCGGGGTTCGCACCCCGGCTCTGGGCGGGGAGTGGGGGCTGGTGGGTTACAGCAGGGGGGGCTGGGAGCCAGGACTCCTGGGTTCTCTCCCTGGCTCTGGGAGGGGAGTGGGGGCGGGGGGGTGGGAGCAGGGGAGCTGGGAGCCAGGACTCCTGGGTTCTCCCCGGCTCTGGGAGGGGAGTGGGGGCTGGTGGGTTAGAACAGGGGGGGGCCGGGAGCCAGGACTCCGGGGTTCTCTCCCCGGCTCTGGGAGGGCATTGGGGGTGGGCGGGTCAGAGCAGGGGGGCTGCGAGCCAGGACTCCGGGGTTCTCCCCCAGCTCGGGGAGGAGTGGGGCTCGTGGTCAGAGCAGGGGGCTGGGAGCCAGGACTCCTGGGTTCTCTCCCCGGCTCTGGGAGGGGAGTGGGGGCTGGTGGGTTACAGCAGGGGGGGCTGGGAGCCAGGACTCCTGGGTTCTCTCCCTGGCTCTGGGAGGGGAGTGGGGGCTGGTGGGTTGGAGCAGGGGAGCTGGGAGCCAGGACTCCTGGGTTCTCCCCGGCTCTGGGAGGGCATTGGGGGTGGGCGGGTCAGAGCAGGGGGGCTGCGAGCCAGGACTCCTGGGTTCTCTCCCCGGCTCTGGGAGGGGAGTGGGCTGGTGGGTCAGAGCAGGGGGGGCTGGGAGCCAGGACTCCTGGGTTCTCTGCCCGGCTCTGGGAGGGGAGTGGGGGCTGGTGGGTTAGAGCAGGGGCTGGGAGCCAGGACTCCTGGGTTCTCTCCCGGCTCTGGGAGGAGTGGGGCTGGTGGGTTAGAGCGGGGGCTGGGAGCCAGGACTCCTGGGTTCTCTCCCGGCTCTGGGAGGAGTGGGGGCTGGTGGGTTAGAGCGGGGGGGCCTGGGAGCCAGGACTCCTGGGTTCTCTCCCCGGCTCTGGGAGGGGAGGGGGGCTGCTGGGTCGGAGCAGGGGGGGCTGGGAGCCAGGACTCCTGGGTTCCATTCTCTGCCCTGCCTCTGTGCCTCAGTTTCCCCACCCCTGCTTGCTCTGAGCAGCTGTCCCCCGCAGGCGGAGTTCCTGGATGTCAGCCAGCTCTCCTTCATCCCCGACCTGGGACCCAAGGGCCTGTGAGTCCGGTTCGCTTTCTCTGCCTGGGGTCTCTCCCGGGCTCTGGGAGGGGAGAGGGGGCTGGTGGGTCAGAGCAGGGGGGGCTGGGAGCCAGGACTCCTGGGTTCTCTCCCGGGCTCTGGGAGGGGAGAGGGGGCGGGTGGGTTAGAGCAGGGGGGGCTGGGAGCCAGGACTCCTGGGTTCTCTCCCCAGCTCTGGGAGGAGAGTGGGGGCTGGTGGTTAGAGCGGGGGGCTGGGAGCCAGGACTCCTGGGTTCTCTCCCCGGCTCTGGGAGGGGAGTGGGGGCTGGTGGATCAGAGCAGGGGGGCTGGGAGCCAGGACTCCTGGGTTCTCTCCCCGGTGCTGGGAGGGGAGTGGGGGCCGGGGGGTAGAGCAGGGGGGGTTGGAGCCAGGAATCCTGGGTTCTCTCCAGGGCTCTGGGAGGGGAGGGGGGCTGGTGGGTTAGAGCAGGGTGGGCTGGGAGCCAGGACTCCTGGGTTCTCTCCCGGCGCTGGGAGGAGTGGGGCTGGTGGTTAGAGCGGGGCTGGGAGCCAGGACTCCTGGGTTCTCTCCCGGCGCTGGGAGGAGTGGGGCTGGTGGGTTAGAGCAGGGGCTGGGAGCCAGGACTCCTGGGTTCTCCCCTGGCTCTGGGAGGAGTGGGGCTGGTGGTTACAGCAGGGGGCTGGGAGCCAGGACTCCTGGGTTCTCTCCCCAGCTCTGGGAGGGGAGTGGGGGCTGGTGGTTAGAGCGGGGGGTTGGGAGCCAGGACTCCTGGGTTCTCTCCCCGGCTCTGGGAGGGGAGTGGGAGCTGGTGGTTAGAGCAGGGGAGCTGGGAGCCACGACTCCTGGGTTCTCTCCCTGGCTCTGGGAGGGGAGTGGGGGCTGGTGGTTAGAGCAGGGGGGGCTGGGAGCCAGGACTCCTGGGTTCTCTCCCCGGCTCTGGGAGGGCAGTGGGGGCTGGTGGGTTAGAGCAGGGGAGCTGGGAGCCAGGACTCCTGGGTTCTCTCCCCGGCTCTGGGAGGGGAGTGGGGGCTGGTGGTTAGAGCAGGGGAGCTGGGAGCCAGGATGCCTGGGTTCTCTCCCTGGCTCTGGGAGGGGAGGGGAGTGGGGCTGGTGGGTTAGAGCAGGGGGGGCTGGGAGCCAGGACTCCTGGGTTCTCTCCCCGGCTCTGGGAGGGGAGTGGGGGCTGGTGGGTTAGAGCAGGGGGGCAGGGAGCCAGGACTCCTGGGTTCTCTCCCCAGCTCTGGGAGGGGAGTGGGGGCTGGTGGTTAGAGCAGGGGGGGCTGGGAGCCAGGACTCCTGGGTTCTCTCCCTGGCTCTGGGAGGGGAGTGGGGGCTGGTGGTTACAGCAGGGGGGCTGGGAGCCAGGACGCCTGGGTTCTCTCCCCACTGACCTGGCTCCTGCTGCAGGGAGGGCATGATCCTGAAACGCTCCGGCGGGCACCGAATCCAGGGGCTCAACTGCTGTGGGCGCCACCAGATCTGCTACCGCTGGTCGAAGAGGTGAGCTGGGGGGCCAGGGCGGGGCCAGGGGGTGTGGCCCCCCTGCCCCCTCACTGGCCCCGTCTCCCCCCAGGTGGCTGGTGGTGAAGGATTCCTTCCTGCTGTACCTCAAGCCGGAGTCGGGGGTCGTCTCCTTCGTGCTGCTCTTCGACCCGGGATTCAGCGTCACGGTGGGGAAGAAATCCACCGACAGCAAGTACGGGGTCCGCATCGAGAACAGCGCCAGGTCCGGACGCCGGGGTCCCACGCCGCCAAGGGGGGTGACAGTGGGGGGCTGGGAGCCAGGACTCCTGGGTTCTCTCCCCGGCTCTGGGAGGGCAGTGGGGGCTGGTGGGTTAGAGCAGGGGGGCTGGGAGCCAGGACTCCTGGGTTCTCTCCCCGGCTCTGGGAGGGGAGTGGGGGCTGGTGGTTAGAGCAGGGGGGCTGGGAGCCAGGACTCCAGGGTTCTCTCCGGCTCTGGGAGGAGTGGGGCTGGTGGTTAGAGCAGGGGCTGGGAGCCAGGACTCTTGGGTTCTCTCCTGGCTCTGGGAGGAGTGGGGCTGGTGGTTAGAGCGGGGGGGGGCTGGGAGCCAGGACTCCTGGGTTCTCTCCCCGGCTGTGGGAGGGCAGTGGGGGCTGGGAACCAGGACTCCTGGGTTCTCTCCCGGCTGTGGGGGGGCTGGGAGCCAGGACTCCTGGGTTCTCTCCCCGGCTCTGGGAGGGGAGTGGGGCTGGTGGTTAGAGCAGGGGGGCTGGGAGCCAGGACTCCTGGGTTCTCTCCCCGGCTCTGGGAGGGGAGTGGGGCGGGTGGGGAGAGCCGGGGGGGCTGGGAGCCAGGACTCCGGGGGTCTCTCCCCGGCGCGGGGCGGGGCGTGGGGGTGGTGGTTAGAGCCGGGGGGCTGGGAGCCCGGACTCCGGGGTTCTCTCCGTGGCTCTGGGAGGAGTGGGGCGGGTGGTTAGAGCAGGGGGGGCTGGGAGCCAGGACTCCTGGGTTCTCTCCCGGCTGTGGGAGGGGAGTGGGGCTGGTGGGTTAGAGCAGGCGGGGCTGGGAGCCAGGACTCCTGTGTTCTCCCCGGCTGTGGGAGGGCAGGGGGGCTGGGAGCCAGGACTCCTGGGTTCTCCCCGGCTGTGGGAGGGCAGGGGGGGCTGGGAGCCAGGACTCCTGGGTTCTCCCCTGCTGTGGGAGGGCAGTGGGGGCTGGTTGGTGATTTCCCCCCCCCCCCCCGCAGGTCGCTGATTCTGAAGTGCAGCAGCTACCGGCAGGCGCGCTGGTGGGGGCAGGAGATCATGGACCTGGCCGCGGAGCAGGGGAAGGGTTTCCTGCAGCTGCATCGGCACCAGGCCTTCGCGCCCGTCCGCGAGGGCACCCCCGCCCGCTGGTGAGGGGGGGCGGGACCCTGCGTGGAGGGGGTGGGGGGAGTGAGATGGGGCAGGTCCCGGGGAATCAGGGGGGAGTGGGGGGCGGATGGGGGGGTCACCAGCCCGCCGCGGTTCCGGTCTCTCTCCCCCCCCCGTGGCAGGTTCGTGAACGGCGCCGGGTACTTTGCGGCTGTGGCCGACGCTCTGATGCAAGCGAAGGAAGAAATTTATATCACTGACTGGTGGTGAGCGCCCCCCCTGCTGCCCCCCAGGGCCCTGGCCTGCCCCCCTGCTGCCCCCCAGGGCCCTGGCCTGCCCCCCTGCTGCCCCCCAGGGCCCTGGCCTGCCCCTCTGCTGCCCCCCAGGGGCCTGGCCTGCCCCTGCTGCCTCTCCCCAGGTCCTGACTCGGCACTGTTCACCCTCCCCACTCTGCAGCCCTGCCCCCCAAGCACCCTTCCTGCCAGCCCCCCAACCTTGGCCCTGCCTCCCGCTCTGGGGCCCGGCCCCACGCCCCTCCCGGGAGTGCGCTGGGCCCCACCGATTCTGGACACCGCAGCCCCACGGCTTGGGGGTCGCGCCGGGCAGGGGGGTCCAGCCCCCCACGCTGAGCCGGGCAGGGGGGTCCAGCCCCCCACGCTGAGCCGGGCAGGGGACAGAACCCGCCCCGATCCGGCCCCTCTGTGCCCACAGGCTGAGCCCCGAGCTGCACCTGAAGCGCCCGGCGCAGACGGACGACTGGCGCCTGGACATCCTGCTAAAGCACAAGGCGGTGAGTGCCCCGGGGCGCGGGGGTCCCCGCGGCCCCCCCGCCCCCCTAACGCCCTGCCTGCCCCCCCAGGAGGAGGGCGTGCGGGTCTGCGTGCTGCTCTTCAAGGAGGTGGAGCTGGCCCTGGGCATCAACAGCGGCTACAGCAAGCGGGCGCTCATGCTGCTGCACCCCAACATCAAGGTAGGGGACCCAGGCGTCCGGGACGCAGAACAGGGGGGCCTGGAGATGGGACCCAGGTGTCCGGGAGGGCGGCGCGGGGAGGGGAGAGGGGACCCGGGCGTTCGGGAGGCGGCGCGGGGAGGGGAGAGGGGACCCGGGCATCCGGGACGCAGAACAGGGGGGCCTGGAGATGGGACCCAGGTGTTCGGGACGGCAGCGCAGGGAGGGAAGGGGGGACCCAGGCGTCCGGGACGGCAGCGCAGGGACGGGAGGGGCGACCCGGGAGGGCAGCGCGGGGAGGGGAGGGGGAACCCGGGCGTCCGGGAGGGCGGCGCAAGGAGGGGAGAGGAGACCCAGGGGCCGGGAGGGCAGCGCAGGGAGGAGGGGACCCAGGGGCCGGGAGGGCAGCGCAGGGAGGGGAGGGGGACCCGGGCGTCCGGGAGGGCAGCGCGGGAGGGAGAGGACCCAGGCGTCCGGGAGGGCGGCGCGGGGAGGGGAGGGGAGAGGGGACCCGGGCGTCCGGGAGGGCAGCGCGGGGAGAGAGGGGACCCGGGCGTCCGGGAGGGCAGCGCGGGAGGTGAGAGGGACCCGGGCGTCCGGGAGGGCAGCGCAGGGAGGTGAGAGGGGACCTGGGCGTCCAGGACGGCGGCGCAGGGAGGAGGAGGGGCGTCCGGGCGGCGCAGGGGAGGGGGACCCGGCGTGGGACGCGGCGTGGGAGGAGGCGACCTGGGAGGGCAGCGCAGGAGGGGAGAGAGGACCCGGGCGTCCGGGAGGCGGCGCGGAGGGAGAGAGGACCCGGGAGGCGGCGCAGGGAGGGGAGAGGACCCGGGCGTCCGGGAGGGCGGCGCGGGAGGGGAGGAGAGAGGGGACCCGGGCGTCCGGGAGGCGGCGCAGGGAGGAGAGAGGGGACCCGGGCGTCCGGGAGGGCGGCGAGGGGAGAGGGGACCCGGGCGTCTGGGAGGGCGGCGCGGGGAGGGGAGAGGGGACCCAGGAGGGCGGGGCAGGGCGGGGAGAGGGGACCCGGGCGTCCGGGAGGGCGGCGCGGGGAGGGGAGGGGAGAGGGGACCCGGGCGTCCGGGAGGGCGGCGCAGGGAGGAGAGAGGGGACCCGGGCGTCCGGGAGGGCGGCGCGGGGAAGGGAGACTGACCCGGGCGAAGGGTCTCTGAGCCGTCTCGCCCCCCGGCCCAGGTGATGCGCCACCCCGACCACGTCTCCTCCGTCGTGTTCCTGTGGGCTCACCACGAGAAGCTGGTGGTGGTGGACCAGAGCGTGGCCTTTCTCGGGGGGCTGGACCTGGCCTACGGGCGCTGGGACGACCACCGCTACCGGCTCACCGACCTGCCCCCCCACACCAAGGTCAGAGCCCCCTCCTGCCCTGGGGAGCCGCCTCCCCCCGGCCTCCCCCCACATCTCCCCGGGCAGTGACCCCACTCCCCACGCTGGGCGCTGTCTCCCTCAGAGTGGGGCCCTCCTTGGGGACGAGCCGCCCGGCGACCTGGCTGCCAACCAGCAACTCTGGCTGGGCAAAGACTACAGCAACCTCATCACCAAGGACTGGGTGCAGCTCGACCGGCCCTTCGAAGGTGACCAGGGGATGGGGGGGGTCCCTCCGGCGTTAGGCCGGGGTGGGGGGCTGGGCTGGGCAGTGTGCGTGGCAGCCAGTGCGTGCCGGGGGCTGACTACGGACTACACCCCTTTAACTCTGCCCCTGGGCGTGTGTATGAGAGCGTTACACCCCCTTAACTGTGCCCATGAGAGCGTTACATCCCCTTAACTGTGCCCCTGAGAGCGTTACACCCCCTTAACGGTGCCCCTGAGAGCGTTACACCCCCTTAACTGTGCCCCTGAGAGCGTTACACCCCCTTAACGGTGCCCCTGAGAGCGTTACACCCCCTTAACGGTGCCCCTGAGAGCGTTACACCCCCTTAACGGTGCCCCTGAGAGCGTTACACCCCCTTAACGGTGCCCCTGAGAGCGTTACACCCCCTTAACGGTGCCCCTGAGAGCGTTACACCCCCTTAACTGTGCCCCTGAGAGCGTTACACCCCCTTAACTGTGCCCCTGAGAGCATTACATCCCCTTAACAGTGCCCATGAGAGCATTACATCCCCTTAACTGTGCCCCTGAGAGCATTACACCCCCTTAACGGTGCCCCTGAGAGCGTTACACCCCCTTAATGGTGCCCATGAACGCATTACACCTCCTTAACTGTGCCCCTGAGAGAATTACACCCCCTTAACAGTGCCTGTTAGAGTATTACATCCCCTTAACGGTGCCCCTGAGAGCATTACACCTCCTTAACGGTGCCCCTGAGAGCGTTACACCTCCTTAACGGTGCCTGTTAGAGCGTTACACCCCCTTAACTGTGCCCATGAGAGCGTTAAACCTCCGTAACTGTGCCCCAGAGCATTACACCTCCTTAACGGTGCCTGTTAGAGCGCTACATCCCCTTAACGGTGCCCCTGAGAGCGTTACACCTCCTTAACGGTGCCTGTTAGAGCGTTACACCCCCTTAACAGTGCCCCAGAGAGCATTACACCTCCTTAACGGTGCCTGTTAGAGCGTTACATCCCCTTAACGGTGCCCCTGAGAGCGTTACACCCCCTTAACTATGCCCCTGAGAGCATTACACACCCTTAACAATACCTGTGAGAGCGTTACACCTCCTTAACTGTGCCCCTGAGAGTGTTACACCTCCTTAACTGTGCCCATTAGAGCGTTACATCCCCTTAACGGTACCTGTGAAAGTGTTACATCTCCTTAACTGTGCCCTTCCATGGCGGAGCTCAAGTGGACCTCCACCCTCCCCTTAGCAACACAGCACCCTCTTTCCCCAGTGGGTGGGGTCTGACCCCCGACTCAGGCCCAGAGGGATTGGGGCTGGGGATTGTTCCGGGGGGCGTTGGACACGGGTTCCAGCCCCTGCCCGGCTGCTGACCGGCTCCCCCCGGGGGTCAGATTTCATCGACAGGACGCGGATGCCCCGGATGCCCTGGCGGGACGTGGGGGTGGCCGTGCACGGCAGAGCTGCCCGCGACGTCGCCCGGCACTTCATCCAGCGCTGGAATTTCACCAAGGTCCGGGGCCGCCATGGGGCTCGACGTCGGGGGTGGGGGGGTCCCAGTGGGGCGGGCCCGTGTCCTGGGGGGGTGGGGGGGTACCTGCGGTCGGTCCCACCTCCCGTCCCGTTGCAGACGGTGAAGAACAAGTACCGGGGCCCGGAGTACCCCTGCCTGCTCCCCAAGTCGCTCGGCGCTGCCCACCGCCTGCCCGGCACCCTCGCCGGCGCCCAGCTCGCCGACGTGCAGGTCAGCGGGTGCCCGGGGGGCGAGGGCTGGGGGGCAGGTCACCCGACGGGCCCAGGGAAGGGGGAGGGAATCGCCCGATGGGCCCAGGGAATCTGGGTTGGGCGGGGAGTCACCCTATGGGCCCAGGGAATGGGGGGTCACCCTATGGGCCCAGGGAATGGGGATTGGGTGGGGAGTCACCCTATGGGCATTACACCTCCTTAACTGTGCCCCTGAGAGCATTACACCCCCTTAACGATGCTCCTGAGAGCGTTACACCCCCTTAACGATGCTCCTGAGAGCGTTACACCCCCTTGACTGTGCCCCTGAGAGCGTTACACCCCCTTAACGATACCCATGAGAGCGTTACACCTCCTTGACTGTAACGCTAGCCCAGGGCATGAGGGATCTCGGGGGGGCGGGGGACATGCAGTTGTGGGTCCCCCCTCAGCCTGCCCCCCGTCGCCCCCCAGGTGCTGCGCTCGGTGGATCGCTGGTCGGCCGGGACCCACGAGTGCTCCATCTACAACGCCTACCTGAGCGTGATCGAGAGTAGCCAGCACTATGTCTACATCGAGGTGGGGCCGGGCCAGAGGGGGGCGGGCTGGGGCTGTGGGGGGGTCGCTCTGCCTGGCTCTCACCCCCCCGTCTCCCCCCAGAACCAGTTCTTCATCAGCTGCGCGGACGGGCGGGCCGTGCTCAACACGGTGGGGGACGCCATCGTCGACCGCATCCTGCGCGCCCACAGGTCACCCCGATGCCGGGGGGGGGGGGCGGCAGCGTCTGTCACACCCTGGGGGGGGGATCCCGGTGTCTGTCACGCTGCAGGGGGGAATCCCGGTGTCTGTCTCCTGGGGATCCCGGTGTCTGTCACACCCTGGGATCCCGGTGTCTGTCTCCTGGGGATCCCGGTGTCTGTCACACCCTGCGGGGGGGATCCCGGTGTCTGTCACGCCCCGGGGGGGATCCCGGTGTCTGTCACACCCTGGGGGGGGGATCCCGGTGTCTGTCACGCTGCAGGGGGGAATCCCGGTGTCTGTCACGCCCCGGGCGGGGATCCCGGTGTCTCTCACGCCCCGGGGGCAATCCCGGCGTCTGTCTCCCCGGGGGGGGATCCCGGCGTCTGTCACACCCCGGGGGGGGATCCCGGCGTCTGTCTCCCTGGGGGGGGGGATCCCGGCGTCTGTCTCCCTGCGGGGGGATCCCGGCGTCTGTCACACCCCGGGGGGGGATCCCGGCGTCTGTCTCCCTGGGGGGGGGATCCCGGCGTCTGTCTCCCTGCGGGGGGATCCCGGCGTCTGTCTCCCGGGGGGGGATCCTGGCATCTGTCTCCCTGGGGGGGGATCCCGGCGTCTGTCACACCCCGGGGATGGGGGAGGGGGCAGGGTCCCATTGTGGTGGGCTGTGAGGGGGGGCGGATCGGCACCGGGATGGGGGGACCCCAGGACTGGCCCTGGGGAGGGGGACGCGGCTCACGTTGTGCGGGGTGGGCAGGACTAACTCTGGGACGCCAGCCCCCACGGGGGAGGGGCTGTCCCTGTGGGTGGGGGGGTTAACGTCTCCCTGTCCCCCCCCAGAGACAAGACGCGGTTCCGGGTCTTCGTGCTGCTGCCCCTGCTGCCCGGCTTTGAGGGGGACATCGCCGAGGGGGGGGGGAACTCCATCCAGGCCATCCTGCACTTCACCTACCGGTGAGGGGGGGCCCAGGACAGGGTGAACTGGGGCGGGGGCAGGAGCGGGTAGAGGGACCCCCCTCATTGGCTGCCTCTTTCCTTCTCCCCCAGGACGCTCTGCCGGGGCGACTCCTCCATCCTGTGCCGCCTGAAAGCCGCCAGTGAGTGTCGGGGGGGGGGCACAGGAGGGATCCGCTCTGACCCCCCACTGCCCTCCCAGAGCCGGGGAGAGAACCCAGGAGTCCTGGCTCCCAGCCCCCCCCGCTCTCACCCACCAGCCCCCACTCCCCTCCCAGAGCCGGGGAGAGAACCCAGGCGTCCTGGCTCCCAGCCCCCCTGCTCTGATCCACCAGCCCCCACTGCCCTCCCAGCGCCGGGGAGAGAACCCAGGAGTCCTGGCTCCTACCCCCCTGCTCTAACCCACCAGCCCCCACTCCCCTCCCAGAGTCGGGGTGAGAACCCAGGAGTCCTGGCTCCCAGCCCCCCCTGCTCCAACCCACCAGCCCCCACTCCCCTCCCAGAGTCGGGAGAGAACCCAGGAGTCCTGGCTCCCAGACCCCCCTGCTCTGACCCACCAGCCCCCACTCCCCTCTCAGAGCCGGGGAGAGAACCCAGGAGTCCTGGCTCCCCGCCCCCCTGCTCTGACCCACCAGCCCCCACTCCCCTCCCAGAGCCGGGGAGAGAAACCAGGAGTCCTGGCTCCCAGCCCCCCGCCCCTTCGCTCTAACCCCTCAACCCCCACTGCCCTCCCCGAGCCGGGGAGAGAACCCAGGCGTCCTGGCTCCCAGCCCCACCCCCTCCCCGAGCCGGGGAGAGAACCCCGGAGCGAGGGCTCTGTCGGAGGTCAGTATCCTGGCCAGAGAAGGACCCCAGCCCCCCATGAGCTCACGACCCCCAGCCTGGCACCCTGGGGGGCTGAGTAACCCCCGTTCTCCCCCCCCCGGCAGTCGGGGACGAGTGGAAGAACTACATCTCCGTCTGCGGGCTGCGCACCCACGGGGAGCTGGGCGGCTCCCTGCTCACCGAGCTGGTCTACATCCACAGCAAGCTGCTGATCGCCGACGACCGCCGGGTGCTCATCGGTGAGTGAGAGCCGGCGCGAACCCAGGAGTCCGGGCCCCCCACCTCCCTCCACCGCTAACCCACCAAAGGCCACTCGCCTGCCAGAGCCGGCGCGAACCCAGGAGTCCGGGCCCCCCACCTCCCTCCACCGCTAACCCACTAAAGGCCACTCGCCTGCCAGAGCCGGCGCGAACCCAGGAGTCCGGGCCCCCCGCCTCCCTCCGCCGCTAACCCACCAAAGGCCACTCGCCTGCCAGAGCCGGCGCGAACCCAGGAGTCCGGGCCCCCCGCCTCCCTCCGCCGCTAACCCACCAAAGGCCACTCGCCTGCCAGAGCCGGCGCGAACCCAGGAGTCCGGGCCCCCCACCTCCCTCCGCCGCTAACCCACAAAAGGCCACTCGCCTGCTGGAACCGGGGAGAGAACCCAGGAATCCTGGCTCCCAGCCCCCCTGCTCTCACCCACCAGCCCCCGCTCCCCTCCCACAGCCAGGGAGAGAACCCAGGAGTCCTGGCTCCCAGCCCCCCTGCTCTAACCCACCAGCCTCCACTCCCCTCCCAGAGCCGGGGAGAGAACCCAGGAGTCCTGGCTCCCAGCCCCCCTGCTCTGACCCACCAGCCCCCACTCCTCTCCCATAGCCAGGGAGAGAACCCAGGAGTCCTGGCTCCCAGCCCCCCTGCTCTGACCCACCAGCCCCCACCCGCCTCCCAGAGCCGGGGAGAGAACCCAGGAGTCCTGGCTCCCAGCTGGGTCAAGATTGAGGGGCACTGGCAGGGCTGGGGGAAGCCCAGGGTTGGCAGGGGCTGCGGGTCGGGAGTGAGGGGCACCGGCAGGGCTGGGGGGCTGCAGGTCGGGAGTGGGGGGCACCGGCAGAGCTGGGGGGGCTGCGGGTCGGGAGTGGGGGGCACCGGCAGAGCTGGGGGGGCTGCGGGTCGGGAGTGAGGGGCACCGGCAGAGCTGGGGGGCTGCGGGTCGGGAGTGGGGGGCACCGGCAGAGCTGGGGGGCTGCGGGTCGGGAGTGAGGGGCACCGGCAGAGCTGGGGGGCTCCGGGTCGGGAGTGGGGGGCACCGGCAGAGCTGGGGGGCTGCGGGTCGGGAGTGGGGGGCACCGGCAGAGCTCTGGCCCGTCCCGTGCCCCCCCAGGCTCTGCCAACATCAACGACCGCAGCCTGCTGGGCCGGCGGGACAGCGAGCTGGCCGTGCTGGTGGAGGACACGGAGCTGGTCCCGTCGGTCATGGACGGGCAGCCGTACCAGGCGGGGAAATTCGCACTCAGCCTGCGCCTCGACTGCTTCAGGTGGGCATGCGCCCCCCCCCCGGCTCTGTGCGTGCCCCTCGCCCTGCCGACTCGGGGTGCAATCCCACGCCCCCCGGCTGGGCCGTTACCTGGGCACCGGCTCCTCATCCCAGCGCTGGGCCCTTCTCCGCAGGTCGCTTCTGGGGGGGTCGGGCGCCTCCAGCCTCGACGTCCAGGATCCCGTCAGCGACGACTTCTTCCACGGGGTCTGGAAAGCCACCGCCCTGGCCAACGCCAACATCTACGATCAGGTGTGTGGGGAGCCCGGGGGGCAGGGGCTGCGGGTCGGGAGTGAGGGGCACCGGCAGAGCTGGGGGGGGGCAGGGGCTGCGGGTCGGGAGTGAGGGGCACCGGCAGAGCTGTGGGGGGCAGGGGCTGCGGGTCGGGAGTGAGGGGCACTGACAGAGCTGCGGGGCAGGGGCTGCGGGTCGGGAGCGAGGGGCACCGGCAGAGCTGCGGGGGGCTGGGGCTGCGGGTCGGGAGCGTGGGGCACCGGCAGGGCTGGGGGGGGCAGGACTGGGCTGGCAGGGGCTGCGGGTCGGGAGTGAGGGGCACCGGCAGGGCTGGGCTAGCAGGGGCTGCGGGGCGGGAGTGAGGGGCACCGGCAGCGCTGGGGGGGGGGCTGGGCTGGCAGGGGCTGCGGGTCGGGAGTGAGGGGCACCGGCAGGGCTGGGCTAGCAGGGGGCTGTGGGTCGGGAGTGAGGGGCACCGGCAGGGCTGGGGGGGCAGGGGCTGCGGGTCGGGAGTGAGGGGCACCGGCAGGGCTGGGCGGGCAGGGGCTGCGGGTCGGGAGTGAGGGGCACCAGCAGGGCAGGGCTGGCAGGGGCTGCGGGTCGGGAGTGAGGGGCACCGGGAGAGCTGGCAGGGCTGCGGGTCGGGAGTGAGGGGCACCAGCAGGGCTGGGGGGCAGGGGCTGCGGGTCAGGAGTGAGGGGCACCGGCAGGGCTGGGGGCAGGGCTGCGGGTCGGGAGTGAGGGGCACCGGCAGAGCTGGGGGGGGTCGGGGCTGCGGGTCGGGAGTGAGGGGCACTGGCAGAGCTGGCAGGGCTGCGGGTCGGGAGCGAGGGGCACTGGCAGGGGCTGCGGGTCGGGAGTGAGGGGCACCGGCAGAGCTGGGGGGGGTAGGGGCTGCGGGTCGGGAGTGAGGGGCACTGGCAGAGCTGGCAGGGCTGCGGGTCGGGAGCGAGGGGCACTGGCAGAGCTGGGGGGGGCAGGGGCTGCGGGTCGGGAGTGAGGGGCACCGGCAGAGCTGGCAGGGCTGCGGGTCGGGAGCGAGGGGCACCGTGGGCGTGGATTGCAGCCCCTCCCGGCTCTGACCCCCGCCTCCCCTCCGCCCCCCAGGTGTTCCGCTGCCTCCCCAGCAACGCGGTGCGGTCGCTCCGGGCTCTGCGGGGCTACGCCGGGGTGCAGAACCTGGCCGGCGTCAGCCCGGACCTGGCCCGCCAACACCTGGCCCAGGTGCGGGGCCACCTGGTGCAGTTCCCCCTGCAGTTCCTGGCTGAGGAGTCCCTGCTGCCCCCGCTCAACAGCAAGGAGGGCATGATCCCCGTGGAGGTGTGGACCTAGACGCCCGTGGGGCTGGGCCCTCTCCCTGCCCGGGGCACCCCCCGGCGGCGACCAGAGACCCCCCTGCGGCCGGCGAGGGGGGCTGGGACCAATTCTCTCCCGCCCGGGGTACTGCTGAACCCCTTCACCGCTCAGCCCCTCGCCCTGCCCGGGGCCCCCCCCGGCGGCGACCAGAGACCCCCTGCGGCCGGCGAGGGGGGCTGGGACCAATTCTCTGCCCACCCGGGGTACTGCTGAACCCCTTCACCGCTCAGCCCCTCGCCCTGCCGGGGCGTCCCCCGGCGGCGACCAGAGACCCGGGCGCCGGCGAGGGGCTGGGACCATTCTGCCCACCCGGGGTACTGCTGAACCCCTTCACCGCTCAGCCCCTCGCCCTGCCGGGGCACCCCCCGGCGGCGACCAGAGACCCCCTGCGGCCGGCGAGGGGGGCTGGGACCAATTCTCTGCCCGCCCGGGGTACTGCTGAACCCCTTTATTGCTCAGCCCCTCTCCCTGCCCCCCGACCCCGAGGGCTCACCCCGGCGGCCGGCCCCGCGCCTCCCCCGTCACTACATTCCAGAGGCCGACTTCCCACGGGGGGGGTGTCGCACCCCCTCCCTGCTGCTACTAACCGCTGAGAGTCACCCCAGTCCCGCCCACGGGGCACCCCCCGGCCGGCGGGAGCCCTCGGGCCCCAGACCCACACAACACTGCTGCTGCCCGGGCTCCTCCCGCTACCCACCGGGATGCCGGAGGTGGGCACGGGAGGGACGCGCACCCGCCCCGGGATCTACCCCGCCGGCAGCAGGGTGGCCCCCAGGGCGGGCGAGGGGGGTCCCTGGGGGTTCGCTGCCTGGCATCACCATCCCCCTGTACCGGGACCAGCTCCGCAGCCGGCTCCTAACCTGTTACATAAACGCTCTGAAACCGCGGCCCGGCTCTGTGGTTACTCCGCTCCGGGAAGGGGCGCCGGGCTCCCGGGGGCCGGCCCCTGCGGGTGCCAGGTGGGCGCTGGCCTGGCAGAGGCAGGGAGAGGCCAGTGGGAGGCGCACGGGGACTGGCTACACAGGGGAAGTCTGGCACGACTGTCCCGTGCCCACGGGAGGGGGATGTGCAGCGAGGGGGGGGGGGTGTCGGGGCGTGAGTGCGTACAGCCCCTGCTCTGTGTGTGTGTGTGTACACTGTGGGGTGGGTGTGTACACCCTCTGTGGGAGTGTATCTACACATCCTAGTGGGTGTATGTACACTCCTGCTGGGTGGGTACGCTCCCTAGGGTGTGTGTGTGTGTGCACATTCTTGTGTGCTTACATCCCTGTTGGAGATGTGGGAGGGTGTGTCTGTGTACACACCCTAGGGGGTGTGTGTGTATGTAGGGGGGTGTACACACTGTGTATGGGGGTGTATGGTGTGGGTGTGTACACACACACTCTAGGGTGTGGGGGTGTACACACTGTGGGTGTGGGTGTGTAGGTGTGCGTGTATGCACTGTGGGGGGTATAGGTCTGTGTACACTGTGTGTGTGTGTGTGTGTGTGTCGGGGGGGTTTAGAAGTATAGGTGTGTGTACACAGTGTGTGTGTGGGGGGGTGTATACACACCCTAGGGGGCTCCCCTTTCCGAGTGCCCCCCACTGGCGGATTTCCCCCTGGGGGAGAGGAAAAGGCTCCGTCCCAGCCAGGGCCCCCACCCCAACCCCCCGGCTTGTGAGCTCCATCCTAGCCCCAGAGGAGCGCGGGGCCAGGGCCCCCTGGCGCCGGGCAGGACCCTGCCGGCGACTGGCATCGGCCTCGCGCGGAGCTGGGCGCCAGCCCGGGAACAGAGAACGGGGGCGACGGCCGGGGGAGAGAGAGAGAAGGGGGCAGTAGCAGGGGGCTGCATAGGGGGCGCGTGCCCCCCACGGTCAGCGCGTGGCACCGGGGGCGCTGCACTACAGAGATGCCACCTGCCCAGAGCAGCCCCACGCTCCAGCCCTGGCTGCTGTGTGATCCTGCACTAGACAGGACCCCCCCCCACGGGGCAGGGAAGTGGGGCTCCGCAGGGGGCACTCACCCCCCTCCGAAGGGGTGCCAGGCCGGTGCCAGGCTGCTGCGTCCGGCTCCACGCTGGGCTCCGCGTTCGCGCCACGACGTCTCCTGCGGGGCTTGAAAATGATGTTGGATGCGCATTAGCTGACAAAAAAATGGGGGACCCCCCCGCCCCCGGCATTGCGTGGCCCCCTGCCCAACCCACACGCCGACCCCAACACCCAGCCCAGCTAAACTGAGCCAGAGGGGCCAGGCCCCTGCCCCATTCCCCGCCCCCCCGAGCCAGCCAGTCCCCGCCCTGGGGCCGGGGGGGAGCCGGCGCCCCCCAGAGGGGACGGGCCCCTGCCCCATTCCCGCCCCGAGCCAGCCAGTCCCTGCCCTGGGGCCGGGAGCAGCGCCCCAGAGGACAGGCCCTGCCCCATTCCCGCCCCGAGCCAGCCAGTCCCTGCCCTGGGGCCGGGAGCCGGGCGCCCCAGAGGGGACAGGCTCCAGCCCCATTCCCCGCCCCCCCGAGCCAGCCAGTCCCTGCCCTGGGGCCGGGTGGGATCTGGCGCCCCCTAGAGGGGACGGGCCCCAGCCCCCGTCCCGCCCCAGAGCCAGCCAGTCCCTGCCCTGGGGCCGGGGGGGAGCCGGCGCCCCAGAGGACGGGCCCTGCCCCATTCCCGCCCCAGAGCCAGCCAGTCCCTGCCCTGGGGCCGGGGAGCCGCGCCCCAGAGGACGGGCCCCTGCCCCATTCCCGCCCCTGAGCCAGCCAGTCCCCGCCCTGGGGCCGGGGGGGAGCCGGCGCCCCCTAGAGGGGACGGGCCCCTGCCCCAGTCCCCGCCCCCCCGAGCCAGCTAGTCCCTGCCCTGGGGCCGGGGCAGCCGGCGCCCCAGAGGACAGGCCCCAGCCCCATTCCCGCCCGCCGAGCCAGCCAGTCCCTGCCCTGGGGCCGGGGAGCGGCGCCCCAGAGGACGGGCCCCTGCCCCATTCCCCGCCAGAGCCAGCCAGTCCCTGCCCTGGGGCCGGGAGCCGGCGCCCCAGAGGACGGGCCCCTGCCCCATTCCCGCCCCTGAGCCAGCCAGTCCCGCCCTGGGGCCGGGGGGGCGCCCCAGAGGACGGGCCCCTGCCCCATTCCCGCCCCTGAGCCAGCCAGTCCCGCCCTGGGGCCGGGGGAGGGCGCCCCTAGAGGACGGGCCTGCCCCATTCCCGCCCCTGAGCCAGCCAGTCCCTGCCCTGGGGCCGGGTGGGAGCAGCGCCCCCAGAGGACGGGCCCCTGCCCCTTTCCCTGCCCCCCTGAGCCAGCCAGTCCCTGCCCTGGGGCCGGGTGGGAGCAGCGCCCCAGCGCCCAGAGGACGGGCCCCTGCCCTATTCCCGCCCCTGAGCCAGCCAGTCCCGCCTGGGGCCGGGTGGGAGCAGCGCCCCCAGAGGACGGGCCCCTGCCCCCCTGCCCCTGAGCCAGCCAGTCCCTGCCCTGGGGCAGGTGGGAGGCGCCCCTAGAGGATAGGCCCTGCCCCATTCCCGCCCCTGAGCCAGCCAGTCCCTGCCCTGGGGCCGGGGAGCCCCAGAGGACAGGCCCCGCCCCATTCCCGCCCCTGAGCCAGCCAGTCCCGCCCTGGGGCAGCGTCGCCGGGGTCCCCAGAGGACAGGCCCCTGCCCCATTCCCCACCCCTGAGCCAGCCAGTCCCTGCCCTGGGGCCGGGTGGGAGGCAGCGCCCCCTAGAGGGGACAGGCCCCGGCCCCATTCCCTGCCCCCCTGAGCCCGCCAATCCCTGCCCCGGGGCCGGGGAGCCAGGGCCCCCAGAGGACGGGCCCCTGCCCCATTCCCGCCCCGAGCCAGCCAGTCCCGCCCTGGGGCTGGGTGGGAGCAGCCCCAGAGGACAGGCCCCTGCCCCATTCCCTGCCCCTGAGCCAGCCAGTCCCGCCCTGGGGCTGGGTGGGAGCAGCGCCCCAGAGGACAGGCCCCTGCCCCATTCCCGCCCCTGAGCCAGCCAGTCCCTGCCCTGGGGCCGGGTGGGAGCCGGCGCCCCAGAGGACGGGCCCCTGCCCCATTCCCGCCCCTGAGCCAGCCAGTCCCTGCCCTGGGGCCGGGAGCCGCGCCCCAGAGGACGGGCCCCTGCCCCATTCCCGCCCCAGAGCCAGCCAGTCCCTGCCCCGGGGCCGGGGGAGCCGCGCCCCAGAGGACGGGCCCCTGCCCCATTCCCGCCCCTGAGCCAGCCAGTCCCGCCCTGGGGCCGGGGGAGCCGGCGCCCCTAGAGGACGGGCCCCTGCCCCATTCCCGCCCCGAGCCAGCCAGTCCCTGCCCTGGGGCCGGGGGCAGCGCCCAGAGGACAGGCCCCAGCCCCATTCCCGCCCCGCCGAGCCAGCCAGTCCCTGCCCTGGGGCCGGGGGCGCCAGCGCCCCAGAGGACGGGCCCCTGCCCCATTCCCGCCCGCCAGAGCCAGCCAGTCCCTGCCCTGGGGCCGGGCAGCGCCCCAGAGGACGGGCCCCTGCCCCATTCCCGCCCCTGAGCCAGCCAGTCCCGCCCTGGGGCCGGGAGCCAGCGCCCCAGAGGACGGGCCCTGCCCCATTCCCGCCCCTGAGCCAGCCAGTCCCGCCCTGGGGCCGGGGGGAGAGACGGGCCCCTGCCCCATTCCCGCCCCTGAGCCAGCCAGTCCCTGCCCTGGGGCCGGGTGGGAGCAGCGCCCCAGAGGACGGGGCCCTGCCCCATTCCCTGCCCCTGAGCCAGCCAGTCCCTGCCCTGGGGCCGGGTGGGAGCGCCCCAGAGGGCGGCCCCTGCCTATTCCCGCCCCTGAGCCAGCCAGTCCCGCCCCAGAGGACGGGCCCCTGCCCCTGAGCCAGCCAGTCCCTGCCCTGGGGCAGGGTGGGAGCCGCGCCCCTAGAGGATAGGCCCTGCCCCATTCCCCGCCCCTGAGCCAGCCAGTCCCTGCCCTGGGGCCGGGGAGCCGCGCCCCAGAGGACAGGCCCCGCCCCATTCCCGCCCCTGAGCCAGCCAGTCCCGCCCTGGGGCCGGGAGCCGGCGCCCCCTAGAGGGGACAGGCCCCTGCCCCATTCCCCACTGCCCTGAGCCAGCCAGTCCCTGCCCTGGGGCCGGGTGGGAGCCGGCGCCCCCTAGAGAGGACAGGCCCCTGCCCCATTCCCAGCCCCCCAGAGCCAGCCAGTCCCTGCCCTGGGGCCGGGAGCCAGGGCCCCCCAGAGGGGACGGGCCCCTGCCCCATTCCCCGCCCCCCCGAGCCAGCCAGTCCCCGCCCTGGGGCCGGGTGGGAGCCGGCGCCCCCCAGAGGGGACAGGCCCCTGCCCCATTCCCTGCCCCCCTGAGCCAGCCAGTCCCTGCCCTGGGGCCGGGGGGAGCCGGCGCCCCCCAGAGGGGACAGGCCCCTGCCCCATTCCCCACCCCCCTGAGCCAGCCAGTCCCCGCCCTGGGGCCGGGGGGAGCCAGCGCCCCCCAGAGGGGACAGGCCCCTGCCCCATTCCCCCGAGCCAGCCAGCCCCTGCCCTGGGGCCGGGGGGGAGCCGGCCCCCCAGAGGGGACAGGCCCCTGCCCAGTTCCCCTCCCCCCTGAGCCAGCCAGGCCCTGCCCTGCGGCCAGGGGGAGCCGGCACCCCCCAGAGGGGCCAGGCCCCTGCCCCATTCCCCGCCCCATGAAGTCCTCACCCCAGTGGGGAGACACCCCTTCCTGCCCCCACTCAAGAACAGGCCCCGCCCCTTCAGGCCACCCTCCCCGCCAGGATCAAGCCCTGCCCCTCCCCACAGATACAGGTTTCAGCCCCTCCCTGCTCTGAACATAGGCCCTGCCCCTCAGGAACAGGCCCCGCCCACAGAGCCCTCCTCCCAATCAGCTCCCCCTCAGACCGCCCCTCCCCACCACGTACAGGCCCCTCCCCCTCAGAAACAGGCCCCGCCCCGCTCTAGACCGAGGCCCCGCCCCCCAGCCGGCGCAAAAGGCGGGGACACCCGCCTCGCGCCCGGGTCGCCCTCACAGCCCCGCCCCGCCCGTGCTCCGCCCCCCCACCCCTGGCTCCCTCCCGGCGCATGCGTAAAATGAAGTGCGGCCCATCGCGGCCGGCGCCTCCCTTGCGCATGCGCGGGCCTTCCTCTTCCCCAGACGCACGCGCGGGCCTCACCTTCCTTGACTGGCGGTTACGCGCACGCGCCTTGCGCCGCTTTCCCCTCGCGCCCCCCTTCTCTCCACGCATGCGCACGCCGCGGTAGCGGTGGCGCTCCGCCTCATTGTCCGTCCCCGCGCATGCGCCGACCCGTGACCCTCTGGCCTCCTTCTCCACCCCGACGGCGCCTGCGCGGCCCGCCACCGTCTTCCGCCTCACGCGCCGCCCGGGCGCGGCGGGGCGCAGGCGCAGGCGCGCGCCCAACCGCCCACCTGCCCGCGCCTGCGCAGTGCGGCGCGGCTCGGCGTCCGGGGGCTGCTGCTGTCAGTCGGTGCCGCGGAGCCGGGTCCATGGGGCCGCAGTGAGGAGCCGGCCAGGCCCCCGCCCCCGCCCCCGGCCCGGACATGGCCGACCCGGCCCCCGCCCGCAGCCTGGATGACATCGACCTCTCCGCCCTCAGGGTAAGGGGGGGGGCAAAGGTCACGGCCGCCGCCTTGGCAACGGGGTGAAAGGTCAAGCGGGGCAAGGCGGGGGGGTCGTGACGTGTAGGGGGCGGGGCCTGTTGGGGGCCTGTTGGGGGCTCGAGGGGAGGGGCCCCTGTTCTGGGCCGTGTGGTGGGGAGGGCTTGGGCCAGGCTAAATGACCCCCGTCGCTCTGCCGGGGGTGGTCCCCACCCCGGAGGAGCTGGGGAGGAGGACCCAGCACTGCCGGTGGTTCAAGGGGGGCGAGGGGGGGGGGCCGCTCCCAGGATAAACCCCGAGTCACCCCCACCCCCCCCACCCCCGTGGCTGCTGCAGGAGCCCAGTTCCCTGCCCGTAAGGTCTGGGTCGCCCCTGTCTCTGGCCCTGCTGCTTCCCTCCGCCCACCGGGCTCAGCCCCTCGTCCGCACCTGTCCCCGCCCCGTACCCTCCCCACTCGCTGCAGTGACCCCGGTTCGCCGCCCCCGCTCCCGTCGTCATTGCCTTTCCCCTGACTCACTGTGCCCCCGTGTCGCTGCAGTGACTCTGCCTCCCGATCCACGGCCGCTTCCCCTTCATCGCTGCGGGGACCCTGATTCCCGGTCCCCCGCCCAGCGTGGCGCCGGGGACCCTGACTCCTGGTCCCCGCCCAGCGTGGCTGCGGGGACCCTGATTCCCTGGTTCCCCGCCCAGCGTGGCTGCGGGGACCCCGACTCCCTGGCCTCCCCCGCCCAGTGTGGCGCCGGGGACCCCGATTCCCTGGTCCCCCCCCGCCCAGCGGGGACCCCGACTCCCTGGCCCCCACCCCGCCCAGCGGGGCTGCGGGGACCCCGACTCCCTGCCCCCCCCCCGCCCAGCGTGGCGCCGGGGACCCGATTCCCTGCCCCGCCCAGCGTGGCGCCGGGGACCCGATTCCCTGCCCCCAGCCCAGCGTGGCGCCGGGGACCCCGATTCCCTGGTTCCCCGCCCAGCGTGGCTGCGGGGACCCGACTCCTGGTCCCCCGCCCAGCGTGGCGCCGGGGACCCGATTCCCTGGTCCCCGCCCAGCGGGCTGCGGGGACCCGACGCCTGGCCCCCGCCCAGCGTGGCGCCGGGGACCCCGATTCCCCGGTCCCCCCCGCCCAGCGGGGCTGCGGGGACCCCGACTCCTTGTTCTCCCCCTTTGCTCTCCTCCCCACTGGCGGCCCCCCATCTCTGCAGTGATCTCACTCGCTCTTCCCCACGCATGCTGCTGCGCTACCCTGTTCTCTCCTCCCCCGTCTCTCCCGTTTCACCGCTCCAGCACTCGGTGCCCAGCCGTTGCATTAGGAACCGGTGCAGGGAGCAGAGTGGGGAGCTGCTGCTGCAGTGCTTCACAGCAGAGCGTGCCCGGTGGCGCTTCGGCATGCATCATGGGGTCACTGTCCTGGCCCGCGTTAACCTGCTAGACCCCAAATCCAATTTTCAAATGTTTAATAACCGGCTCCGTCTTGGCGTCTTAACCTCTGCAGTGCCGGGCTGGTGGTAAACCGCCCTCAACCAACCCCCCACGCTGCCAGCGCCCGCGTGGGGGAACAGTGACTCCGTTAGCGCTAACGAGGAGGCGTTCTTTAGGCCATCGCCACAAAGCCTTGGCAGTGCAAAGCGGCGGCTCTGCTTGGGATTGAGGCGAGCTGGTGAATAGTGATTAGCCCGTCGTGCCAGGGGTTTCATGCAGTGGTGCAGAGCAGAGCTGCGTCAGCGGAGCATTCCTTCCCTCGACCTTGCTAACACCTCTTAGGGAAGGGGGTTACATACGCCGACGGGAGAACCGGGGGCGCTGCACTACAGAGATGCCACCTGCCCAGAGCAGCCTCATGCTCCAGCCCTGGCGGGGTAGGTAGTGTAGCCCTGAGCTCGATATAGTTATACCAGCGTAATCACCTATAATAACGACGGCTAAGGCTTTTCATCCGTCAATCATTACCCCCATTTTACAGATGGGGAAACCGAGGCAGAGAGTGGGTATGCGGCTTATCAAAGGTCACCTAACAGATCAGTGTCAGAGCTGGGAATAGACGGTCTCCCAGTGCTCTATCCAAGGCAACGCTGCTTTTCTACCAGTATAATTCGATCTGGTGCCTGTATAAAATCAGTGGCTGGCCCGAAGTCCCTGGCAAAGCCTTTTCTTTTTTTTTGTACAGGAATCATAGTTTATAATTGCGTTTAATATGCACAAACCCGAGATGTCTGCTGCAGGTTGGCCTGCGCTGTGAATTCTCGCCTCCATCAGCAGAACAGCTCCGGGAGCCAAGCTCCGGAGTGCTGTGGAATGTGATTACATCTCTTTTCAAACCACCCTCTATCTCCCAGACAAACGAGGCAGGTTTCGTAACACTGGCTCTGTGCAGATGTCATTACTGGTGGGTGGGTGGAAGTTGTTCCCAGCTTGCTTCAGTCTCTCTGTCCTTCCCAAAGGATCCCCAACGCCTCCCTGCGTTATTTATTCAGATGGTTGTAGTCATGGACTCCACTGATCACACTGTGTCTCCGTGGGGAGAAAATACCTGGTACCAAGGCGCTCTTTAATCTATCCGGAAGGCAGTGGCTGGCAGGCAAAGCTAGACACGTTCACGCTAGAAATAAGGCCCAGGTTTTGTACAATGTGGGTGACTAACCATTGGCCCAAACTGCCAACGGCAGGGGTAGATTCTCCATCTCTTGATGGCTTCCGATCCAGCCCGCGTGCCTTTCTGGATGGGCTGTTACACAAGCGTGGCTTGTGCCATCCAGGAGTCAGACTAGCAAGCTGATGGTTCCTCCCGGCCTGTGACGGGTGCTAGGTGCTGCACAAGCAGCGAACAAAAAGACACGCCGTGCTCCAGACAGCCTTCGAGCGAGGCGACGTGGAATGAAAATGGAAGTCAGCGCATTGAAAACTGGCCAAAGGAAATACGCTGTGGACTGCATTTTAAAAGCATGCGGAGTTCAGTGCCACAAGAGGCCAAGAGTTTAGTGGGATTTAAACAAATGACCAGACGTTTTTCAGAAGGATTAGAAAGAAAAGCAAGAGTTAGACTCTCGTTCGACTCATCCTCTGTGTAGCAGGCAGGTTATCCCATGGCTGCAGGGTTTCTTGTAACAGCTGTTGGAGACGAGGCTGGCTGAGCCGACCCTGGTTCTGGCGATTCTTATGCGGAGCCAGCAGGGTGGAATGCAACAATTGCAGTGTTTTAGGGCAGGAAGTGACGAATTTCTTATCTGATTGGAAGTGCAGGGGCTGGGCATGGTGCGTTTCTGGAGCAAAGCCCTGGTATGCCTCAGCCTTTGCTAAACGGCAACCGAAGCACAGGATCTGCTCGTCCCATCTGCTTTGCCCAGATTCATAGAGGAAAACCAGAAGAGACTGTTAGATAATCTAGTACGTTACAGGCACAGGAATTTCACCCAGATCCCCCTGTATTGAGCTAAAGCGTCTTCCAGAGAGGTGGGAAGGTGGCAAGAGAAGGAAAATCCACCCCTGCCCTGGGGGCCTTGTTTCAATGGTTAATCACTCACACGCTGTGGGAAGCGCATGCCTTATTTCTAATGGGAATTTGCATGGCTTTCGCCTCCAGCTGTTTACTCCCCATGTAGGTAGGTACTGACCGTGATTAGTGTCTTTGGTAAGCTGAATACTTCGAGCTGCTTTGGGAGCTGTGGTTGCCAGTTCGGGAATCCTCCTCGGAGCTCTTCTCCGAACCCTGGCCTGTGTGTCGCGTGCGGATGCGAGCACTGGACGGTATCACTGCCACGCGCTGGGAGCGCATGGCTGACGGCTCAGGGTTTCCCAAAAGGCCACGTTCACGCCCTACCAGCGGGGACGGGGTCTTCATTTCGCTCCTTGGGTTCTGCCTTACTGGTCTGAGCAGTGACTGGCGGGAGGGATAGCTCCGTGGCTTGAGCATTGGCCTGCTAAACCCAGGGTTGGGAGTTCAGTCCTTGAGGGGGCTGCTTAGAGATCTGAGGCAACAATCAGTACTTGGTCCTGCTAGTGAAGGCAGGGGGCTGGACTCAATGACCTTTGCAGCTTTGGATTGGAGGGGTGGGTGTGGAGGTGTGGGGGGGGACAGACTGATACCCATGACCCAGTCCCAGCTGGGAGCCGTCTGGCTGCCCCAACTGGAATGACTGCCCCAGCCGCACCAGGAAGTCTTCCCACGGGTGTGTTCGGAGCCGGAGTGCAGACATGGGGCTGGGCCTTCTCTGAGTGGGACCAGAGTGTGGGGGAGGGACAGCTCCGTGGCTTGGGCATTGGCCTGCGAAACCCAGGGTTGGGAGTTCAATCCTTGAGGGGGCCACTTAGGGATCTGGGGCAAAAATCTGTCCGGGGGTTGGTCCTGCTTTGAGCAGGGGGTTGGACTAGATAGCTCCTGAGGTCCCTTCCACCCGTGATCATCATCATCATCATAAGATCTTCTATAATTCATGGAGGGACCATCAAGTCTGGCCTCCTGAAGGGATCCCCGTGTGAACGGAGCAGATCTCTTAGGAAAACTTCCCACCCCCTCCGCCCATGCGCCGACGGCCAGAAGCTGGCGCTGGCTGGGGCACTCAGCAATGCCTTCGTCTCGCGTTGGGGCGGGTTAGACCGTGCGCTGCTAGGCTGCCGAGCCCGCTGGTCAGCATTTGTGCTCCACGTAGACTGCGACCAAGCCACCCCGTCGCCCCTTTGAGCGAGCGCCTGCCGTCTCCCGTAAGGCAGGCTGTCCCGTCCGCCGTGGGGAAACTGAGGCCTGGAGAGATGCGGTGACTTGCCCACCTGTAACACGTCTGTTTCGCTTGTGAGCTTCTGGAGACGGGCTGTCTCTCTTTGCGGGCCCGTCCGGAGCCTGGCACGAGGGGGGCAGGCTTGGGGGGGCCTTGGTATGCCCGGCTCGCTCTGAAAGAACGGCCTCTGCGCGGAGGCCAGGACAGCGGGCGGGCGGCTTGAAGACTGGCCCCCGCCCCCGATGCAGCCGCATCGCCCCCGATGGGAGCGGCGGCCGAGTGTGACGCGAAGCCAAGGAGCAGACGCAGGGGGCCGGCCCGCAGCCGGTTGCTAGGTAGGACTTGTTGACTGCAGCGTGTGGCTTTGAATCGGAGGCTCTTTTCTTGTGCGTTCGACACCTTCGTGTTCTTGTTGCTTCTGTCCTTGAGCTGGCGTCACGTGGCTCCCGCTCGCGGCTGCTAGGAAGGAGGAGAGGGCGCTAATAAGGGCTTTTCATGGCTGATGCTGCAGCTGTTCCTGACGAGCGCCCCAGAAAACACGCCCGGCCCCCCTGCTGCTCCAGCGGCTCAGCGCTGCCAAAAATCCACTTCAGCAACAGCTTCTGTGTTCTCCTTGTCCTGGCCGAGACTGGGGGGGGCCCTGGCTGCCTGCCGCCTCCCCCCTCCCCAACTGAGATGGGGGGGGAGCGCTGCCGGCCGCCTCCCTCCTCCCCGACCGAGACGGGGGGGGGGCCTGGCTGCCTGCTGCCTCCCCCCTCCCCGACTGAGATTGGGGGAGCGCTGCCGGCCGCCTCCCCCCTCCACGGCCGAGACTGGGGGGGCCCTGGCTGCCTGCTGCCTCCCCCCTCCACGACTGAGATAGGGGGAGCGCTGCCCGCTGCCTTCCCCCTCCCCGAGAGAGGGGGGGGAGCGCCCACACCTCCCCTCCCCGACGACTGAGAGGGGCCCTGGCTGCCCGCTGCCTTCCCCCTCCACGGCCGAGACTGGGGGGGCCTGGCTGTGCTGAGCACTACCCGGAGACCCCCACCTCCACGACTGAGATAGGGGGAGCGCTGCCCGCTGCCTCCCCCCTCCCCGACTGAGACTGGGGGGGCCTGGCTGTGCTGAGCACTACCCGGAGACCCTCACCTCCCCAACTGAGATGGGCGCCTCCTCTTCCCGACCGAGACTGGGGGCCCTGGCTGCCTGCTGCCTCCCCCCTCCCCGACTGAGATTGGGGGCGCTGCCGGCCGCCTCCACGGACTGGGGGGGGGGGCTGTGCTGCTGCTACCGGAGACCCCCACCTCGACTGAGAGAGGGGCCCTGGCTGCCTGCCTCCCCCTCCACGACTGAGACTGGGGCCCTGGCTGCCTGCTGCCTCCCCCCCCGACTGAGACTGGGGGGGCCCTGGCTGCCTGCTGCCTCCCCCCTCCCCGACTGAGACTGGGGGGGCCCTGGCTGCCTGCTGCCTCCCCCCTCCCCGACTGAGACTGGGGGGGCCCTGGCTGCCCGCTGCCTCCCCCCTCCCCGACTGAGACTGGGGGGGCCCTGGCTGCCCGCTGCCTCCCCCCTCCCCGACTGAGACTGGGGGGGCCCTGGCTGCCCGCTGCCTCCCCCCTCCCCGACTGAGACTGGGGGGGCCCTGGCTGCCCGCTGCCTCCCCCCTCCACGACCGAGACTGGGGGGGCCCTGGCTGTACACGCCTGGCACAGTGGGGTCCTGGGTTCTGATGGGGCACCTGGGGACTGCCGTAATACCCCTAATGTACAGCGCCTGGCACCGTGGGGTCCTGGGTTCTGATGGGGCACCTGGGGACTGCCGTAATACCCCTAACGTACAGCGCCTGGCACCGTGGGGTCCTGGGTTCTGATGAGGCAACTGGGGACTGCCATAATACCCCTAATGTACAGCGCCTGGCACAGTGGGGTGCTGTGGTAGGAGCGTGTTGGGGGTTGGCAGAGGGGCCGCAAGGGGGGACCCAGGGTTGCGGGGCGGGGGCGCGTCGGGGTTGGCGAGGGGACCCAGGGGTGCGGGCGCGCGCTGGGTTTGGCGGAGAGGCCGCAGGGGACCCAGGGTTGTGGGGCGGCGCGTCGGGTTGGCAGAGGGGCCGCAGGGGACCCAGGGTTGCGGGCGGGGCGCGGGCTTGGCAGGGGGCGCCCAGGGTTGTGAGCCGGGGGCGCGTCGGGGTTGGCGGGGGGGCCCCGGGGTGTGAGCCGGGGCGCGCTGGAGTTGCAGGGGCCCAGGGTTGAGCCGGCGCGTCGGGCTTGGCAGGGGGGGCCCAGGGGTGTGAGCCGGGCGGCGCGCGGTTGGCGGAGGGGCGCAGGGGGCCCAGGGTTGTGAGCCGGGGGCGCGTCGGGGTTGGCAGGGGGGGCCCAGGGTTGTGAGCCGGGGGCGCGTCGGGGTTGGCAGGGGGCGCCCAGGGTTGTGAGCCGGGGGCGCGGCGGGGTTGGCAGGGGGGGCGCAGGAGGTATCGCGAGTTCCAGCCGGCCGCCCTGCCTCTCTGGCGCGAACGGGGTGCGGTGCTTCTCGGCTCTCTGCCTGGGCTGGGCGTGTCCCAACCCGCCCCGAGTCAGCGGCTCAGCAAACGTCTCCCTTTTCGGAGCTGCCCAGCGCTGGATTCGGCGCGTGGGCCCAGGGGCACGTGCTGCAGCGTGTCGTGCCGTGGGGGCTGCTCCGTGCCCCCCGGATCCCGGCCAGTGAAAGGCTCCGTGCAGAACGGTGGCTGCTGCGCTGAGCTGGGGCCCTGGACAGGTCCCTGCCTCAGGGGAGGGCCCCAGCTGGTGGCCCCCACAGCGCCAGGCACCACGCAGTCAGAGTACAGCAGTGCCCGCCCTGCAGGCAGACGTCTTAGCCCCATTGTACAGACAGGGGAACTGAGGCCCGGAGACGCAGGGACTCCCCCGGGATTTTCCCTAGATTCAGGCCAGCAGGGCCCGTTGTGATCACAGGCCAGAGGGCTGCCCCCCGATCGCGCAGGCAGTCTGGAGCAGAGCTGGTGTCCGCGATGGATTTCAGGCTGGTTTCGGGGGGCCCAGACCTCCCTCTGTGGTGTGGGGTCTGACGGAGCCCATCTTCCGGCACAACCCTTCATGTCCCTTCCCCCCCCCCCGCCACCTGCTGCGAAATGGGCAGCGGAGCTGTGATTCGGTGCTGGCTCTCTCCCTGCTCTGCAGTGGCTGTGGTACAGAGCAGCGCCGGGGGGCTGGCTGAACAGAGGAACGGCCCTATGGGTCAGAGCAAAGGCCCATCCAGCCCAGGGTCCTGTCTGCCGACGGCAGCCAGTGCCAGGCGCCCCCGAGGGAACGAACAGAACAGGGAATCCCCAGGTGACCCAGCCCCTGTCGCCCATTGCCAGGTGCTGGCAAACAGAGGCTACGGACCCCGTCCCTGCCCAGCCTGGCTAACAGCCATCGACGGATCCGTCCTCCGGGATCTTCTCTAGTTCTTCTTTGACGCTGGAAACCTTAGTCATCAATCTGGAGCTCAGCAAAAAGCCGGATCGGGGCCTTTCCGACGCCCTGCTGTCACGGAGGATGGGGGAGTCCAGGCCCGGCACACCCCCCCCCTGCGATTCCCCGGGACTCTCAGCCAGCCGGTAACACAGAAGGTTTATTAGCCGACAGGAACCCGGTCCCAAGCGGGGCTTGTCAGTACAACCAGGCCCCCTCAGCCAGGTTCCTCTGGGGCCACGTGGCGGGTGCCTCAGTTTCCCCCATCTGTCCAGTGAGGACAATGCTCCCCGGTGTGAAGCGCTGTGAGATCTGTGGATGGAAAGCGCGCGGTAGCGTCAGTCTTTGGGCTGGGGGGGGGATCACTCTGCATGGGGACTCAGGGCAGCGGGGAATCGTTTGGCCTGTTAACCTTGGCTCAGAGGACCCAAGGCCGCTGGATATTCCCCCTGTGCGTGATCCCGGGTTGAAAGAAGTTGCTGGAGGAGGCTGGATTCGTGGTGAAGGCTGGGACTCGGGGCGCCTGGCAGCGGACTGGGTCAGGCCCCTGGACTGGAACATCGTTAAGGCTGGAAAACAGGGTTTTGAATATTTTGGTTGGAAAGTTGCATCCGGGGTGTGCTGAAGTTACGGTTTGGGGCGGTCAGCTCAGGCCCTGCAGAAACGGGGGTTGCGACCCGCCGCACCTGGAGGCAGCTTCCGCCCAGCACGACACGGCTCACGGGAACTTGTGGGGTGCATGAAAAGCTACTCGGGGACATTTTGGCCCTCGATTTTCATACGGCCTCAAAGATCATTGTGGGGAGGGGCTGTTTGTACAGGGCCTGGCATGGGGGGGACCCCGACCTCGGTCTGTGTGGCTCCAGCACAGCGGGGCGCCCTGATCGCGGTGCTGTGCGGCAGCTTCGGATCTAGGCTGGGACCTCCAGGGTGCTACCGTGATAGATAACTCCCAGAGCCGGGGAGAGAACACAGGAGTCCTGGCTCCCAGCCCGCCGGGCAGAACCCAGGAGTCCTGGCTCCCAGCCCCCCCTGCTCTAACCCACCAGCACTCCTCCAGAGCCGGGGAGAGAACCCAGGAGTCCTGGCTGCCAGCCCCCCCTGCTCTAACCCACCAGCCCACTCCCCTCCCAGAGCCGGGGAGAGAACCCAGGAGTCCTGGCTCCCAGCCCCCCCCGCTCTAACCCACCAGCCCCCACTTCCCTCCCAGAGCCGGGGAGAGAACCCAGGAGTCCTGGCTCCCAGCCCCCCGAGCGGCCCCTTCCTCGAATCCTAGGCTCCGGCTGCTGTCTGACTGCCGTGGTGCCAGCTGGCAGGGGGTAGGGCTGACTGGGTCTGTCTGAACCTGCCTGCGCCGCAGACTCCGGGCCAGGCCTGAGCCGACGGGAGGTGCGTTGTCTGGGGAGACCGCCGGGGGGCAGGGAAGGGGTTGTGTTGTTCCAGGATGGGCCGTTCCCCGGGGTCTCTGCCCTGCATGGTGCCAGCAGCCTGTGGAGCCGGGGCTGGGTGATGGCTCTGCGAAGGGAGACGCCTGGGTCCCCCTAACAGGCCAGCCAGGGCTTGCTGCGTCCCTGCAGTAGGGCTGTGGGGGGCTGCGTTCCCCCCGCCACCCCCTTGGTTGTGTTCACACTCCCACCCCCGGGGGGCCCCGCTAGCTGGAGAAATGGCTGCTGGCCGCCCACTACCGCTCTGGTGGCAATGAGTTCCGCAGGCTAATTCGGGGGCTCGCGGGGCCCAGTGGATGGGGCACTAGCTGAGGAGGTGCCAGAGCCAAGCTCAATTTCCTGCTCTGCCACAGACTTCCTGTGCGACCCTGGGCCAGTCGCTCAGCTGCGCCGTGCCTCAGTCTCCCCATGTGTACCGTGGGGCTCCCTGCCATGCCAGCTATGATGCCAAATACACTGAAGAGTGAGAGTCTGTGGTGGGAACCACAGATCAATTACGTGGGTCAAATCATTCCCCCCCCAACCCCGAAACAGGCGCCACGTCCTTTCACCACCTCATCCTGGGGACTTCCGCAGTGTCACGGACTCTCAGATCGGGCCCCGTGGGGGGGTGCCCCTTTCAGTGCGACAGCCCCTCTCGGGGGGCCACTCGTTCCCAGGGTCAGGCCCCTCCACCTCCTGGAGCCTCAGCACGTCTGGCTCTGCCGTGGGCCCCCCCCGGGAGTCCCCTCGCGCTGGGCCCCCCCGGGGCCTCCACCCCCCTGTTCCCTAGCCCGGAGCGACTCTCCCCCAGCGTGACACAGGAGGGTTTATCGAGCGTTGACCCCAGCACAGGAAACTCTCCGGGGCTCAGGCCTGGCCTCCCCCAGCCCAGCACATCCCAGTCCCCCTGCAGCCAGGGGGGCTCTGCCTGCTCCCCCCCTCCAGCCCCGAGCCCCCCTGCTTCCCAGCTGGGCCTCCGATACCCCCGGCCCCAAGCCCCCCCGTCCATTGGCTTCTCTCCAGGGAAACGGTTGGAAACGGTGGCCTGGGCCTCATTGCCTCTCGGCCTCCTCTGGCCCCAGCCCAGTGCTCTCCAGTACATTGGCCCCGAACTGGCCGCACAGGACTCTGGGCTCTGGGGCTGGGGGGTCGGGGGGGTCCCATCGGTCCAGGGCATCCCTCCAGGTCCCCGTCCTCGTCCCCCTCTCTGTCTCCCCCCCTCTCCCCTCCCCCCCTCCCCCCAATAACACCCGGGGCGGGACACTCCAGCCCAAACCGTGCTGCACAGGAAAGAAGGAAAACAGGAAAGAGAAACCTCCCATCAACCACGGCACTTGCACACGGGTTTCTGGGCAAAGGCTGGCTGGAAAGGTTCTCCGTCCTCCTGTCGGCCAGGCTCGACAAACCAAACCTTTGTGTGGGTGGGTGTGGCTTGTTCGCTTGTTCACACCCCGGCTTGCTGGGTGCAGGCAGCGAGAGAGCGTGCGTGCTCGCGGGCGCCGCGCGGGGCCAGGAGGTGAACTCAGCCCAGTGCTCGTCCCTCGTCACCACCTGCCTGTCTCGGGCTCAGCGTCGGCCCCAGGCTGTGTCGCGCTGCCTGGGGTGCAGGTGGGGTGTCACTGAGGGGAGCAGGGCACTGAGCTGGGGACCCCCCCACCCGCTGCAGGAGAGGCTCCCCGTGCTCAGCCCCCCTCATGGCAGCTGGGAGCGCTGTCGCCAGCGGGCTGGAGCCAGCCCCAGGGCCCCCTTTGGAGGCTGGCACAGCCGGCGTGGTGCTGGGGCAGGTGCCTGGGAGGGGGGCAAGGCCACTGGGGCTGGGATCCAGCCTGCGCCAGGCGCTGCATCTCCCAGGGCCTTGCTGAACGCAGCGGGGGCCAGGGGCCTTTCTCCGGCTCCTAGACGGGAAGCGCTGGGCAGCCACGGAGCTCGGGTGCCGTGTGTGAGCTCAGGGGCTGGGTGTCTGTGCGATGCCCGGCATGGGCCCACCCCTATCTTAGTGGGTTAGAGCAGGGGGGCTGGGAGCCGGGACTCCTGGGTTCTCTCCCCGGCTCTGGGAGGGGAGTGAGAGCTGGTGGGTTAGAGCAGGGGGGCTGGGAGCCAGGACTCCTGGGTTCTCTCCCTGGCTCTGGGCGGGCAGGGGGGGCTGGTGGGTTGGAGCAGGGGGGCCTGGGAGCCAGGACTCCTGGGTTCTCTCCCTGGCTCTGGGAGGAGTGGGGGCTGGTGGGTTAGAGCAGGGGGCGGGGAGCCAGGACTCCTGGGTTCTCTCCCCGGCTCTGGGAGGGGTGTGGGGGCTGGTGGGTTGTAGCAGGGGAGCTGGGAGCCAGGACTCCTGGGTTCTCTCCCGGCTCTGGGAGGAGTGGGGCTGGTGGGTTGGAGCAGGGGCTGGGAGCCAGGACTCCTGGGTTCTCTCCCGGCTCTGGGAGGGCAGTGGGGCTGGGGGCTGGGAGCCAGGACTCCTGGGTTCTCTCCCAGCTCTGGGAGGAGTGGGGCTGGTGGGTTGGAGCAGGGGCTGGGAGCCAGACTGGTTCTCTCTCTCCGGCTCTGGGAGGGCAGTGGGGCTGGTGGGTTAGAGCAGGGGGGGCTGGGAGCCAGGACTCCTGGGTTCTCTCCCCAGCTCTGGCAGCAGGTGGGTTGTGGGGGTGGGGGTCCGTGCACTTGGATCCCTTCCCTTGCCCGCTCTCCTCTCTACTGAGATGGGAACGCGGGCGGGGCGGGGCGGGACGCTGGCAGGGCTCCGCACCGAGTACAAAGTCCTGTTGACTCTGGAGGTGTGACCTGGGCTGCCCTGCCAGGAGGTGGCGGGGTGGGGAGGCGGCTTTTGCTGGGCCCGGCAGTGCAGGGGCAGGACCCGAGATCCCCCAGCTCCAATCCCCTTCTCCAAGATAAACGCCGGTTCCTTGGCTTCCCCGCGCCGCCTCCCCCGCTGCCGGCTCGGCCCTGCGCCGCCTCCCCGCCACCCGGCTCGGCCCCGCGCCGCCTCCCCCGCCGCCCGGCTCGGCCCGCGCCTCCCGCCCCGCCGCCCGGCTCGGCCCCGCGCTGCCTCCCCCCCCCGCCGCCCGGCTCGGCCCCGCACTGCCTCCCACGCTCCCTGTCAGAGCCGCAGCCTCAGGCCGGGGTCCCTGCGGCGCCCAGCATGGCGCAGTTGAAATGGGGGCCCGTTGGGCCGGGCACCGGACAGGTTCCTGCCTCAGATGTAGGGACCCTGCTGTGCCGGGTGCAGCCCAGCCCAGCCCCCCTGGCCTATATCGGGGCCCGTCGCACCGGACAGGGCTCGAGGCCCCCGGGCGCGGCCCAGACGGGCTGCGGGGCCGTCCCTGTCCCAAGCTGGGACGGGCCCGAGGTCTCCCTGCCCGCTAGGCCGTGCTGTGTGCACACCTCAGCCCGCCAGGACCCTCGGGATTCTCCAGGTGCCGGGCAGAGGCTCCCCCCTGGCGCCTGGGTGCCTTCCCCACAGGGTAATCTGGGTCGCTTGGCTCTGCTGGGCCTGGCGTACGCTGAGCAGCCAGCAGGGACCCTGGCGTCCGGGCCAGAGAGGGAGCACAACGCCCTGTTCGCTGGCCTCTGTCCCGGGCCCCTTGTGACTGATCCCGGCCTGGCTTCTCTGCTCGTCCCTTTGTGTGCCAGGGCTCGGGCTCAGCTGCTCAGAGAGCTCTGTTGTGCTCCACTCTCGGGGGGGGGGGGCGTTGTTTGGGTGGCGTAAGGGCCAGGAGGGAGCGACAGCGAATGCCAGGCCCTGAGAGCGCTGCGCCATCTCCAACCGACTGAGCCGTTCCGGGGCAGGGCGGGGCTGGGAGCCAGGACTCCTGGGTTCTCGCCCCGGCTCTGGGAGGGGAGTGGGGGCTGGTGGGTTAGAGCAGGGGGGGCTGGGAGCCAGGACTCCTGGGTTCTCTCCCCGGCTCTGGGAGGGGAGTGGGGGCTGGTGGGTCAGAGCAGGGGGGCTGGGAGCCAGGACTCCTGGGTTCTCCCCCCCGGCGCTGGGAGGGGAGTGGGGGCCGGTGGGTTAGAGCATGGGGGGCTGGGAGCCAGGACTCCTGGGTTCTCTCCCTGGCCCTGGGAAGGGAGTGGGGGCTGGTGGGTCAGAGCAGTGAAAGGTTGGCACAAAGGTCCCATTGTGCCAGGCACTGCACAGACCCCTAGGCTGAGATTGGGGGGGGGGGCGCTGCGGTGCTAAGTGCGGCGTGGACCCCTCCAGCGTGCAGGGGGCTGCATGGACACACCCAGAGGTTCACAGAGCCGACAGCCAGGATGCCCCGTGCTGATCGGCTCCCCTGACCTGCGGGCAATGCCCGCGAATTCCCCTGGGGATCCTCACACCGTCCCAGCCCCCGAGGGGGGGGTTGTTGTGCGCCCCGGCCTGGCGCACCACCCAGAGTGAACTGCCGAGCGCTCATGGACGCTCCTGCAATGTGACATTGTGAGGGCTGCTCCCTGCCCTGCTGAATATGTGAAACCTTCAGCCGCCTTCCTGTGCCCTTGTGAGAAATTAGTTTAATGAGAATCTTGAGTAAATCAATTAAGAGGAGGAAAGCGCGTCGCACAGCAGGAGCCCTGCCTTCGCCGAGTCGTTCCTTGTACCCGGCGGCGGTTCCTCCGCCGAGACACCCGTCTAATGTATGGGGCCGCTAGAGCGTCTGGGGAGCCCAGAACAGAGGGTCTCCCCCCGTCCCCCTGTGCTGAGCCCCCTCGGTAAAGCACCTGCCAGGAGACATGGCGCCACCGCTGCCCTGGGGAGGAGGGTCTCATGGCTCATCCCCCCCGTCTGTGAAAAAGGGGGGCCTGGTTTTCCCCCCTGCCAGATCAAAGAGCCCGTCAGCCCCTGGGGGTTTCTCCCCGTGGAGGGGCTGAGCTGCGATGCTGCCGACAAGCCACCACGTGAGCTTTTGGTTAAGGACTCGAGCTGTTTCAGCTTCATTCTCACCGCACGGCAGCTTCTCCGGCCCTGCACCACGGCCGTGGCGCCTCTCTGACCCCCCCGCCCCCGAGCTGGGGTGATCTTTGCGGGCTGGCTTGCGTTAACTTGACCGATAGCGTCTGGGCGTCACGTCAGTTGCTCGGTGCCGGGGCTCAGAGGAGCCCGCGGGTGCCTCGCAGCCGGAGGGCCGTGGGGAAGGACCGGCCGGCTCGTATGGCCTCGCTCTCCGGCTCTGACGCAGCCGCAAAGTGCTTGTGGGAGCCGATAACCCCGGCAGTGCCCGTGGAAGGGCTCGGGGCACAGGGCGCGTTCTCCGACCAGCCTCCCGAGCTGCGACCGCAGAGCGGCGTGGAGGTGAAACCCTCCTCCCCCAAAGTCTAAGAGGAGAGCCAGCGTGCCAGGCCCTGGGGAGGCCGGGCGGGGGGCTAACCGTGGGCGGGGTCGGAGGCAGTGTGGCAAAGGAGCATGTGAGGAGGCGGCTGTGGGGAGCTGTGGGGGAAGGCGCCATGGGGCTCACAACAGAGCCAGTGGGCAATGGAGGCCGGAGGCTCTGCTCGGAGCTGGGGGGCGGCAGCGCCAGAGAGGATCGGGTGGGTTCAGTGCACCATCAGACACTATGGGGGCCCTGCTCTCTGCCCGGAGGGGTCTGCACGGCGCCGGACGCTGCGGGGGCCTGATCTCCGCCAGGGAGGGGTCTGCACGGTGCCAGACGCTGCGGGGGCCTGATCTCCGCCAGGGAGGGGTCTCCTCCAGGGAGGGGTCTGCGCGGCGCCGGACGCTGCAGGGGCCTGATCTCCGTCTTGGAGGGGCCTCCTCCAGGAGGGTCTCCGCCAGGGAGGGGTCTGCACGGCGCCGACGCTGCGGGGCCTGATCTCCGTCTTGGAGGGGCCTCCTCCAGGAGGGTCTGCGGCGCCGGACGCTGCAGGGGCCTGATCTCCTTCTTGGCGGGGTCTCCGCCAGGGAGGGGTCTGCACGGCGCCGGACGCTGCGGGGGCCTGATCTCCATCTTGGAGGGGTCTCCGCCAGGGAGGGGTCTGCACGGCGCCGGACGCTGCGGGGGCCTGATCTCCGCCAGGGAGGGGTCTCCTCCAGGGAGGGGTCTGCGCGGCGCCGGATGCTGCGGGGGCCTGATCTCCGTCTTGGAGGGGCCTCCTCCAGGGAGGGGTCTCCGCCAGGGAGGGGTCTGCGCGGCGCCGGACGCTGCGGGGGCCTGATCTCCGTCTTGGAGGGGTCTCCTCCAGGGAGGGGTCTGCGCGGCGCCGGACGCTGCGGGGGCCTGATCTCCGTCTTGGAGGGGTCTCCGCCAGGGAGGGGTCTGCGCGGCGCCGGACGCTGCGGGGGCCTGATCTCCGTCCAGGAGGGGTCTCCGCCAGGGAGGGGTCTGCGCGGCGCCGGACGCTGCGGGGGCCTGATCTCCGTCTTGGAGGGGTCTCCGCCAGGGAGGGGTCTGCGCGGTGCCGGACGCTGCGGGGGCCTGATCTCCGTCTTGGAGGGGTCTCCGCCAGGGAGGGGTCTGCGCGGTGCCGGACGCTGCGGGGGCCTGATCTCCGTCCAGGAGGGGTCTCCGCCAGGGAGGGGTCTGCGCGGCGCCGGACGCTGCGGGGGCCTGATCTCCGTCCAGGAGGGGTCTCCGCCAGGGAGGGGTCTGCGCGGCGCCGGACGCTGCGGGGCCCTGATCTCCGTCCAGGAGGGGTCTCCGCCAGGGAGGGGTCTGCGCGGCGCCGGACGCTGCGGGGGCCTGATCTCCGCCAGGGAGGGGTCTCCTCCAGGGAGGGGTCTGCGCGGTGCCGGACGCTGCGGGGGCCTGATCTCCGTCTTGGAGGGGCCTCCTCCAGGGAGGGGTCTGTGTGGTGCCGGACGCTGCGGGGGCCTGATCTCCGTCTTGGAGGGGTCTCCTCCAGGGAGGGGTCTGCGCGGTGCCGGACGCTGCGGGGGCCTGATCTCCGTCTTGGAGGGGTCTCCGCCAGGGAGGGGTCTGCGCGGCGCCGGACGCTGCGGGGGCCTGATCTCCGTCTTGGAGGGGTCTCCTCCAGGGAGGGGTCTGCGCGGCGCCGGACGCTGCGGGGGCCCTGATCTCCGTCTTGGAGGGGTCTCTGCCGGGGAGGGGTCGGGGGGGTGCCGGACGCGGCGTGGGCCTGATCTCCGTGTTGGGGGGGGCGCCTCCCGGGGGGGGTCTGCGCGGCGCCGGACGCTGCGGGGGCCTGATCTCCGTCTTGGAGGGGTCTCCAGGGAGGGGTCTGCGCGGCGCCGGACGCTGCGGGGGCCCTGATCTCGTCTTGGAGGGGTCTCTGCCAGGGAGGGGTCTGTGTGGTGCCGGACGCTGCGGGGCCCTGATCTCGTCTTGGAGGGGTCTCCTCCAGGGAGGGGTCTGCGCGGCGCCGGACGCTGCGGGGGCCTGATCTCCGTCTTGGAGGGGTCTCCAGGGAGGGGTCTGCGCGGCGCCGGACGCTGCGGGGCCCTGATCTCCGTCCAGGAGTGGTTTTCCCAGCGCTAGCGTGACGGGGTCTCCCATCTTGGTCTGGGCTCTGTAGATACTGCCTTGCTACGGGTTACAGCCACGTGGGAGGAGGGCAGAGAGAGGGGTGGGGCGTCAGGCCCCCCTGCTCAGCACTGTTAACCTGGCTGCCTGGGGCTGACCAGGAGCTGCTGCCCAGGCAAGGCTGTACGGATGCGGCTGCCTCTGGTCTGGAGCTCGTCCCTCCCCCTCCAATATAGGTTAGCACTTGGCACGTGCTGGGCGCCCAGGGGGCCACGTTGCATCAGGCCCCGGCCATGGTATTAATAGCTCTGCGGTGTGATACGCTGCAGAGCCCCTGCCCAGCACCACGTGGGATTGGAGGGTGGGCTGGTGTGTGGCGGGGGGTCTCCGGGGCAGGCCGGTGGGGGGGAGGGGCAGGACGTGGCAGGCTGGCACGCGGAGGGTCTGTTTGTGGCACGGTCCCCCCTGACATTGTCTCTCTGTCCCCCCAGGACCCTGCCGGCATATTCGAACTGGTGGAGGTGGTTGGGAACGGGACGTATGGACAGGTCTACAAGGTGAGTTTGCGGCCGGCCCACGCCATTCATCTGCCCCGTCCCCGGGCACCAGCCAGACCCACCCAACGGCAGGGGCAATCCTCTGCGGCACGGCCAGCGCACCGTGACCCTGAGCATCCGGAGACGGGACCCTGCCCTGCCCTACCACTCACCTGCTAGGGGACGGTCCCGCGTTCCCAGGCTGGGGGGAGTTTGAACGCGGGCCCCCCTTGGAGATGGAGAGGTCTTGGGTGTGTGATCGTTCATTGCCATGACAAACACCCCTCTGGCTGCTGGGGAAGGTGGGCAGGGAGGGGAGAGCTGCACAGCCGAGGTCGGGGCCCTCTGAAGCCTTACGCCTCCCCCACAACTGAGGCTGGGGGCTGCGCAGACCCCCGGGGAGAGACGGTCCCAGCCCCCAGCGCCGGCAGGCTATCAGTAGCTGAAGGATGGGAATTCTACACACACACACACAGCGGGGCGGTAAATCCCCCGAGGGGAGAGTCCTGGGCCCCCAGCCCAATCCCAGCACATGTTGTCTAGGACTCCAGGGCGTCCCATGTGCTCACCGTGTGCTCCTGTGGTGAGAACGGCGTGAGCTGTAGGGCGGTATTGCCTCAGAGCCCTGTCATTGTGCTAGGCGGGGTGTGTTATTTATTACGTGTATTACGGTAGTGTCAGGGGACCCCAGCTGTGGCCAGGCCCTGTGGCGCTGGGCGCTGCACATTACTAGGTGTATTACAGTAGTGTCAGGGTACCCCAGCCGTGGCCAGGGCCCCGTGGCGCTGGGTGCTGTACATTATTAGGTGTATTACAGTAGTGTCGGCATAGCTGTGGCCAGGGCCCTGTGGCGCTAGGTGCTGTACGTTATTAGGTGTATTACGGTAGTGTCAGGGGACCCCAGCCATGGCCAGGGCCCCATGGCGCTGGGTGCTGTACGTTATTAGGTGTATTACGGTAGTGTCGGCATAGCCGTGGCCAGGGCCCCATGGCGCTGGGTGCTGTACGTTATTAGGTGTATTACGGTAGTGTCGGCATAGCCGTGGCCAGGGCCCCGTGGCGCTGGGTGCTGTACGTTATTAGGTGTATTACGGTAGTGTCGGCATAGCCGTGGCCAGGGCCCCGTGGCGCTGGGTGCTGTACGTTATTAGGTGTATTACGGTAGTGTCGGCATAGCCGTGGCCAGGGCCCCGTGGCGCTGGGTGCTGTACGTTATTAGGTGTATTACGGTAGTGTCGGCGTAGCCGTGGCCAGGGCCCCGTGGCGCTGGGTGCTGTACGTTATTAGGTGTATTACGGTAGTGTTGGCGTAGCCGTGGCCAGGGCCCCATGGTGCTGGGTGCTGTACGTTATTAGGTGTATTACGGTAGTGTTGGCGTAGCCGTGGCCAGGGCCCCATGGCGCTGGGTGCTGTACGTTATTAGGTGTATTACGGTAGTGTCAGGGGACCCCAGCCGTGGCCAGGGCCCCGTCACAAACCCAGATGGGGAAACTGAGTCACGGCGCAACTAAATGACTCCCCCAGGGTCACACGGGAAGTCAGGCCGAGCAAGGACTCAAATCCAGTCTCCCCAGTTTGTCATCCTGCAATTGGGAAATGCTGCCCCGGTGCCTCGTGGGAGTTGTAGTTTGGGTGCCCCATGCCGGTAGTCCAACCACAGAGACTACATCTCCCATGAGGCCGAGCGATGGCTCGGCCAAAGAGCGCCCGCGGTGCATCCTGGGAGATGTAGTCCAGGCTGAGAGCCAGGCCCATGGAGGTGAACAAGGGGCGTGTGCTGCATCTGAACGATGCCTCCCCAAATGGAAATTTCCAACGGTTTCACCACAATTGTGAGACTTAGTGTGGGGGGGAGGCACCCCCGTTTTCCGACAGTCTCTGCCACGGGGCCTGGTACGAGGGAGACCGAGAGCCGCGTTGCCAACTCCCTTAAAGCCCCAGCTGCTGGAGTCATGGTATTGCTGGGGAATCCTGCCTCCTTCTTCCTTGCAATGGAATATATAACGGAGATGTATATACATCCTGAACATGGAAAGGTGGGAGTAGCTCCCAGCTCCCCTGCTGTAACCCCCTGCCCCCACTCCCCTCCCAGCGCCGGGGAGAGAACCCAGGAGTCCTGGCTCCCAGCCCCCCCTGCTCTACCCACCAGCCCCCACTCCCCTCCCAGAGCTGGGGAGAGAACCCAGGAGTCCTGGCTCCCAGCCCCCCCTGCTCTCACCACCAGCCCCACTCCCCTCCCAGCGCCAGGGAGAGAACCCAGGAGTCCTGGCTCCCAGCCCCTCTGCTGTAACCCCCTGCCCCCACTCCCCTCCCAGCGCCGGGGAGAGAACCCAGGAGTCCTGGCTCCCAGCCCCCCTGCTGTAACCCCCTGCCCCCACTCCCCTCCCAGAGCCGGGGAGAGAACCCAGGAGTCCTGGCTCCCAGCCCCCCCTGCTCTAACCACCAGCCCCCACTCCCCTCCCAGCGCCAGGGAGAGAACCCAGGAGTCCTGGCTCCCAGCCCCCCCTGCTCTAACCCACCAGCCCCACTCCCTCCCAGAGCTGGGAGAGAACCCAGGAGTCCTGGCTCCCAGCCCCTGCTCTGACCCACCAGCCCCACTCCTCCCAGCGCCAGGGAGAGAACCCAGGAGTCCTGGCTCCCAGCCCCTCTGTTGTAACCCCCTGCCCCCACTCCCCTCCCAGCGCCGGGGAGAGAACCCAGGAGTCCTGGCTTCCAGCCCCTCTGCTGTAACCCCCTGCCCCCACTCTCCTCCCAGCGCCGGGGAGAGAACCCAGGAGTCCTGGCTCCCAGCCCCCCTGCTCTAACCACCAGCCCCCACTCTCCTCCCAGAGCCGGGGAGAGAACCCAGGAGTCCTGGCTCCCAGCCCCCCTGCTGTCCCCCACCAGCCCCCACTCCCCTCCATCGCTGGGGAGAGAACCCAGGCGTCCTGGCTCCCCGCCTCCCCCCGCTCTGACCACTAGTCCTCACTGCCCTTCAGTGCAGAGTTTGTGGTGAGAAGGGTGCTGAGGCGTTATACCGCTGCCCTTCCCCCAAGAGGAGCCTGCCGGTCTAATTGCAGGCTGATGAGGTGAACCCCCGGGAAATCTCTCCAGCGTTGTAGGTCAGTTCCCATCCGCGCTGGTTCCCGGCAGAGGGGTCCTGCTGACAAGATGCGCTTCTGCCGTCGCTGCGGTTCCGGGTACAGGCCTGAAAGCGCCTCTGCCCCCCTTTCCTCGCGGCACCCCAGCCTCTCCGCACCCTCCAGCCGGCGTCCAGGCCTCTGCTTCCACCTGCTGACCTGCCCGGCGTGCGGTGTCTCTCCGATCCCCAGATCCTCTAGTCCGACCCCTGCGGGACACGGGCGGAGGGTTTCACGCCGCTCCCCCCGTGCTGAGCCGGTCCCTCGGGCCGGGTTGGGTCGCGTCTGGGCTGGCCGGCATGAGACGGGTACTGCAAGTAGCCGTCGTTGGGGGCCAGGGCACGAACTGAACCCAGCGTGTTGAGTGTGAGGTGTGGGTGTGCCCACGTGTCGCGGACTCACAGATCGGGCCCCGTGCAGCCGGGGGGGTGTGTGCCCCTTCAGCGCGACAGCCCTTCTCGGGGGGCCACTCTCTGCCGGGGTCAGGCCCCTCCACCTCCCAGAGCCACCCCTCTCTGAGCCTCAGCACGTCTGGCTGTGCCGTGGGCCCCCCCAGGGAGTCCCCTCGCTCTGGGCCCCCGGGGCCCCCACCCCCCTGTTCCCTAGCCCGGAGCGACTCTCCCCCAGCGTAACACAGGAGGGTTTATCGAGCGTTGACCCCAGCACAGGAAACTCTCAGGGCCTCAGGCCTGGCCTCCCCCAGCCCAGCACATCCCAGTCCCCCTGCAGCCAGGGGGGCTCTGCCTGCTCCCCCCCTCCAGCCCCGAGCCCCCCTGCTTCCCAGCTGGGCCTCCGATACCCCCGGCCCCCCTCTAACCGCAACCCACTGGAAAACACAAAAAAACCCAAGAACCCCCCCACTTCCTCACACCACACTAGGGGGAAAGGAGGCGGGTACCACGTGGCCAGACCCCTGGGGGGCCCCCCCTCAGTGTGACAGCTCCCAGTCCAGCAGCCGCCTCCTTCCCCCACCAGCTCCTCCCCGTCCCAGGGAAAGGGGTCGCTGGGGCCTCTCCCTTCCGCCCTTTGTCCTCCCACTGGCCAGACCCGGCTGGGGTGGGCCTCCAGGTCACCAGTTGTTGGGGTTCCCCAGCTCCAGGCAGGCCGTTGTCACACCTCGTTAGACACGCAGCACTCAGGGAAACTGAGGCAGGCACACGCTCTTCATGTGAAACGCTACTAAAATCCCCACTTCGTCACAATAGGATTTTGCCACCTGGTTAAAAAACAAAAAACCAAACCACCCCCCCTTTTCTCCTAGTCTCTCCAGCCCGGCTCTGCCTGGGGTCTGCCCCAAAATCTCCCACGAGGGCCGATTCCTTCTCCGCTTTGGCAGGCTGGTAGAGCCGCGGGGCGTCCCCCTACCCACACCGTCAGAGGCAGGCCCAGCGTCCTCCCCTGCCCAGGCTGTACGAGCCGGTCGGCGAGGGGGGCGCAGCTTTTCCGCCCCCGCCCCGGAGCAGCCGGGCCGCCCGGTTAAGGATCGGGTCTGCTGAGGACAGGGGTGGAGGCTGCCGTGGGAAAAGCAAAGGGCAGGGCTCGTAGGGCGGGGGGGTTAATTTCTCACCGTTCCCACTCCCCGGGGGCCGCGGCTGGTGGGAGAAGCTCCGCTTTTCATTCACACCCGATCCGCCCGTTCGGAGCCCTGCGGCTGCAGAGCCCAGCTGCCCCCCAGAGCGCGGGAGGCAAAGCGAAAGCGGCAGAACTGGTTTGGGGCTTTGCCAGAGGGATTTTGAAGCGACTCGCCCGGCTCGTGATAATGGGGCTTGGCGCGTCGGGGGGTCGCACGGGAACGACGTCTGTTCAGAACCCGGCAGTCGGGGCCTGAAACGCTGAGAGACTGATTGGAAAAAAGGGCCTTTGGGGAGGTTTGGGGGCACCGCGTGGACTCCCCAGCCGAGATCAGGGGCCTCTGTTGGATGTGGGGTGGAAATGGCTTTCCTTCCTGCTCTGCTTTGTGTCGGTGCGCCGCGTTCCCATGGAAACCCCGGCTCTGCTTTCTGCAACGTCCGGTGAAAGGAACCCGGTGCAGGGAGCTCCCGGGGCAGCCGAGCACGGGCCGGGAAGAGCTGGCACCCACCGGAGCCTGGCATTGACGGGCACTGAGTCAGACGCAGGGGGCTCGGCTGGCCTGGGTCCCGGCGCCCGGGCCCCACTGATCCAGCAGTGACCCACGGCACAGGGGAAGGGGAGACGCGCGCCCTGAGCCAGCTCGAGGGGCTCCCCGTGGGCCAGGCAGGGGACAGCCCCACTGCCAGCGCCGCGGTGGCCTCGTCAGCGGATCTGGAGCCCGTGACGCAGCGCAAGGAGCGACGGGGGCCTGGCTGGTTGCCGCGGGGCAGACCAGAGGCTAGGGGGATGGGTGCGCGCCGAGCCCAGCCACTTGTGCTGCAGCAAAGCTGCTCCAGGCCGGGCCGTGGGATTCCTGCGTGCAGGGCGGGGCCCCCCAGGATGGCAGATGCCCGTCCGGCCCCGGCCTTGCGCCGCGAGTGCCCCTGTTCCCCTGCTCGGGCTGGCGCGGGGGCAGCTCCCTGGAGACAGGAGAAGGAAGATCCCCCCCCCCCCCCGCGGCAGCGGCAAGTGGCTTCTCCCACCGCCCCCCCACCCCGTCAATCCCCAGCCCAGAGGAGCAGGAGGCGGTTGCTAGGCGACAGCCGCCCACGCCCCCGGCACATGGCACCATGCGGGCAGAGGGCTGGGGGGGGGCTCTGCAGCGCAGGGGTCAAGGGGAGCCACCCAGGGGGTCTCCAGCCCCTCAGGCCTGGGCTCTTTATCCCCCTCGCCCCCGGGGCGTCCGAGAGCCCCCAGCCGGCCCTGCAGCCGGTCGTGAGGAGTCCTCAGCCAGCCAGCCGGCCTGGGGCTGGAGCCCGGCTCCTCCTTCCTCCGGGATTCATCCTGCGGGAGATCAGCGCTAGCATCCGGCCGGCCTGGCTCCCAGCCCCCCCCTACCCTCCCGGAGCTGGGCAGAGAACCCAGGAGTCCGGGCTCCCAGCCCCCACCCCTCCCGGAGCCGGGGAGAGAACCCAGGAGTCCGGGCTCCCAGCCCCCACCCCTCCCGGAGCCGGGGAGAGAACCCTGGAGTCCGGGCTCCCAGCCCCCACCCCTCCCGGAGCCGGGGAGAGAACCCTGGAGTCCGGGCTCCCAGCCCCCACCCCTCCCGGAGCCGGGGAGAGAACCCAGGAGTCCTGGCTCCCAGCCCCCACCCCTCCCAGAGCCGGGCAGAGAACCCAGGAGTCCTGGCTCCCAGCCCCCCCACTCCCCTCCCAGAGCCGGGAGAGAACCCAGGAGTCCGGGCTGCCCCTCCCTGTCCTCCCTGAGCCGGGAGAGAACCCAGGAGTCCGGGCTGCCGCTCACCCACCCCCTGTCCTCCCTGAGCCGGGAGAGAACCCAGGAGTCTGGGCTCTCCACCCCCACGTCCTCCCTGAGCCGGGAGAGAACCCAGGAGTCCGGGCTCCCAGCTCCCCCCTGCTCTAACCACCAGCCCCCACTCCCCTCCCAGAGCCGGGAGGAGAACCCAGGAGTCCTGGCTCCCAGCCCCCCCTGCTCTAACCCACCAGCCCCCACTCCCCTCCCAGAGCCGTGGAGAGAACCCAGGAGTCCTGGCTCCCAGCCCCCCCTGCTCTAACCCACCAGCCCCGACTCGGGAACCCGGGAGGGGAGTGGGGGCTGGTGAGTAGAAGGGGGGGGCGCTGGCAGACCTGGGGTCTGTCTCTGGTGCTGGCGCCCCTCGCTCGGGGAGTAGGACGTTCCCTTCCCTCTGGGGAGTGGGGCCGGGCGTCTCTGCTGGGCCTGTGACTGAGGGCCTGGCGCCCCCTGCTGACTGTACAGCACCGTGCGTGGAGCCCAGCACAACGGGCCCAATCTCAGCCGGGGGGCAGGCGGGCGGCCTGGGCGGCGCCCGGCAGGACGGGGACCCAATCTCCAGGGGGCTTGTTAATCACACCCGTACCCCAGCCCCATGGTGTGCAGGGGGGTGGGGCCATTTCCCCTGCTCCCGAGGGTCAGCTCTGCCCCAGAGCCTGGGACTGTCCATTGCCGCGGAGATCCAGTGGCGGTCAGTTCCGCCGGCCAGGCCCCCAGAGCTGGGTCCGAGCGCTGCGCCCGCGGAGCCCCCCCTGCACCCCCCTGCACACCGTGCTCACGGGCTGACCCCGCCCCCCCCCGCCTTTGCCTCCCCAGGGCCGCCATGTCAAGACAGGGCAGCTGGCAGCCATCAAAGTCATGGACGTCACCGAGGTGAGGAGGATCGGGGTGGGGGCGCCCCAACGTCAGCCCCTGGGACCTCGCCTGGCTGGCAGTGCAGCGGCTGCCCTGGCGGTGCCCTGCCTCCCCCCCCCCCCGCCCCACTGGCTCTGCAGCCCTCCCAACGGGGTGGGGGGGGGCATCTCCTGCCAGGCCAGCCAGGAGGGGCGTTGCTGCGGTGGCTGGATTCAGCTGCACGGCCCAGTGGGTCCCCAGCCGGGGACAGTCCTGGGCCCAGAGGGCATCTGCCCCCTGCTGCCACGGGCAGGCCGGGCTCTGCTGGGTCGAACCCGTCTCCTCCTCTCCAGCGAGCCCCCTGCTCCTCTGCCCCCGGGGGCGCTGATCCCGCCTCCTCGCCATCCCCCGAACAGCCTGGCATCCCCCTCTGCACCCGGGGGTGCTAATCCCGCCTCCTCGCCATCCCCCCAGCGGCCTGGCACCCCACCTCTGCACCCGGGGGTGCTAATCCCGCCTCCTCGCCATCCCCCCAGCAGCCTGGCATCCCCCTCTGCCCCCGGGGGCGCTGATCCCGCCTCCTCGCCATCCCCCCAGCAGCCTGACATCCCCCTCTGCCCCCGGGGGCGCGGATCCCGCCTCCTCGCCATCCCCCCCGCGGCCGGGCGCCCCCCGCGGCCCCCGGGGGCGCTGATCCCGCCTCCGCGCCATCCCCCCAGCGGCCTGGCATCCCCCCTGCCCCCGGGGGCGCTAATCCCGCCTCCTCGCCATCCCCCCCGCGGCCTGGCAGCCCCCCGCGGCCCCCGGGGGTGCTAATCCCGCCTCTCGCCATCCCCAGCGGCCTGGCACCCCCTCTGCCCCGGGGTGCTGATCCCGCCTCTCGCCATCCCCCCAGCGGCCTGGCACCCCCCCTCTGCCCCCAGGGGCGCTGATCCAGCCTCCTCGCCATCCCCAGCGGCCTGGCATCCCCCTCTGCCCCCGGGGGAGCTAATCCCGCCTCCTCGCCATCCCCCCAGCGGCCTGGCATCCCTCTCTGCCCCCGGGGGCGCTAATCCCGCCTCCTCGCCATCCCCCCAGCGGCCTCCCACCCCACCTCTGCCCCCTGGGGCGCTAATCCCGCCTCCTCGCCATCCCCCCAGCGGCCTGGCATCCCCCCTCTGCCCCCAGGGGTGCTGATCCCGCCTCCTCGCCATCCCCCGAACAGCCTGGCATCCCCCCTCTGCCCAGGGGCGCTGATCCCGCCTCTCGCCATCCCCAGCGGCCTGGCACCCCCTCTGCCCCAGGGCGCTGATCCCGCCTCCTCGCCATCCCCCCAGCAGCCTGGCATCCCCCCTCTGCCCCCGGGGGCGCTAATCCCGCCTCCTCGCCATCCCCCCAGCGGCCTGGCATCCCCCCTCTGCCCCCAGGGCGCTAATCCCGCCTCCTCGCCATCCCCCGACCAGCTTGGCATCCCCCCTCTGCCCCCAGGGGTGCTGATCCCGCCTCCTCGCCATCCCCAGCGGCCTGGCATCCCCTCTGCACCCGGGGTGCTGATCCCGCCTCCGCCATCCCCAGCGGCCTGGCACCCCTCTGCCCCGGGCGCTGATCCCGCCTCTCGCCATCCCCAGCCGCCTGGCATCCCCCCTCTGCTCCCTGGGGTGCTAATCCCGCCTCCTCGCCATCCCCCCAGCGGCCTGGCACCCCCCCTCTGCCCCCGGGGGCGCTGATCCCGCCTCCTCGCCATCCCCCCCAGCGGCCTGGCATCCCCCTCTGCCCCCGGGGGCGCTGATCCCGCCTCCTCGCCATCCCCCCAGCGGCCTGGCACCCCCCCTCTGCACCCGGGGGTGCTAATCCCGCCTCCTCGCCATCCCCCCAGCGGCCTGGCATCCCCCCTCTGCACCCGGGGGCGCTGATCCCGCCTCTCGCCATCCCCAGCGGCCTGGCATCCCCTCTGCACCCGGGGCGCTGATCCCGCCTCTCGCCATCCCCAGCGGCCTGGCACCCCCTCTGCCCCCAGGGCGCTAATCCCGCCTCTCGCCATCCCCAGCAGCCTGGCACCCCTCTGCCCCAGGGGCGCTAATCCCGCCTCCTCGCTATCCCCCCAGCGGCCTGGCATCCCCCTCTGCACCCGGGCGCTGATCCTGCCTCTCGCCATCCCCCCAGCGGCCTGGCATCCCCCTCTGCACCCGGGGGTGCTGATCCCGCCTCCTCGCCATCCCCCCAGCGGCCTGGCACCCCCCCTCTGCCCCCAGGGGCGCTGATCCCGCCTCCTCGCCATCCCCCCCAGCGGCCTGGCATCCCCCTCTGCCCCCGGGGGTGCTAATCCCGCCTCCTCGCCATCCCCCCAGCGGCCTGGCACCCCCCTCTGCCCCCCGGGGCTGATCCCGCCTCCTCGCCATCCCCCCAGCGGCCTGGCACCCCTCTGCCCCCCGGGGTGCTGATCCCGCCTCCGCCATCCCCAGCGGCCTGGCACCCCCTCTGCCCCGGCGCTGATCCCGCCTCTCGCCATCCCCAGCGGCCTGGCATCCCCTCTGCCCCGGGGTGCTAATCCCGCCTCGCCATCCCCAGCGGCCTGGCATCCCCCTCTGCCCCGGGCGCTGATCCCGCCTCTCGCCATCCCCAGCGGCCTGGCATCCCCTCTGCACCCGGGCGCTGATCCCGCCTCTCGCCATCCCCAGCGGCCTGGCACCCCCCCTCTGCCCCCGGGGGCGCTAATCCCGCCTCCTCGCCATCCCCCCAGCAGCCTGGCACCCCCCCTCTGCACCAGGGCGATCTAATCCCGCCTCCTCGCTATCCCCCCAGCGGCCTGGCATCCCCCCTCTGCACCCGGGGGCGCTGATCCTGCCTCCTCGCCATCCCCAGCGGCCTGGCAACCCCCCTCCGCCCCCGCGGGCGCTACTCCCGCCTCCTCGCCATCCCCCCCGCGGCCTGGCACCCCCCCTCTGCCCCGGGGGCGCTAATCCCCCCCCCTCTCCAAACCCCGAACAGCCTTGCACCCCCCTCTGCTCCGGGGGGCGCTAATCCCGCCTCCTCGCCATCCCCCCCAGCAGCCTGGCATCCCCCTCTGCACCCGGGGGTGCTGATCCCGCCTCCTTGCCATCCCCCCAGCGGCCTGGCATCCCCCCTCTCCCCCCGGGGGTGCTAATCCCGCCTCCTCGCCATCCCCCGAACAGCCTGGCATCCCCCTCTGCACCCGGGGGTGCTAATCCTGCCTCCTCGCCATCCCCCGAACAGCCTGGCATCCCCCTCTGCACCCGGGGGCGCTGATCCCGCCTCCTCGCCATCCCCCCAGCGGCCTGGCACCCCCCCTCTGCACCTGGGCACACCGCTCCCGAGCTGGGCTAGCAGGGGCTGCGGGTCGGGAGTGAGGGCACCCCAGAGCTGGGGGTGGGGGAGCCCAGTGTGGGGGGCTCCCCGTAACCCAGGTCCGTCCCGCCCCGCCAGGACGAGGAGGAGGAAATCAAGCAGGAGATCAACATGCTGAAGAAATACTCCCACCACCGCAACATCGCCACCTACTACGGCGCCTTCATCAAGAAGAGCCCGCCCGGGAACGACGACCAGCTGTGGGTGCGTGGGGCGGGCGGGGCGAGGGGCGGGGCGCGGGGCGGGGCGGGGCGGGCAGCCCCTCGGCTCGCCTGGCTGCCGGGGCCCGCTGCTCGGCCTGCTGGCACCCGGGCTCAGAGCAGGGGCTGGCCTCTCCCAGACAAGCTCTGTGGCTCCGTGCAGCGCCTGGCGCGGCGCGGCCCCGAGCTCGGGCGCTGTGCCGCACTGGGCTCCTGTGGCCACCTCTCCCCTCCACGCGCCGTGGGGCCGCCAGGCCGGGCCGGTAACTCTGTGCTCCCCCCAGCTGGTGATGGAGTTCTGCGGCGCCGGCTCCGTCACGGACCTGGTGAAGAACACCAAGGGCAACGCGCTGAAGGAGGACTGCATCGCCTACGTCTGCCGGGAGATCCTGCGGGTACGCGGGCCTGCCTCCGCGCCCCACCGCCGGGGGCCAGGACTCCTGGGTTCTCGGCTGGGGGCTGGGGGATACGGCAGGGGGGCCGGGGGCCAGGACTCCTGGGTTCTCGGCTGGGGGCTGGGGGTTACGGCTGGGGGGCCGGGGGCCAGGACTCCTGGGTTCTCCGCTGGGGTTACGGCAGGGGGCCGGGGCCAGGACTCCTGGGTTCTCCGCTGGGGGCTGGGGGATACAGCAGGGGGGCCGGGGGCCAGGACTCCTGGGTTCTCTCCCCAGCTCTGGGAGAGGAGTGGGGGCTGGTGGGTCAGAGCAGGGGGGCCTGGGAGCCAGGACTCCTGGGTTCTCTCCCCGTCTCTGGGAGGAGTGGGGCTGGTGGGTCAGAGCAGGGGGGCCTGGGAGCCAGGACTCCTGGGTTCTCTCCCCGGCTCTGGGAGGGGATTGGGGGCTGGTGGTTAGAGCAGGGGGGGCTGGGAGCCAGGACTCCTGGGTTCTCTCCCTGGCTCTGGGAGGGGAGTGGGGGCCGGTGGTTAGAGCAGGGCGGGCTGGGAGCCAGGACTCCTGGGTTCCTGTGACTGGGTCCCAGCCGGCCTTTCCCTGCCCCCTAGGGCCTGGCTCACCTGCACGCCCACAAGGTGATCCACCGGGACATCAAGGGGCAGAACGTGCTGCTGACGGAGAACGCCGAGGTCAAGCTGGGTAAGTGGGGGCAGCGCCCAGACGCCCCCTTCCTGCTGAAGGGGCCCTCGCCCCGGACGCCTGGGTTCCATCCCCGGCCCTGCCGCTCACTCCTCTCTCCAGCGGCCCATAGAAGCATCAGTCCTGATTCGAATCCTCCCTGTGGCAGGGAGTTCCACCAGCTACCCATGGAAGAGATTATCTCCTGGCCTGGTTTATAATGGGCCACTTCTCCCTGCCTGAGTCTGCAGAGAGCCTGAGCCCGGCGCGCCGAGGGGGGGACGGGACTGGCACAGGGGCGCTCCGGGGGTGGGGATGGGACTGGCACCGGGGCGCCCCGAGGGGGGGGGATGGGACTGGCGCCGGGCGCTGCCTGAGTCTGCAGAGAGCCTGAGCCCCGCGCTCCGAGCGGGGGGATGGGACTGGCACGGGGCGCCCCGAGGGGGGGGATGGGACGGGCACCGGGTGCTGCCTGAGTCTGCAGAGAGCCTGAGCCCGGCGCGCCGAGGGGGACAGGACTGGCACCGGGCGCTGCCTGAGTCTGCAGAGAGCCTGAGCCCGGCGCTCCGAGGGGGGGACGGGACTGGCACCGGGCACTGCCTGAGTCTGCAGAAAGCCTGAGCCCAGCACTCCGAGCGGGGATGGGACTGGCACAGGGGCGCTCCCGCGGGGGGTGGGGTGGGACTGGCACAGGGGCACTCCGGGGGTGGGGACGGGACTGGCACAGGGGCGCCCCGAGGGGGGGACGGGACTGGCACAGGGGCACTCCGGGGGGGTGGATGGGACTGGCACAGGGGCGCCCCGAGGGTGGGGGGATGGGACTGGCGCCGGGCGCTGCCTGAGTCTACAGAGAGCCTGCGCCCCGAGGGGGGAGCGTCTGGCTGGGGAAGGAAGGGTGGCCAGGCCACTCCCTCCCTGGGGGGTGGGGGGAGCTACGCGTGCTGACGGCTGCGTCTCCTCCCTCCCCAGTGGATTTCGGGGTGAGCGCCCAGCTGGACCGGACGGTGGGGCGCAGGAACACCTTCATCGGCACCCCCTACTGGATGGCCCCCGAGGTGATCGCCTGTGACGAGAACCCCGACGCCACCTACGACTACAGGGTAGGGCAGGCCCCATGGCTTGGGGGGATCCCTGCCCCACGGGGAGGAGGGGCGGCCTGGCCTTGGGATCCCGGACACCTGGGCCCAGCCGCTCCAGGGTGCCCTGCCTGGCTTCGGGGAGATCCAGCCCCATTCGGGTCAGCGCCGCCCCGCCCCCCACTGACCCTGCCCTGCTCCCCACGGAGACGGGGCTGTGGAGCGACAGATCTCGGCCCTGGGGCGCGCCTGTCCTCTCGCCGGGCCTGGGGGGCCTCCGCTGGCTGGCCCGGGGATTCCCCCTGACCCCCGGGAGATCAGAGCCAGGGGGTGACCCCCGGGACCTACTGAATCCTTGTAGCGCCAGCGAGTCCTGTCACCCGTCCCTACGCCCCGCCCTTGGCCAGGGCGTGCAGGGGACACAGCGTAGGGGAGGGACCCACGGGACCCCTGACAACCCCCCAGTGTCTTCCCCCCACTCTGATCCCCCTGGTTCCCCACATCCCAGCCCCTCTGCGATCCCATCCCCAGTGTCTTCCCCCCACTCTGATCCCCCTGTTCCCCACATCTGAACCCCTCTGCGACCCCCCATCCCCCCAGTGTCTTCCCCCCACTCTGATCCCCCTGTTCCCCACATCCCAGCCCCCCTGGGACCCCCACTCCGATCCCCCTGTTCCCCACATCTGAACCCCTCTGCGACCCCCATCCCCAGTGTCTTCCCCACTCTGATCCCCCTGTTCCCCACATCTGAACCCCTCTGCGACCCCCCATCGCCCCAGTGTCCTCCCCCCACTCTGATCCCCCGGTTTCTCCCCCAGTTCCGACCCCCTCTGGATTCTTTGTATCCCAGTCGTCCCAACCCACTCCCACCCCCATCCCCACCCACACACAGCCTTTGATCACCTGGGTTACTCACACCCAGTCTCTCCCAACCCAATCTCCCTAGACTCCCCCCACCCTGGTCCCCACAGACACACTCCGATGCCCCTGGGTACCCCCGACTCTGGCCTCTGGCTCCCTCACAGCCCCGTCCCCCCACGGGCAAAGGTGCTGCCCACCCCCTCCCCAGCCGCAGCTCGGAGCCATGGGGGTGCAGGGAGATCCCCACTCCCAACCCGTCCGCCCTTTCTCTCTGCAGAGCGACATCTGGTCCCTGGGCATCACAGCTATCGAGATGGCCGAGGGAGCACCACGTAAGTGCCAGGCTCTGCTACGCCCGGATCAGCCACGGACCCCCCTTGTGGGGCTTGAAACCTGGGGGGAGACGGGGAGCCGCTAGCTCTCCTGGGTCCCGTCCCCGGCTCTGGGAGGGCAGGGGGGGCTGGGAGACAGGACTCCTGGGTTCTCTCCCCGGCTCTGGGAGGGGAGTGGGGGCTGGTGGGTTAGAGCAGGGGGGCTGGGAGCCAGGACTCCTGGGTTCTCTCCCCGGCTCTGGGAGGGGAGTGGGGGCTGGTGGTCAGAGCAGGGGGGCTGGGAGCCAGGACTCCTGGGTTCTCTCCCCGGCTCTGGGAGGGGAGTGGGGGCTGGTGGTCAGAGCAGGGGGCTGGGAGCCAGGACTCCTGGGTTGATCCGCACTAGGGCTGGGGGGTATAAGGATCTGCGTGGGGCCGTGGCCGTTGTGGGCATGGGGCAGGACATGCTGAGGGGACCCTGGGGCTGGTGGGGGGTGCAGCCCCCGTGTGACCGGGTCTCTCTCCCCAGCTCTGTGCGACATGCACCCGATGCGAGCGCTGTTCCTCATCCCCCGCAACCCACCGCCAAAGCTCAAGTCCAAGAAATGGTACGTGCCGCAGCAAGCCCAGCGCCTCGTCCTACCACCCGCACCGGCTAGCCAGAGCCCGGCGGGGGGCGCTGGGCCCAGATCCGCCCCCCAGCGCCTCGTCCTACCACCCGCACCGGCTAGCCAGAGCCCGGCTCCCCCCCCAGCGCCTCGTCCCGCCGCCCGCACCGCCTAGCCAGAGCCCGGCTCCCAGCGCTGCCCCGCCGCCACACCGCCTAGCCAGAGCCCGGCTCCCAGCGCTGCCCCGCGCCGCCGCACCGCTAGCCAGATCCGCCCCAGCGCCGTCCCGCCGCCCGCACCGCCAGCCAGAGCCCGGCTCCCAGCGCTGCCCGCCGCCCACACCGCCTAGCCAGAGCCCGGCTCCCCCCCCAGCGCCTCGTCCCGCCGCCCGCACCGCCTAGCCAGAGCCCGGCTCCCAGCGCTCGCCCCGCCGCCCGCACCGCCAGCCAGAGCCCGGCTCCCCAGCGCCGCCCTGCCGCCCGCACCGCCAGCCAGAGCCCGCTCCCAGCGCCTGCCCTGCCGCTCGCACCGCCAGCCAGAGCCCGCTCCCAGCGCCTCGTCCTGCCGCCCGCACCGCCAGCCCGAGCCCCCCCAGCGCCTCGTCCTACCACCCGCACCGGCTAGCCAGAGCCCGGCGGGGGGCGCTGCCGGTTCCCCAGCGCGGGTCGCTGGCCCAGATCCGCCCCAGCGGGTCGCTGGCCTGCTCCCTCCCAGCGCGGGTCGCTGGGCCCGGATCCCCAGCGCGGTCGCTGGGCCCAGATCCCCAGCGCTGGGTCGCTGGGCCCGGTTCCCAGCGCGGGTCGCTGGGCCCGATCCCAGCGCGGGGTCGCTGGCCCCGGCTCTCCTCCCCCCCCCCAGCGCGGGGTCGCTGGGCCGGGATCCCCGAGGGGTGTAGCCAGGACCTGGCTCCGACTGTGGCTGCGGACGAGCATCGCGGGCCCCTCGGGCCCCAGCCGCCGAGCGTGGTGCTCACCCCGTGTCCGCCCCCTTCCCCCAGGTCCAAGAAATTCATCGACTTCATAGACACCTGCCTGATCAAAGCCTACATGAGCCGCCCACCCACGGAGCAGCTGCTGAAATATCCCTTCATCCGCGACCAGCCCACGGAGCGCCAGGTCCGCATCCAGCTCAAGGACCACATCGACCGCTCCCGCAAGAAGAGAGGAGAGAAGGGTGAGTGGGGCGGGACGGGGCCTGGCCCCTCTGGGGGGCGCCGGCTCCCACCCGGCCCCAGGGCGGGGACTGGCCGGCTCAGGGGGACGGGGAATGGGGCAGGGGCCTGTCCCCTCTAGGGGGCGCCGGCTCCCACCCAGCCCCAGGGCGGGGACTGGCTGGCTCAGGGGGGCAGGGAGTGGGGCTGGGCCTGTCCTCTGGGCGCCGGCTGCCCCGGCCCCAGGGCGGGACTGGCTGGCTCAGGGGCTGGGAATGGGGCAGGGGCCTGTCCTCTGGGGCGCCTGGGGGCACGGCTCCCGGCCCCAGGGCGGGGACTGGCTGGCTCAGGGGGGCAGGGAATGGGGCAGGGGCCTGTCCTCTGGGGCGCTGCGAGGGGGGCTGCTGCTGGCTGGGGGGGGGGAAGAGGGGGGGGCCCCCGCTCTGGGGCACGGCTCCCACCCGGCCCCAGGGCAGGGACTGGCTGGCTCAGGGGCAGGGAATGGGGCAGGGCCTGTCCTCTGGGCCCCGGCCCCAGGGCGGGACTGGCTGGCTCAGGGGGGCCCCCAGGGTGGGGACTGGCCTGGCGGGGGGCGGGCAGTGGGGCGGGGCCTGGCCCGCTCAGGGGGGCAGGGAGTGGGGCTGGGCCTGGCTGGCTCAGGGGGGCGGACAGTGGGGCGGGGCCTGGCCGGCTCAGCAGCGGGGGGAGTGGGGTGCCAGCCCCCCCCGTCCCGTCGCCGTGTAACGGGGTCTCTTGCCCCCCAGACGAGACGGAGTACGAGTACAGCGGCAGCGAGGAGGAGGACGACAGCCACGGGGAGGAAGGGGAGCCCAGGTACGGGACGGGCGGGAGGCGCCTGGGGTGTATGAGCCGGGGCAGCGCGGCCCGGTTGTTGGGCCTGAACTCAGGGCTATGGGGTGGAGCCGCATGGGCTGGGTATGGGGGAAGGGCTCCTGTGGGGGGCTGATGGCTGCCAGGGAGGTGATACATGGGATGGGGCCATGTGGGCTGGCATGGGGCAGGACTGCCTGGGCATTGGGTGTGGGGCTGTGGACACGAGGCAGATGAGTGGGGCCAGGCTGGCAGGGCACTGCTGTGTGGGTGAGGCTGTGGGGCACCACAGCGGGGCCACGTGTTTGGGGAGCCTGTGGGCGGGGCCCTGACTATATAGGGGCGGGGCTGTGGCTGTGAAGGAGCATGGGGGTGGGACTGCGGGGCGGGGCCGAGGGTCTGTGGGCGGGGCTGCGTTGGAGGCGGGGCCGAGGTGGTGGGCGGGGCTGCATTGGTGGGGCGGGGCCTGGGCTGGGGCGGGCCTGTGCTGGGGCAGGGCCGAGGGCTGTGGGCGTGGCTGCGTTGGTGGGGCGGGGCCGAGGGCTGGGGTGGGGCTGCGTTGGGGCGGGGCTGCGCGGCTGCGTTGGCGGGGCGGGCTGCGTTGGCAGGCGGGGCTGTGGGTGGGGCTGCGTTGGTGGGGCGGGGCCGAGGGGCTGTGGGTGGGGCTGCGTTGGCGGGGCTTTGCTGGGCCGTGGCTGCGTTGGCGGGGCGGGCCGAGGCTGGGGCGGGCTGTGTTGGCGGGGCGGGCTGTGGGCGGGCTGCGTTGGTGGGGCGGGCCGGGGGCTGGCAGGGCTGCGTTGGGCGAGGCCGTGCCGTGCCGTGCCGTGACACCCCCCCCGCCCCCCAGCTCCATCATGAACGTGCCGGGCGAGTCGACGCTGCGGCGCGAGTTCCTGCGCCTGCAGCAGGAGAACAAGAGCCACTCGGAGGCGGCGCTGAAGCACCAGCAGCAGCTGGCGGCCCAGCACCGCGACTCCGAGGCCCACATCAAACAGCTGCTGCACGAGCGCCAGCGCCGCATCGAGGAGCAGAAGGAGGAGCGCCGGCGCGTGGAGGAGGTGAGCCGCCCGGACGCCTGGGTCCCCCCTCCCCGCAGCCAGCCGCGCCCCGCAACCGGAGGGGAGGGGCTCCAGTCCGAGCGAGGGAGCTGGGAGCCAGGACTCCTGGGTTCTCCCCCCGGCGCTGGGAGGGGAGTGGGGGCTGGTGGGTTAGAGCAGGGGGGCTGGGAGCCAGGACTCCTGGGTTCTCCCCCCGGCGCTGGGAGGGGAGTGTGGGCTGGTGGGTTAGAGCAGGGGGGGCTGGGAGCCAGGACTCCTGGGTTCTCCCCCCGGCGCTGGGAGGGGAGTGTGGGGCTGGGGGGAACGAGCAGGGGGGCTGGCAGCCAGGACTCCGGGGTTCACCCCCCGGCGCTGGGAGGAGTGGGGCTGGGGGTTAGAGCAGGGGGCTGGGAGCCAGGACTCCTGGGTTCTCTCCCGGCGCTGGGAGGAGTGTGGGGCTGGGGGTTAGAGCAGGGGGCTGGGAGCCAGGACTCCTGGGTTCTCCCCGGCGCTGGGAGGAGTGGGGCTGGTGGGTTAGAGCAGGGGGCTGGGAGCCAGGACTCCTGGGTTCTCCCGGCGCTGGGAGGAGTGGGGCTGGTGGGTTAGAGCAGGGGGCTGGGAGCCAGGACTCCTGCCCGGCGCTGGGAGGAGTGTGGGGCTGGGGGTTAGAGCAGGGGCTGGGAGCCAGGACTCTCCCGCGCTGGGAGGGGGCTGGGGTTAGAGCAGGGGGCTGGGAGCCAGGACTCCTGGGTTCTCCCCGGCGCTGGGAGGGGAGTGGGGGCTGGTGGGTTAGAGCAGGGGGGGCTGGGAACCAGGACTCCTGGGTTCTCTCCCCGGCTCTGGGAGGAGTGTGGGGCTGGGGGGTTAGAGCAGGGGGGGCTGGGAGCCAGGACTCCTGGGTTCTCTCCCCGGCTCTGGGAGGGGAGTGTGGGGCTGGGGGGTAGAGCAGGGGGCTGGAGCCAGGCCCCCCACCCCCCAGCCCAGGCCCGGTTCCACCTGCCCCGCTGGCTCCCTCCCCCCACAGCAGCAGCGGCGGGAGCGGGAGCAGCGGAAGCTGCAGGAGAAGGAGCAGCGGCGGCTGGAGGACATGCAGGTGCTGCGGCGGGAGGAGGAGCGGAGGCAGGCTGAGCGCGAGCAGGTACCGGCCTTGCTCAGCCCCAGCTCCCGCCATGGGGCTTGGGGGGCGGGGCCAGGGGGCTGCGCCCCTGGGGACTCCCTGCCGCCGCCGCCGCATCCTGGGGAGCCCGTCACCCCAGGGACTCGGCTGCCTGGCACCCACCTTCCCCCTCGTCCGAGCCAGCTCATGGGGGGGGCCTAGCAGTGCACTGAGTCTCAGGAGCGGAGCGGGGGCTAGTGGTTACAGTGGGGGGGCTGGGAGCCCGGACGCCTGGGTTCTCTCCCCGGCTCTGGGAGGGGAGTGGGGGCTGGTGGGTCAGAGCAGGGGGGGCTGGGAGCCAGGACTCCTGGGTTCTCTCCCCGGCTCTGGGAGGGGAGTGGGGTCTAGCGGTTAGAGCAGGGGGTTGGGAGCCCGGACGCCTGGGTTCTCTCCCCAGCTCTGGGAGGGGAGTGGGGTCTAGCGGTTAGAGCAGGGGGTTGGGAGCCAGGACGCCTGGGTTCTCTTCTATTCCTACTTCTGCTCTTGTGAACTTGGAGCCTCTCTCCTCCCCCCCCGGGGTCAGCACACGGGTTGAGATCTCCCCTGGCCCCCCGGCTGGCGGGGCTCCCTCCCCCTCCTGCTCTCGTCTCCGGGGCCCCGGGCCCCTGCTCTGTGACTGTCTCTCTGTCTGTCTGTCCGTCCCTCTCCAGGAGTATATCAGGCACAAGTTAGAGGAGGAGCAGAGGCAGCTAGAAATCCTCCAGCAGCAGCTACTGCAGGAACAGGCCCTGCTTCTGGTAACCGGGCCCCGGCCCCGCCCCCGCCCCCTGGCCCTGCTTGGGGCGGGGCATTCCCTGGTGGAGCAGCCTGGGGGCTGCTCCGCGCTGCGCTCGGCCATGGAGGATACCCACAATGCAGTGCGCCGCCAAGGCCGGGCCAGGCCACGGGGAGGGGTTTGGCCTGGGGCAGGGGATGGTGTTGGCCAGGCTGCGAGGGTGGGGCTCTGGGGGGGGCAGGGTCCACCCCCTACCGCCTGTGCCACCGGGGGGGGGGGGCAGAGTACCCCCTCAGCCCATAGCTGCCCCCATCCGGTGGGGGTGGGGAGAGCTGCTGGGGGCCCTCCCAGGGAGGGCAGGGTCTGAGATTCACCCCTCCTAGCCCTGCTAGGGTGTGTGTGTGTCAGGACGCCTGGATTCCCGCTCTGTGCGTTTGGGTGTGTCATCACGCCTGGGTTCCCCCTGCGTGGGAGCCCGTGTGTCAGGACGCCTGGGTTCCCCCTGCGTGGGAGCCCGTGTGTCAGGACGCCTGGGTTCCCCCTGCGTGGGAGCCCGTGTGTCAGGACGCCTGGGTTCCCCCTGCGTGGGAGCCCGTGTGTCAGGACGCCTGGGTTCCCCCTGCGTGGGAGCCCGTGTGTCAGGACGCCTGGGTTCCCCCTGCGTGTGAGCCCGTGTGTCAGGACGCCTGGGTTCCCCCTGCGTGTGTCTGGGTGTGTCAGGACGCCTGGGTTCCCCCTGCGCGTGAGCCCGTGTGTCAGGACGCCTGGGTTCCCCTTGCATGTGAGCCCGTGTGTCAGGATACCCGAGTTCCCCGTGCGGGCGTCTGGGTGTGTCAGGACGCCTGGGTTCCCCCTGCGTGTGAGCACGTGTGTCAGGACGCCTGGGTTCCCCCTGCGTGTGAGCACGTGTGTCAGGACGCCTGGGTTCCCCCTGCGTGTGAGCACGTGTGTCAGGACGCCTGGGTTCCCCCTGCGTGTGAGCACGTGTGTCAGGACGCCTGGGTTCCCCCTGCGTGTGAGCACGTGTGTCAGGAAGCCCGGGTTCCCCCTGCGTGTGAGCACGTGTGTCAGGAAGCCCGGGTTCCCCCTGCTTGTGAGCACGTGTGTCAGGACGCCCGGGTTCCCCCTGCGGGCGTCTGGACGTGGCAGGACGCCGGGGTCCCCCCTGCGTGTGAGCACGTGTGTCAGGATGCCCGAGTTCCCCCTGCGGGCGTCTGGGCGTGGCAGGACGCCTGGGTTCCCCCTGCGTGTGAGCCCGTGTGTCAGGACGCCTGGGTTCCCCTTGCGTGTGAGTCCGTGTGTCAGGATGCCCGAGTTCCCCCTGCGGGCGTCTGGGCGTGGCAGGACGCCGGGGTCCCCCCTGCGTGTGAGCCCGTGTGTCAGGACGCCCGGGTTCCCCCTGCGGGCGTCTGGGCGTGGCAGGACGCCGGGGTCCCCCCTGCGTGTGAGCCCGTGTGTCAGGACGCCTGGGTTCCCCCTGCGTGTGAGCCCGTGTGTCAGGACGCCCGGGTTCCCCCTGCGGGCGTCTGGACGTGGCAGGACGCCGGGGTCCCATGCCCAGCCCCCGGGAGCCCCCTGACCCTGCGCCCCCCCAGGAGTACAAGCGGAAGCAGCTGGAGGAGCAGCGGCAGTCGGAGCGGCTGCAGCGCCAGCTGCAGCAGGAACACGCCTACCTGAAGTCCCTGCAGCAGCAGCAGCAGCTCCAGAAGCAGCAGCAGGGGGCGCCGGCGAGCGAGAAGAAACCGCTCTACCACTACAACCGGAGCGGCGCCCACGCCGCCGACAAGCCCGCCTGGGCCCGGGAGGTGCGAGGGGCGGGCACGGGGGGCAGGCGTGGGGCACGGGCTGGGTACGGGAGGGGCGGAGCCCAACCAGACCCGCCAGCCAGAGAGGAGTTGGGTCTCACCCCCCGGGTAACCACCCGTCACCCCAGCGTCCCTCAGACACCCCACTGTCCCAGAAGCAGGAGTGACGACAGGATGGGGGGAGTCCAGGACTCCTGGGTTCTCTCCCCGGCTCTGGGAGGGGCATGGGGGCTGGTGGGTCAGAGCAGGGGGGCTGGGAGCCAGGACTCCTGGGTTCTCTCCCCGGCTCTGGGAGGGGAGTGGGGCTGGTGGGTCAGAGCAGGGGGGGCTGGGAGCCAGGACTCCTGGGTTCTCTACCCGGCTCTGGGAGGAGTGGGGCTGCTGGGTCAGAGCAGGGGGGGCGGGGACCCTGGACTCCTGGGTTCTCGCCCGGGCTGGGGGTGGGGTGTGGGGGCGGGTGGGTCTGCGCTGGGGGGCTGGGAGCCAGGACTCCTGGGTTCTCTCCCCGGCTCTGGGAGGGGCGTGGGGGCTGCTGGGTCAGAGCAGGGGGGGCTGGGAGCCAGGACTCCTGGGTTCTCTCCCCGGCTCTGGGAGGGGCGTGGGGGCTGGGGGGTTAGAGCAGGGGGGGCTGAGAGCCAGGACTCCTGGGTCCTCTCCCCGGCTCTGGGAGGGGAGTGGGGGCTGGGGGCCAGGACTCCTGGGTTCCCTGCCATGCGCTCTGCCCCCTGCAGGTGGAGGAGCGGACGCGGCTAAACAAGCAGAACTCGCCGGCGGCGCAGGCCAAGCTGGGCGGCACCGCGTCCGACCCGGCCCTGCAGACGCGCTCGGAGTCCGTGGCCCTGGGCTCCGGCCCCGCGGCCCAGAGCCCCCCCATGCAGCGCCCCGTCGAGCCGCAGGAGGGGCAGCACAAGGTGTGTGTGGGGGGGGGGACCCGGGCGGGTCCCTAGGGGGGGTGGGGAGCCCCGGCGGGGGCTGACGGCTCCCCTCCCCTCCCCGCAGAGCCACCTGGCGCACCGCGTGCCGCTGAAGCCCTACGCCGCGCCGGTGCCGCGCTCCCAGTCCCTGCAGGACCAGCCCACCAAGAACGTGGCGGCCTTCCCGGTGCAGGACCCGGCGCCCCCCCGCGCCCCCATGATCCGCCAGAACTCGGACCCCACCTCGGAGACGCCCGGCCCGCCCGCCCGGCCCGGCCCCCCCGACCCGGGGGCCTGGGGCGCGCCGAGCTGGAGGCCCCGCCCACGGTAACGGTTCCCCTCGGCGCCCGGGGGGGGGGGGTTCCTGGGCCGACGCCCCCTCACCGCTCTGCTCCCCCCCCACCGCCAGGTGCCCCAGCGAACGTCGTCCATCGCCACCACGCTCAACGCCAGCGGGGTCGGGGGCGGCGCCCGGCAGGGCCACGCTGTCAGAGCCAGGTAAGGCCCCGGGCCCCCCCCCCGGCACCCTGCCCCCCCCCGGGTCTTGCGCCCCGACACCCTGCCCCCCCGGGCCCAGCCACCCTGCCCCCCCGGGCCCGTCGCCCCTGACACCCAGACTGCTCGGGCCCCGGGCCTGGCATCCCTTCACCCCCGGGCCCGCCCGCCACAGTGACCCTGCCCCCCCGGGCCCGGCCCCACCAGGACTCCAGCCCTCTTAATCCCTTGGAGCCCATGTCCAGCGCACTCAGGTCCCCTGGGGTCCCCCCAGTACCCCACCGTCCCTCTCTTCCCTCAGGCGTCTGACAGACTCTAGTGGCCAGGACACCTGGGTTCTATTCCCAACTCTGCCAATGACCTTCTGGTCACCTTCAGCAGCTCGCGCTGCTGCGCTCTGCCTCGGTTTCCCCTCCCATCTCTTGTCAGTTCGTTCCGGAGCTGTGGGGGGCAGGGAGTTCTGGCCCTGCATCTGGGCAGCACCCCACCTCGCCTCCGCCACCCAGGGCTGGTCCCACTTCAGCTGGTCCCGCTAGCTGGAGCCAAGATGCGCCCACCTCTGGGGCGGGGCGGCCGGTTACCCAGGGACCCCTCGCCCGGCGCTGAGATGCAGCCACCTCTGGGTCGGGGCGGCTGGTTACCCAGGGACCCCTGGCCCGGCGCTGAGATGGAGCCACCTCTGGGGTGGGGCGGCCGGTGACCCAGGGACCCCTCGCCCGGTGCTGAGATGCAGCCACCTCTGGGGCGGGGCGGCCGGTTACCCAGGGACCCCTCGCCCGGCGCTGAGATGCGCCCACCTCTGGGGCGGGGCGGCCAGTTACCCAGGGACCCCTCGCCCGGCGCTGAGATGCGCCCACCTCTGGGGCGGGGCGGCCGGTTACCCAGGGACCCCTCGCCCGGCGCTGAGATGCGCCCACCTCTGGGGCGGGGCGGCCGGTGACCCAGGGATCCCCTGCCTCCGGCTGCCCTCCAGACCCCAATGACCCTCATCTCCGCTCCACAGACCCCGTAGCAAGTCGGCCTGGCACATCCACATGCACAGCCGGCCGCAGAGGGTGCTGCCCGCGGGCCCCCCTCCCCAGCCGCCCAGGCGGGGGCAGCGCCGGGCCCCGGCCCCCATGCCAAGCACCAGTAGGTAATGGAGCGTGGCCGGCGGTGGTGGCTCTGCTTGGGACAAGGTGCTGCGCTGGTGACGGGCTGGGACTCGGGGGCCAGGGTGGGGGGGGTGTGGGCACCGCCTGACGTGCTCTGCTCTGCTTTGCTTTCCCATCATGCCGTGCAGCAACCCGGACCTGCGGCGCAGCGACCCCGGCTGGGAGCGAGCCGACAGCCTGCTGCAGGCGGGCAGCGCCAACCTGCCCCAAGCCGGCTCCCTGGAGCGCAACCGCATAGGGGGTAGGGACCGGCCTGGGGGCTGGTGCAGAACCAGGCAGAAGAGGGGGCACTGGGGCAGGGCTTTGGGGCACCGGGGGTGGGGCAGGCACGGGGTCACTGGGAACTGGGGCAGGGCTTTGGGGGCACCGGGGGGGTGGGGCAGGGCACAGGGGTCACTGGGAACTGGGGCAGGGCTTTGGGGGCACCGGGGAGGTGGGGCAGGGCACAGGGGTCACTGGGACCGGGGGCAGGGCTTTGGGGGCACCGGGGAGGGGGGGCAGGGCACAGGGGTCACTGGGAACTGGGCCAGGGCTTTGGGGGCACCGGAGGGTGTGGAGCAGGGCACGGGGGTCACTGGGAACTGGGACTGGGCTTGGGGGGCACCAGGGGTGGGGCAGGGCACGGGGTCACTGGGAACTGGGGCAGGGCTTTGGGGGCACCGGGGTGTGTGTGTGGCAGGGCACAGGGGGCACCGGGGGTGTGGCAGGGCACAGGGGGGCACCGGGGGTGTGGGGCGGGGCACGGGGGTCACTGGGGGCTCCCTGAAATAGACCCAGATAGGGGGAGGGGTCTATTCCCGAAATGCCAAGGGCCCCCCCTGCGATCCCAGCCCCACAGAGCCCCCCCCGGCACTGACCCGCTCTCCCCCCCCAGCCGCGTCCAAGAGGGAGACCTCCCCCATCCTGCCCCCGGTCAGCAAGCCCAAGGTGGAGGATCACCGCTCGCGCCCCGGCCGGCCCGCGGTGAGTGTCCAGGCGTGGGGGGGCGGGCGTGGGGCGCCCCGTGGGAGCGTGCTCAGGGTGGGGGGGTGTCCTGGGCCAGGCCATTGGGGAGGAGGCTTTCAGCCCTGTGCCCTGGGGACAGAACCCAGGAGTCCGGGCCCCTGGCTGCGGGTGGGGTGTCCGGGGGGCGCGGGCAGGGCGGGGGGGGGGTCTCGCTGGCACCGCGTTAACGTCTGCGCCCTTCTTCCCTCTGCTCCCCGCGCGCCACCAGAGCTATAAACGCGCCATCGGCGAGGTTAGTGCCCGTGTGTCTGTGCCAGCGCCCGGCCCGGCCCGGCCTGTCTGCTCCGTGCTTCCCGTCAGAGAACCCAGGAGTCCGGGCTCCCAGCCCCCCCCCACTCCCCTCCCAGAGCCGGGGAGACAACCCAGGAGTCCGGGCTCCCACTCCCCTCCCAGTGCCGGGGAGAGAACCCAGGAGTCCTGGCTCCCAGCCCCCCCTGCTCTAACCCAGCAGCCCCCACTCCCCTCCCAGAGCTGGGGAGAGAACCCAGGAGTCCTGGCTCCCAGCCCCCCCTGCTCTAACCACCAGCCCCCACTGCCCTCCCAGAGCCGGGGAGAGAACCCAGGAGTCCTGGCTCCCAGCCCCCCTGCTCTAACCCACCAGCCCCCACTTCCCTCCCAGAGCCGGGGAGAGAACCCAGGAGTCCTGGCTCCCAGCCCCCCTGCTCTGACCCACCAGCCCCCACTCCCCTCCCAGAGCCGGGGAGAGAACCCAGGAGTCCTGGCGCCCCCCCCCCCTGCTCTCACCCCCCAGCCCCCACTCCCCTCCCAGCGCCCAGGGAGAGAACCCAGGAGTCCGGGCTCCCCCTCCCCACCCTCCCACTCCTCCCAGAGCCAGGAGAGAACCCAGGAGTCCTGGCTCCCAGCCCCCCTGCTCTCACCCCCCAGCCCCCACTCCCCTCCCAGAGCCGGGGAGAACCCAGGAGTCCTGGCTCCCAGCCTCCCTGCTCTTACCTGGGCTTTGGGGGGCCGGGCCCCGCTGGCTGCTTGTGTGTGTTGTGGCTGTCGGCCGGGCGCGGGGGACGTGGCACTAACCCCCCCTGGCCCCCCAGAACTTTGTGCTGCTGAAGGAGCGGCCTGAGGAGCCCCCCAAGCCCCCCAAGAAGGCCATGGACTATTCCTCCTCCAGCGAGGAGCCGGACAGCAGCGAGGAGGACGACGAGGAGGCCGAGGGGGAGCCGCAGGACGGGGCGGGGGAGCCCGCCGGGGCCAGGTAGGGTGTGGGGGGGCGGGGGGCTCTGGGGCAGGTGGGGGGCTCTGGGGCAGGACTGACCCGCGCCCCTCGCCCCCCAGGCCGAGCGGGGACGGCGACACGGACAGCGTCAGCACCATGGTGGTGCACGAGGTGGAGGAGCCGTCGGGCAGCGGGTCGGAGAGCGGCTCCTACGGCGGGGACGGCACCGTGCTGGTGCAGCGGGTGAGCGTGGGGGGGCTGTGCCCGGAGGGGGCGGGGACGGCACCATGCTGGTGCAGCGGGTGAGCATGCGGGGCGGGGGCTGTGCCCGGAGGGGCGGGGGCACCGTGCTGGTGCAGCGGCTGAGCATGCGGGGGCGGGGGCTGGTGCCCGGAGGGGCGGGGGCACCGTGCTGGTGCAGCGGCTGAGCATGCGGGGGCCTGGGGCGGTGGGGCTGTGCCCGAGGGGCGGGGGCACCGTGCTGGTGCAGCGGCTGAGAGCGGGGGGGGCTGTGCCCGGAGGGCGGAGACTAGGGGAGGGGGGGCTGTGCCCTGGGGCGTGGCATGGGAGCGCCATGCCCTGTGCTGGGGGGCAGGATGGGGGCGCCGGAGGGGGGAGGGGATGGCCCTGGGGGGCTGTGCCCTGGGGCGTGGCATGGGAGCGCCGTGCCCGGTGCTGGGGGGCAGGATGGGGGCGCCGGAGGCGGGGAGGGGATGGCCCTGGGGGGCGTGCCTGGCGCTGCGCCCCCCGCTGACCCCCCCGCCCCCCTTAGACCCCCGAGGAGGAGCGCAGCCGGCTCCACGCCGACAGCAACGGCTACACCAACCTGCCGGACGTGGTGCAGCCCAGCCACTCGCCCACCGAGCCCAAGGGCCAGGGCTCCCCCGCCAAGGACAGCGCCGGCGACGTGAGCCCTCGGGCGCGGGGGCCCTAACCAGGCTGGGGAGGAGGAGGAGGAGGAGGGGATGGGGGCTGACGGGGCAGAGGGGAGGGGATATGGGGGCTGGTGGGGCCGCGGGGGAGGGCAGAGGGGCCGTTTCTCACCCCGTCCTTCTCGCCCCCCCAGTACCAGTCGCGGGGGCTGGTCAAGGCCCCTGGCAAAAGCTCCTTCACCATGTTCGTGGACCTGGGCATCTACCAGACCACGGGCAGCGGGGACACCGTCCCCATCACCGGTGAGCGGGACGCCGGGCTGGGGCGCTGGGGCGCTGGGCAGCGGCGACACCGTCCCCATCCCCGGTGAGCGGGGCGCCGGGCTGGGGGCGCTGGGGGCGCTGGGCAGCGGTCACCGTCCCCATCACCGGTGAGCGGGCGCCGGGCTGGGGCGCGGGGCAGCGGGGACACCGGCCCCATCACCGGTGAGCGGGGCGCCGGGCTGGGGGGGTGCTGGGCAGCGGGGACACCGTCCCCATCACCGGAGAGCGGGGCGCCGGGCTGGGGGGGTGCTGGGCAGCGGGGACACCGTCCCCATCACCGGTGAGGGGGACGCCGGGCTGGGGGGGGCGCTGGGCAGCGGGTCACCGTCCCCATCGCCGGTGAGCGGGCGCCGGGCTGGGGAGCGCTGGGGCGCTGGGCAGCGGGGACACCGTCCCCATCACCGGTGAGCGGGCGCCGGGCTGGGGTGCTGGGGGTGCTGGGCAGCGGGACACCGTCCCCATCACCGTGAGCGGGCGCCGGGCTGGGGGTGCTGGGGCGCTGGGCAGCGGGGACCCCTTCCCCATCACCGGTGAGCGGGGCGCCGGGCTGGGGCGCTGGGCAGCGGGGACACCGTCCCCATCACCGTGTGAGCGGGCGCCGGGCTGGGGGCGCTGGGCAGCGGGTCACCGTCCCCATCACCGGTGAGCGGGCGCCGGGCTGGGGGTGCTGGGGGTGCTGGGCAGCGGGACACCGTCCCCATCACCGGTGAGCGGGCGCTGGGCTGGGGCGCGCTGGGCAGCGGGGACACCGTCCCCATCACCGGTGAGCGGGCGCTGGGCTGGGGCGCTGGGCAGCGGGGTGCTGGGCTGGGGGTGCTGGGGCGCTGGGCAGTAGGGGACACCGTCCCCATCACCGGTGAGCGGGGCGCCGGGCTGGGGGGGGCGCTGGGGGGGCGCTGGGCAGCGGGGACACCATCCCCATCACCGTGAGCGGGCGCGGGCTGGGGCGCTGGGCAGCGGGGACACCATCCCCATCACCGGTGAGCGGGGCGCGGGCTGGGGGTGGTTCTGGGGGGGCGCTGGGCAGCGGGGACACCGTCCCCATCACCGGTGAGCGGGGCGCCGGGCTGGGGGGGGCGCTGGGGGGGCGCTGGGCAGCGGGGACACCATCCCCATCACCGGTGAGCGGGGCGCCGGGCTGGGGGGGGCGCCGGGCTGGGGGGAGTCCCAGATTAGATCAATAACGTCACAGGGGGGTGCTGGGGTTATGGGGGAGCGCCAGGCTGCGGGGGGCTCCGGGTGGGGGGGCAGGACCCCGCCGCTGACCCCCATCTCCCCCCAGCGCTGGTGGGGGCCGACCCCAGGCAGCTGGAGCAGCTGCAGCTGGAGGTGCGCAAGGGCTCGGTGGTGAACGTGAACCCCACAAACACGCGGCCCCACAGCGACACCCCCGAGATCCGCAAGTACAAGAAGCGTTTCAACTCGGAGATCCTGTGCGCCGCCCTGTGGGGTGAGCGGGGGGGGCCCGGTGGGGAGGAGAGGGGTCGCCGTGGGGCCCAGCGGGGAGGCGGGGGGGGTGGTCCCCGGCGGGGCGGGCAGGGAGGTGCCAGGTGGGGGTCCCAGGTGGGCGAGGAGGTGCCAGGTGGGGAGGAGGCGGCGGTGGTCCCAGGTGGGGCGGGCAGGGAGGAGAGGGAGGTGCCAGGCGGGGAGGAGGCGGCGGTGGTCCCAGGCGGGGCGGGTGGGGAGGAGAGGGGTTGCCGTGGGGCCCAGCAGGGGGCAGTGGTCCCAGGCGGGGCGGGCAGGGAGGAGAGGGGTTGCCGTGGGGCCCAGGCGGGGCACCGTGGGGCGGGCAGGGGGTGCCGGGTCTCACGCTGCCCCCCGCCCTAGGGGTGAACCTGCTGGTGGGGACGGAGAACGGGCTGATGCTGCTGGATCGCAGCGGGCAGGGCCGGGTCTACGGGCTCATCAGCCGCCGCCGCTTCCAGCAGATGGACGTGCTGGAGGGGCTCAACCTGCTCACCACCATCTCGGGTAAGCGCCCCACGGCCGCCCCACGGCCTCAGCCTGCCCCCACCATCTCGGTAGCGCCCCACGGCCTGCCCCACGGCCCCTCTGACCCCACGGGCTCAGCCTGCTCCCCACCATCTCGGTAGCGCCCCACGGCCGCCCCACGGCCCCTCTGACCCCACGGGGCTCAGCCTGCTCCCCACCATCTCGGGTAAGCGCCCCACGGCCGCCCCACGGCCCCTCTGACCCCACGGGGCTCAGCCTGCTCCCCACCATCTCGGGTAAGCGCCCCACGGCCGCCCCACGGCCCCTCTGACCCCACGGGGCTCAGCCTGCTCCCCACCATCTCGGGTAAGCGCCCCCCGGCTGCCCCACGGCCCCTCTGACCCCACGGGGCTCAGCCTGCTCCCCACCATCTCGGGTGAGGGCCCCCCGGCGCCCCCCGGCCATGGGGCGCCCCCGCTCACCCCCGTCTCGCCCAGGGAAGAGGAACAAGCTGCGGGTCTATTACCTGTCCTGGCTGCGCAACAAGATCCTGCACAACGACCCCGAGGTGGAGAAGAAGCAGGGCTGGACCACCGTGGGCGACATGGAGGGCTGCGTGCACTACCGCGTGGGTGAGGGACCGCCCACTCCGGCCTGGCCACGCCTCTGTGGGCCCACAGCCACGCCCACTACCGCGTGTGAGGGACCGCCCCCTGGGCTTGCCACGCCCCCTCCGGCCTGGCCACGCCCCCTACCGTGTGGGTGAGGGACCGCCCCTGGGCTGGCCACGCCCCCTCTGGCCTGGCCACGCCCACTACCGCATGGGTGAGGAACCGCCCCCTGGCCTGGCCACGCCCACTCCGGCCTGGCCACGCCTCTCTGGGCCCACAGCCACGCCCACTACCGCGTGGGTGAGGGACCGACCCCGGCCTGGCCACGCCCCTCCCAGCCCCTGGCCACTCCCACTACCACGTGGGTGAGGGACCGCTCCCCTGTCCTGGCCACGCCCCTCCCAGCCCCTCCCACGCCCCTGGCCACTCCCACTACCGCATGGGTGAGGGACCGCCCCCGGCCTGGCCACGCCTCGCTGGGCCCACAGCCAGGCCCACTACCATGTGGGTGAGGGACCGCCCCCGGCCGGGCCACATCCCCTCCGGCCTGGCTACACCTCTCTGGGCCCACAGCCACGCCCACTACGGTGTGGGCGAGGGACTGCCCCCAGGCTGGCCACGCCCCTCCCAGCCCCTGGCCACGCCCACTACCGTGTGGGTGAGGGATCGCCCCCTGACCACGCCCCTCAAAGCCCCTGGCCACGCCCACTACTGCGTGGGTGAGGGATCGCCCCCTGACCACGCCCCTCCCAGCCCCTGGCCACTCCCACTACCGTGTGGGTGAGGGACTGCCCCTGGGCTGGCCACGCCCATCCTGGCCTCTGGCCACTCCCACTACCGTGTGGGCGAGGGACTGCCCCCAGGCTGACCATGCCCCTCCCAGCCCCTGGCCACTCCCACTACTGCGTGGGTGAGGGACTGCCCCTGGGCTGGCCACGCCCATCCCGGCCTCTGGCCACTCCCACTACCGTGTGGGTGAGGGACAGCCCCCCCCCCACGGCCCGGCCACGCGTGGCCCCGTGCAGTCCGTGGGGGGGGTGCCCCTTCACTGCGACAGCCCTTCTCGGGGGGCCACTTGCTCCTGGGGTCAGGCCCCTCCACCTCCGGGAGCCGCACCTCTGAGCCTCAGCACGTCTGGCTCTGCTGTGGGCCCCCCCCAGGGAGTCCCCTCGCCCTGGGCCCCCCCCGGGAGTCCCCTCGCCCTGGGCCCCCGGGGCCCCCACCCCCCTGTTCTCTAGCCCGGAGCGACTCTCCCCCAGCGTAACACAGGAGGGTTTATCGAGCGTTGACCCCAGCACAGGAAACTCTCCGGGGCTCAGGCCTGGCCTCCCCCAGCCCAGCACATCCCAGTCCCCCTGCAGCCAGGGGGGCTCTGCCTGCTCCCCCCTCCAGCCCAGGCCATCGGGGTCCCGAGTCCCTCTCCGGTCCTGTGTCCAACGAACTGCCTCTCCCCTCCCCTCGTTAATCCCGTAACACCCGGGGACACTGAGTCCCAGCCCCTCGGCATGCAAACCGTGCCCCCTAGGAAACTGAGTCCCAGCCCCTCGGCATGCAAACCGTGCCCCCTAGGAAACTGAGTCCCAGCCCCTCGGCATGCAAACCGTGCCCCCTAGGAAACTGAGTCCCAGCCGCTCGGCGTGCAAACCGTGCCCCCTAGGAAACTGAGTCCCAGCCCCTCGGCGTGCAAACCGTGCCCCCTAGGAAACTGAGTCCCAGCCGCTCGGCGTGCAAACCGTGCCCCCTAGGAAACTGAGTCCCAGCCCCTCTGCCTGCAACCCCCTGGGAACCACAGAAAAACAAGACAATCCCCCACTTCAGCACATCCCCCCACTGCTCCCCTTGGGAGGCTGCTCCAGAGCTTCACTCCTCGGATGGTTAGAAACCGTCGTCTAATTTCAAGTCTGAACTTCCTAGTGTCCAGTTTACGTCCATTTGTTCTTGTGTCCACGTTGGTACTGAGCTTCACTGAGTCCTCTCCCTGCCGGGTATTTATCCCCTGATCTATTTCTAGAGAGCGCTCAGCTCCCCCCTCCACCTTCGCTGGCTTCGGTTAAACGAGCCGAGCTCTCTCGTGAGGCAGGTTTTCCAGTCCTCGGATCGTCCTAGTACCCGTCTCTGAACCTGCTCCACTTTGAATTCATCCTTCTTAACCACGGGCCACCAGATCTGCACACGGGATTCCAGACGAGGTCTCCCCAGTGCCTCGTATCACGGCACTAACACCCCTTATCTCGGCTGGAAACACCTCGCCTGATGCATCCTAAAACCGCGTTAGCTTTCCACAGCCACCTCACACTGGCGGCTCGTAGTGTGATCAGCCGATCCTCCTCTGTTACTTCCAGCTGATGCCTCCCCAGCTTCTAACAATAGTTCTTGTTGTTAATCCCTAAATGCCCGACCCTGTCCCTTTTCACGATGACATTTCATCCTGTTACCATCGCTCCCGTTTACACGGGCATCCAGATTCCGTAGGATCTCCCGGTCCCTCTGGGTGTTAGCAATACCACCTGGCTTCCGTCCCACTTTCTGTGCCGAGGCCAGTAATACAGAGATGGGTCCCCAGAACTCTCCCTCCAGCCTGACGTTACCCCCTCCCCACGGCACAGCCACCCACCCACCCCCCGTACCCCAGTGTGCAGCCACCCCCCACCGCCCCGGTGGCACCGCACGGGTAAGAGATCCCCTCACCCAGCTCCGCTGGTCTCTGCATCCCAGCCCCGCTCCCCCCACTGGCCCCAGAGCTCCGCTCCCTGCGCCCCACGGCTGGGCAGTGACCAGGCCCCGTATCTCCCGGCAGTGAAGTACGAGCGCATCAAGTTCCTGGTGATCGCCCTGAAGAACTCGGTCGAGGTCTACGCCTGGGCCCCCAAACCCTACCACAAGTTCATGGCCTTCAAGGTACCTGGCGGGGGCTGGGAGCCAGGACTCCTGGGTTCTCTCCCCGGCTCTGGGAGGGGAGTGGGGGCTGGTGGGTTAGAGCAGGGGGGGGCTGGGAGCCAGGACTCCTGGGTTCTCTCCCCGGCTCTGGGACGGGAGTGGGGGCTGGTGGGTTAGAGCAGGGTGGGCTGGGAGCCAGGACTCCTCGGTTCTCTCCCCGGCTCTGGGAGGGGAGTGGGGGCTGGTGGGTCAGAGCAGGGGGGCTGGCAGCCAGGACTCCTGGGTTCTCTCCCCGGCTCTGGGAGGGCCGTGGGGTGCAGTGGTTAGAGTGGGGGAGGTGGGGAGGGCTGTTGTGGGGTGCAGTGGTTAGAGCATGGGGGCAGGGAGGGCTGTTTTGGGGTGCAGTGGTTGGGGCAGGAGACCAGGGAGAGCTGTTTTGGGGTTCAATGGTTAGAGCAGGGGGCGGGGGTGCAGTAGTTGGGGCAGGAGGTGCAGTGGTTGGAGCTGGGGGTGCAGTGATTAGAGCGGGGAGGGAAGGGCTGCTGTGGGGTGCAGTGGTTAGAGCGGGGAGGGGGTGCAGTGGGTAGAGCGGGGCTGGCCATGGGGTGCAGTGGTTGGAGCTGGGGAGGAAGGGCTGCTGTGGGGTGCAGTGGTTAGAGGAGTGCGGGGAGGGCTGTGGGTGCAGTGGTTGGAGGGGGAGGGCTGTGGGGTGCAGTGGTTGGAGGAGGGATGGGGTGCAGTGGTTGGAGCGGAGTGGGGTGCAGTGGTTGGAGCTGGGAGGAAGGGCTGTGCAGTGCTTGGAGCTGGGGAGGAAGGGCTGCTGTGGGGTGCAGTGGTTAGAGGGGGTGCGGGGAGGGCCGTGGGGTGCAGTGGTTAGAGGGGGTGCGGGGAGGGCCGTGGGGTGCAGTGATTAGAGCGGGGGGAGGGAAGGGCTGCTGTGGGGTGCAGTGGTTAGAGCGGGGACGGGGGTGCAGCAGTTAGGGCGGGGAGGGCTGTGGGGTGCAGTGGTTGGAGGGGGGAGGGCTATGGGGTGCAGTGGTTGGAGCTGGGGGAGGGAAGGGCTGCTGTGGGGTGCAGTGGTTAGAGCGGGGGGGCTGACAGGTTTCGGGGGACCCCGAGCACTGACTTCCCCCCCCTCCCCCCCCCGTTTCAGTCCTTCGCAGACCTGCCGCACCGGCCGCTACTGGTGGAGCTGACAGTGGAGGAGGGTCAGAGGTTAAAGGTCATTTACGGGTCGTGCGCCGGGTTCCACGCCATTGACGTGGACTCGGGAAACAACTACGACATCTACATCCCCGTGCACGTGAGTGGGCGGGGCCACACGGCGCTCCTGGGGCGGGGCGCTGGGGGGCGGAGCCACAAGGAGCCCCTGGGGGCGGGGCGCTGGGGGGCGGAGCCACACGGAGGAGCTGGGGGCGGGGCGCTGGGGGCGGAGCCACACGGCGCTCCTGAGGGCGGGAGCTGGGGCGAGTCACACGGTGCCCCTGGGGGTGGGGTGCTGGGGGTGGGGCCACACGGCGCTCCTGGGGACAGGGTGCTGGGGGGCGGGGCCACACGGCGCTCCTGGGGGCGGGGAGCTGGGGGGCGGGGCCACATGGTGCCCCTGGGGGTGGGGTGCTGGGGGTGGGGCCACACGGCACTCCTGGGGACGGGGTGCTGGGGGGTGGGGCCACACGGCACTCCTGGGGACGGGGTGCTGGGGGGCGGGGCCACACGGCGCCCCTGGGGGTGGGGCGCTGGGGGGCGGAGTCACACGGTGCCCTGGGGCGGGCGCTGGGGTGGAGTCACACGGTGCCTGGGGCGGGCGCTGGGGCGGAGGCACACGGTGCCCCTGGGGCGGCGCTGGGGCGGAGGCACACGGTGCCTGGGGCGGGGTTTGGGGCAGAGTCACACGGTGCCCTGGGGCGGCGCTGGGGTGGAGTCACACGGAGCCCCTGGGGCGGGCGCTGGGGTGGCCCCTGGGGTGGGGCGCTGGGGGCAGAGTCACACGGTGCCCCTGGGGTGGGGCGCTGGGGCGGAGGCACACGGCGCCCCTGGGGGTGGGGCGCTGGGGGGTGGAGTCACACGGTGCCCCTGGGGGCGGGGCGCTGGGGGGTGGAGTCACACGGTGCCCCTGGGGTGGGGTGCGGGGGGCGGAGGCACACGGAGGAGCTGGGGGTGGGGCGCTGGGGTGGAGTCACACGGTGCCCTGGGGTGGGGTGCTGGGGCGGAGGCACACGGAGGAGCTGGGGACAGGGTGCTGGGGGTGGAGTCACACGAGCCCCTGGGGCGGGGCGCTGGGGTGGAGTCACACGGTGCCCCTGGGGTGGGGCGCTGGGGCGGAGGCACACGGTGCCCTGGGGCGGGCGCTGGGGCGGAGGCACACGGTGCCCCTGGGGGCGGGGCGCTGGGGGGTGGAGTCACACGGAGCCCCTGGGGTGGGGCGCTGGGGTGGAGTCACACGGTGCCCTGGGGTGGGGTGCTGGGGGCGGAGGCACACGGAGGAGCTGGGGGTGGGGGGCTGGGGGGTGGAGTCACACGGAGCCCGGGGGGGCGGGGCGGTGGGGGCGGAGGCACACGGAGGAGCTGGGGACAGGGGGCTGGGGGGTGGAGTCACACGGAGCCCCTGGGGGCGGGGCGCTGGGGGGGGGAGTCACGCGGGGCCGCTGGGGGTGGGGCGCTGGGGGCGGAGGCACACGTGCCCTGGGGCGGGCGCTGGGGCGGAGGCACACGGTGCCCCTGGGGGCGGGGCGCTGGGGGGCGGAGGAGCTGGGGGTCGCAGGCCATAGGGCAGGCAGGCAGGCGGGCGGGGTGACCTTTGCCCTCTGCCGGCAGATCCAGACGCAGGTCACGCCCCACGCCATCATCTTCCTGCCCCACACGGAGGGGATGGAGATGCTGCTCTGCTACGAGGACGAGGGCGTCTACGTCAACACCTACGGGCGCATCATCAAGGACGTGGTGCTGCAGTGGGGGGAGATGCCCACCTCCGTGGGTGAGCCCGGACGCCTGGGTCCTCCCCGGCGCGGGGGGGGGGGGGGCGCCCGGACGCCTGGGTCCTCCCCGGCGCGGGGGGGTGGGGGGGGCAGCGCCCGGATGCCTGGGTCCTCTGCTTGGAGAGGGGAGTGGGGGCTGGTGGGTTAGAGCAGGGGGGGCTGGGAGCCAGGACTCCTGGGTTCTCTGCCCGGCTCTGGGAGGGGAGTGGGGGCTGGTGGTTAGAGCAGGGGGGCTGGGAGCCAGGACTCCTGGGTTCTCTCCGTGGCGCTGGGAGGGGAGTGGGGGCTGGTGGTTAGAGCAGTGGGGCTGGGAGCCAGGACTCCTGGGTTCTCTCCCCGGCTCGGGGAGGGGAATGGGGCTGGTGGTTAGAGCAGTGGGGCTGGGAGCCAGGACTCCTGGGTTCTCTCCCCGGCTCTGGAAGGGGAGTGGGAGGCTGGTGGGGTACTTCACGGGGTGCTGGGAGCCAGGACTCCTGGGTTCTCTCCCCGGCTCTGGGAGGGGAGTGGGGGCTGGTGGGTTAGAGCAGTGGGGGCTGGGAGCCAGGACTCCTGGGTTCTCCCCCTGGCTCTGGGAGGAGTGGGGGCTGGTGGGTTAGAGCAGGGGCTGGGAGCCAGGACTCCTGGGTTCTCTCCCGGCTCTGGGAGGAGTGGGGCTGGTGGGTTAGAGCAGGGGCTGGGAGCCAGGACTCCTGGGTTCTCCCCCTGGCGCTGGGAGGGGAGTGGGGGCTGGTGGTTAGAGCAGAGGGGGCTGGGAGCCAGGACTCCTGGGTTCTCCCCCTGGCTCTGGGAGGGGAGTGGGGGCCGGTTGGTTAGAGCAGGGGAGGCTGGGAGCCAGGACTCCTGGGTTCTCCCCCCGGCTCTGGGAGGAGTGGGGCTGGTGGTTAGAGTAGGGGGCTGGGAGCCAGGACTCCTGGGTTCTCCCCTGGCTCTGGGAGGAGTGGGGGCTGGTGGTTAGAGTAGCGGGGGCTGGGAGCCAGGACTCCTGGGTTCTCCCCGGCTCTGGGAGGAGTGGGGCTGGTGGTTAGAGTAGCGGGGCTGGGCGCCAGCACTCCTGGGTTCTCCCCCCGGCTCTGGGAGGGGAGTGGGGGCTGGTGGTTAGAGTAGCGGGGGCTGGGAGCCAGGACTCCTGGGTTCTCCCCCCGGCTCTGGGAGGGGAGTGGGGGCTGGTGGTTAGAGTAGGGGGGGCTGGGAGCCAGGACTCCTGGGTTCTCCCCCTGGCTCTGGGAGGAGTGGGGCTGGTGGTTAGAGTAGGGGGGGCTGGGAGCCAGGACTCCTGGGTTCTCCCCCTGGCTCTGGGAGGGGAGTGGGGGCCGGTTGGTTAGAGCAGGGGAGGCTGGGAGCCAGGACTCCTGGGTTCTCCCCCCGGCTCTGGGAGGGGAGTGGGGGCTGGTGGGTCAGAGCAGGGGGGCTGGGAGCCAGGACGCCTGGGTCCGTTGAGGAAAGGTCTGCCCCCCTGACTCTCCCCCCCCCACCCCCAGCATACATCTGCTCCAACCAGATCATGGGCTGGGGCGAGAAGGCCATCGAGATCCGCTCCGTGGAGACGGGGCACCTGGACGGGGTTTTCATGCACAAGCGGGCCCAGCGCCTCAAGTTCCTGTGTGAGCGCAACGACAAGGTGGGCACTAGGGGGCGCCGGGCTGGGGGGGAGGGGCTAGTTCTGGCCCCGCCCCAGAGGGGGCGTGTCTCGGCGCCGGGCGAGGGGTCCCCCCCCAGAGGTGGCTGCATCTCAGCGCCGGGCGAGGGGTCCCTGGGTAACCGGCCGCCCCGCCCCAGAGGTGGGCGCATCTCAGCGCCGGGCGAGGGGTCCCCCCCAGAGGTGGGCGTGTCTCAGCGCCGGGCGAGGGGTCCCCCCCCAGAGGTGGGCGTGTCTCAGCGCCGGGCGAGGGCCCCCCCCCGAGGTGGGCGTGTCTCAGCGCCGGGCGAGGGGTCCCCCCCCCAGAGGTGGGCGTGTCTTAGCGCCGGGCGAGGGGTCCCTGGGTCACCGGCCGCCCCGCCCCAGAGGTGGCTGCATCTCAGCACCAGGCGAGGGGTCCCCGGGTAACCGGCCGCCCCGCCCCAGAGGTGGGCGCGTCTCAGCGCCGGGCGGGGGTCCCGCCCCAGAGGTGGCTGCATCTCAGCGCCGGGCGAGGGGTCCCTGCACCGCCGCCGCCCCCAGAGGTGGCGCATCTCAGCACCAGGCGAGGGGTCCCGGGTAACCGCCGCCCGCCCCAGAGGTGGCCGCATCTCAGCGCCGGGCGGGGGTCCCGCCCCAGAGGTGGGCGCATGCCAGACTTACTCCTGCTCTGACTGCCCTTCCCCAGGTTTTCTTCGCCTCCGTCCGCTCGGGGGGCAGCAGCCAGGTTTACTTCATGACACTCAACAGAAACTGTATCATGAACTGGTAAGGCCCCGCCCCCAGCGCTGGCCCCGCCCCCAGCGCTGGCCCCGCCCCTGGAGGGAAGGGGCGGGGCCGCCTCCGACACTGGATCCCTACGCCAGAGACTCCGCCCCCACAGCCAGCGAGGATCAGGACCGACCAATCAGCAGAACCGATGCCTTGATCACCTTCCCCCTCACCCGTGTCTGATGCTGCTTGGGGGGGGGGCCTCTCCATGGTGACAGTGTCCCTCCCCCTTTGACTGACTGACAGACAGACTGACTGACTGACGGCCCCCGCTTCGCTCGCCCCTCCCCTGACTCCATGGGGACCTGCTCTGTTCATAGCCTGACCGAAATCTCCACGCCGGGCCAGGGGTCCCCGGGTCACCGGCCGCCCCGCCCCAGAGGTGGGCGCATCTCAGCGCTGGGCGAGGGGTCCCTGGGTAACCGGCCGCCCCGCCCCAGAGGTGGCTGCATCTCAGCGCCGGGCCAGGGGTCCCCGGGTCACCGGCCGCCCCGCCCCAGAGGTGGCTGCATCTCAGCGCCGGGCCAGGTGTCCCTGGGTCACCGGCCACCCCGCCCCAGAGGTGGCCGCATCTCGGCGCCTGGCGAGGGGTCCCAGGCATGTGTGGGGTGACAGGCGAACTCCCCTGTGAAACACAAGGAGGGAGGTGGCCGGAGGCCTAGGCTGGGGCACCCAGTTGTCGCTGTGGGTCGCTGCACCGGCCACGGCCCCTGTGGAGGGGACTCGGAACAGCAGGGGGGCGCAGACCCATTGCTTTGTGCCAATTTCGCTTTGCTTAAGGGTGGAGGCGTGGGGCGGGGCTGGGGCCTTTTCATCCCCCCGGGTGGGGAACTCCCAGAGCAGCCCCCCAACTGCCTCGTGCGCCCCCAGAACTCCTCCCCTGGGCCGGGCCGATGGGGCGACTCGCCCCGGGCGTCTGGGGAGGCCGAATGTACAGGGGGACACGGGGGGGCCTGGTCCCTCTGGGCTCTGTGTATATTTTGCTTTAATTATTTTTATTTTGTAACAATGATTCATTGACAAAGCACTTTAAAGCCCCGACTGCGTCTTATGGGGGGCCGGGAGTGCCCCCCAGGGCAGATTTGGGGTTATTCTCAAACTGACCTAGGAGAGTTGGTCCCAGGGCAGGGACTGGCTGGCTCAGGGGGGCGGGGAATGGGGCAGGGGCCTGTCCCCTCTGGGGGGCGCCGGCTCCCACCCGGCCCCAGGGCAGGGACTGGCTGGCTCAGGGGGGCGGGGAATGGGGCAGGGGCCTGTTCCCTCTAGGGGGCACCGGCTCCCACCCGGCCCCAGGGTGGGGCCTGGCTGGCTCAGGGGAGCGGGGAATGGGGCAGGAGCCTGTCCCATCTAGGGGGCACCAGCTCCCACCCGGCCCCAGGGCAGGGACTGGCTGGCTCAGGGGGGCGGGAATGGGGCAGGGGCCTGTCCCCTCTGGGGGGCACCGGCTCCCCCCCGGCCCCATGGGAGCCCGGCTGCAGCGGCAGTGCAATGGGGGGGTCAATGGGGGGGCGCAGAGCCCGCATGCTGATTCCCCTCCCTGCCCCCCTGAGGCTGCCTGCAGCTGAGGGGTGCTGCCTGGGCCCCCCGAGAGCCATATGAAGTGGGGGGGGGTTATGGAGTTCATGGGACCCCCCCAGTATTCAGTTTCCTCTGTACGTTGCTTGCATCTATCAAACACCCCCCGCGCCGTGGCCTTGAAATTTCATCTGTTAATAAAAAACCAAATTCTGACTTTCCCCGCGTGGTGCGGCGTCCTTTACCCCTCGGGGCGGGCAGGGGGCAGCCGGGGGTTGGCACCGAACGGCAGGAAGCCGGTGTCCCCGGGGCGGAGCCGGCTCGTCTCGGGCAGCTGGTGTGGCACGGGCGGGGGTGAGACGGCCAGGGAGTGGGGTTCATGGGGCCCCTCCACACTGTCCCAGCAGGTGTTGCCACTACGTCAGGACCCCGAGTGAACCTCATTCCCCCAGTAACCTCCAGCTCAGTCACCCGGGGAGCCTGGCCGGTGCCGCAGAGAGTTTCGGCAGAACGGTGCCGGCGATCAGCGGGGGTTGTTTCAGAAAATCCCCCAGGAAAGAGGTTAAGAAGCCAGCCTGGCATTCAGGGGAGGTGAAAGCAGCGTTGAATGTACGACCGCGGGAAGCAGGGGGGAGTCGTGAGGAGTGTAGGGCAGTGATGAGGAAAGCTAAAGGCCGGAGGGAGACCTGGGCAGCCGGCGGAGCTAGGAAACAGACCGGGGTTAACGCACATTGCGAGGGAGCGTTCGGGGTGAAGTGGCCTGTTGGCGATGGCCGCGGGGGGGGGGATTTAGCGCCCTGGAGGCGGTACCCCAGGCGGGCGTGGGAAATGAAAGGGGGGGGTTTGTGCCCCTGGTTCCGGCAGGGGCTGGCGCCGCTTGGCGTTGGTGGGTGCTGGTCTGCGGGGCGCTGGCGCCCGAGGGTGAGTCTGGAGAGGTTCGGGGAAGGTTTTTTTCCGGGACGTGGGCCCCATCGAGTGGGTTCTAATGGTTTAACGACACGGTGCCCCCCAGCCCCCATGGCCACTTCACTCGAAATGTGTGTGCAGCTGTGGGGCTGAGTCCCTGCCCCGGCCTGCAGAAAGGCCCGGGGGGGGCGCGAAAGCTCGGCCCTGCCCCCCATAACCCACAGTCCCTCCCCCGAGAGTTGTGGGGGAGCCGGCTGAGCCCTTGGGGTGCGTTTTCAGCCACTCCTGAGCCCCGGCGCCGGGAAGAACCCCCCGCGGTGCCGATGTTTAAAAGGGGCCCACGGGCCGACCCGGGTATGTCCAGCCTGACGGGGAGGGCGGGCGAGAGAAGGGTGGTGTCACTAACACGCATCGGCGTGGGACTGCGGCAGCCAAGCTGGTCTCGGGGGGCCGGGCCAGGCCGGGACTCCCACGAGGCCTCGGATTGAACCACGCGGCCGACAGACGAGTCCCGCGGCCCGTGTTCAACCAACTCCCCGTCGGGGCTCGAGCGTACCGGGAAACGCAGCATCGTCAGCGAGCGCCGCGCTCTGCGCTGGTGTCCTGCACCGATGACCGGGGGGGGGGAGCCATAAAATCACCCCGGTAAAGCTTGCGGGTGACCCAACAATTGGGGGACGAAGGACGAGGCCGGGTCCCCGGTTCAGAGCGATGTGGATCACAACCCAACGCCGTGGTTGGAACGCGGCGAAATGTCACCGTACACGACGGAACGAAGCGCGTCAGCCGTACGCGGGCCGGGGGGTCTCTCCTGGGTTCCCTCCCCGGCTCTGGGAGGGGAGTGGGGGCTGGTGGTTAGAGCAGGGGGGGCGGGGAGCCAGGACTCCTGGGTTCTCTCCCCGGTGCTGGGAGGAGTGGGGCCGGTGGGTCAGAGCAGGGGGGGCTGGGAGCCAGGACTCCTGGGTTCTCTCCCCGGTGCTGGGAGGGGAGTGGGGCCTGGTGGGTTACAGCAGGGGGCTGGGAGCCAGGACTCCTGGGTTCTCTCCTGGGCTGGGAGGAGTGGGGCTGGTGGTTAGAGCAGGTGGGGGGTGCTGGGAGCCAGGACTCCTGGGTTCTCTCCCCGGCTCTGGGAGGGGAGTGGGGGTTGGTGGTTAGAGCAGGAGGGCTGGGAGCCCGGACCCCTGGGTTCTCTCCCCAGCTCTGGGAGGGCAGTGGGGGCTGGTGGGTAGAGCAGGGGGGCTGGGAGCCAGGACTCCTGGGTTCTCTCCCTGGCTCTGGGAGGGCAGTGGGGGCTAGTGGTTAGAGCAGGGGGGGCTGGGAGCCAGGACTCCTGGGTTCTCCCCCCGGCTCTGGGAGGGCCGTGGGGGCTGGTGGGTCAGTCTCTCTAACACAGTCTCTGGCCTGTCAGGCCCTGGGATGGGGGGGGAACAGGTGCAGCGAGGGGGGGGGAGTGAAAGTGACTCGATGCCGGTGGATGGGGGGGGGGGGAGATCCAGTGTCCGTCCCACTCCGGAAGCCGGAATCAACCTCAAAATAACTCGCCCCGATTTAATCAGCAGCGGCCGGGAGGGGGATTCGGCCGCAATGCAGGGACTGGGGCTGCTGCTCTGTGCCCTGCTCTGCGGGGGGGTCAGTGGTAAGTTGGGGGGCGGAAACCTGAGCCCTCTGGGGGCCCTGACGTGTGGGGCTGCTGGTGCCAGGCCCTGGTTCCCCTGACGGGGGGGAGCAGAGGTGTTTTGGGGGCGTCTGATGGGGGGATAATCGGGAGGGGTTGAACCAGGACTGGGGCAGGGCGGGGGGCACAAAGGTGGTGGGCGGCTGCGCCCCACACAGCCAGGCCTGACCCCTGCCTGCCCCACAAGGGGCCCCAGGCGGGAACGAGGAGCTGCGGCTGTACGAGAAACTCTTCGCCAACTACGACAAGAACACGCGCCCGGCGAGACGCCCCGACGACACGGTGCCGGTGCAGATCATGCTCACGCTGACCAACCTCATCTCCCTGGTGAGACGCCCCCCGTGCCCGCCCCGGCTCCTGCTCCCGCCCCGGCCAGCGCCCCCCTCCCCTGCTCCCGCCCCCCGCTCCCGCCACCCCCGGCCCAGCCGGCGAGACGCCCCGACGACACGGTGCCCGTGCAGATCATGCTCACGCTGACCAACCTCATCTCCCTGGTGAGACGCCCCCCGTGCCCGCCCGCGCCCTGGCCCAGCCCTGCGGTTGCCCCCAAATAATGCCCCACCGCCCCAGCACCCCCTGCTCCCGGCGCCCCCGCTCCCACCCTGCAGCCCCCAAAGCCTCGCTGACGGCCTCCATCCCGTTGCAGAATGAAAAGGAGGAGACGCTGACCACCAATGTCTGGTTAAAGATTGTGAGTAGAAACCCCCCCCCACTCACCAGCTTCCGGCGAACGACCTTGTCCTGCAGGGGGGGGCAGCTACTATCCCCTGCCCCCCCCAGCCCTGCAGTGCCCCCCCACTCCCGACCCGCAGGCCCTGCCCCCCCAGCCCTGGGCTCCTCACACGCAGCTCTCTTGCGGGGGGGCGCAGGGGGTCCCCCAGCCTCACCCCGTCTCTCTGCCCCCCAGGAATGGGTGGACTATCGGCTGAATTATAGCAACAGTGAGTTCGAAGGGATCCGCTCCCTGCGGGTCCCCTCCGACATGGTCTGGCTGCCGGACATCGTCCTGGAGAACAAGTGAGATCCGGGGGGGGGCTGGCCGACGCCCCGAGGCGTGTGGGGGAGGGAGGCTGTGGGGGGAGCCGCATGAGTCAGGGTCTCGGGGGGGGGGAGGGTTCAGGCTGGCAGGATTTTGACGGGTCCTGGTGGTTGCCGTTCCAGAGGGGCAGATCTCGGGGGGGCCGTGGGGCAGGTCTAGGGTGCTGTGTGGGCCCTGCAGGGTGGGTTTGGGGTGCAGACCTACGTCTAGCCCCGCTTGCTGACGGGTCGGTGGTCTCGGCGCAGGGGAGCCCGACGAGGGGAAAATGTTTCTGTTTCTTTTATGAAGTTCGGCGGATAAGTTCCCCCGCCCCCTCCGGTTATAAAACACCGATTTCTCTGCCTGGCTGGAGCCCTTCAGCTAAAGCCCCCAGGGCACAGCTGCTCTCGAAGCCGGACGACGTGGGGGGCTCGTTCGGGTCTGGCTTCGAGAGCCCTCCAAGCTGGAGAGGGGCCGGGGGCCGGCCCCTGGCTCTCCACAGCTCTGGCCTGGCGCTACCGGCAGCTTGTCTCCTGAGTGCTTGTGCCGGCTGCCGCGGCTTTCGTTCGACGCTCTCGCTGCGATTCCCAAACGAGTTGAGGCGAGGCCACTTTCTGGGTGCGGAGAGGTCGGCCTCCGTCCTTTGCAGCGTCGGGTGACGTCCTGCTGCTTTCAGGTGACCCCGCGGCCGATGCTGGTGCCAGGGTTTGCCGGTCTTTCGGTCGCAGCTTGTCGACTATCTCAGACAGCCGCGTCCGTGGCTTTCCGTCCGCTCCCTTTGTCACGGCTGCCAGCGTGATTCCCACGGCCACGCCGAAAGTCGAGCAGAACCGTCTCTGCCAATGGCTCAGGCGCTGGGGACGTGTTCCCGTCTCTCTTTGCGGCTGCGTTGTGGGAGATGCCTCTTACGTAGCTGTCCCGTGGCTGAGGACTGAAGCAACACAGACGTCTTCGGCCCCACTTCCCTGCATCCGCCCCCGGGGAATTCATCCCATCTCACAAATGCATCTGGATTCCCGCCACTTAATCAACTGGGCCCGGCAGCAGATTGCTTCATCGGACACCACACCGGCCCTGTCTTGGCCTGGGGGGGGTGTAACTCAGAAAACAGGCCCGCAGCAAGCGGAAACTCAGCCAAATTAACAAGGACGATTATTTAAATGTAGGGACAACATTCGAAAGGCCAGGGCACAAAAGGAGACTCGACTAGCTAGGGAGACGAAGGGTAACAAGCGCATTTTACATCTACATTACGGGCAAGAGGACTTCCCTTGGGAAGGACACCTGCCCTTGGGACGGGAGAATCCTAGGCACTGACACAGGCTGGGGACCGAGTGGCCGGGCAGCAGCTCTGCAGAAAAGGACCTGGGGGTTACAGTGGGCGAGAAGCTGGATAGGAGTCAGCAGTGGCCCTTGTTGCCAAGAAGGCTAACGGCATTTTGGGCAGTATAAGTAGGGGCATTGCCAGCAGATCGAGGGACGTGATCATTCCCCTCTATTCGACATTGGTGAGGCCTCATCTGGAGACTGGGTCCAGTTGTGGGCCCCCCACTACAAGAAGGACGTGGATAAATTGGAGAGAGTCCAGCGGAGGGCAACGAAAATGCTTAGGGGGCTGGAGCACATGACTTATGAGGAGAGGCTGAGGGAACTGGGATTGTTTAGTCTGCAGAAGAGAAGAATGAGGGGGGATTTGATAGCTGCTTTCAACTACCTGAAAGGGGGATCCAAGGAGGATGGAGCTCGGCTGGTCTCAGGGGGGGGCAGGTGACAGAACAAGGAGCAATGGGCTCAGGTTGCAGTGGGGCAGGTCTAGGGTGGATATTAGGAAACACTGCTCCCCTAGGAGGGTGGTGAAGCACTGGGATGGGCTCCCTAGGGAGGGGGTGGGATCTCCACCCTTAGAGGTGTTTCAGGCCCGGCTTGGCACAGCCCTGGCTGGGATGATTTAGTTGGGTTTGGTCCTGCTTGGAGCAGGGGGTTGGACTGGATCCCTCCTGAGGTCCCTTCCGGCCCCGATCTTCTCTGGGTCTATGAAGACCAAGGACAGGGTAGGCCCATTACTCGCTGAGGAGGGAAAGACGATAAACAAACCGCAGCAGCGGCCGACGTGTTAAATGGCCTTTTTTGTTCCGGTTTTCAGCAAACAGCTAGCGGGTGACCGGCGACTAACACAGGGAGTGTAAAGGGGGTGGGATCTGAGGCTCAACTACGGCCAGAACAAGTCACTTAGACAAGCCAGATGTCTCCAAGTTGGCAGGGGCTGACCAAACCCCTCCTGTGGGCACACGACTGCTTGGAAACCCGTTCCCAGAGAGGTGTCATCGGCGGTTCACAGTCCAGCGGGAAGAGCATAACGAGCGGGGTCCCCCGGGACTGTGTCCTGGGACCGGTTCCGTTCAATATCCTCCCGAAATGATTTCGGTTCGTTAGGAAAAAGGTGGTGCAAAGCTGGAACAAATGACTCCATCGTTGGAGCTGTTTAAGACCAGGTTGGACCAACACCAGTCGCGGACGGTCTAGAAGACACTATTGTGTCCTGCCTCTGCGTAGGGGGCCGGACGAGGTGGATTTAGGGGCGTTCTGCCGATTTGGGTTCAAGCCGGACTACGCCTCTGAGTCCCGGCCCTTTTTGCGGTTCGGTTATTTCGGCAGAGGCAGGGCTGGTGGTCCCCTTCCCTGGCGTTCCCGCCCGTTTCTGGTCTGTCCCTGCTTCGGTGGTTCAGCCTCACGCCGGGCGGGTCACGAATCCCAGTCCGCCCCTTTCAGGGGATCCCAGAAGCCCCCAAAAGTCAGGGGCTCCCCTAGCTGGATTCTCCACTGAGACGAAGCCTCCTGCTCCTTCACGCTCAGAGGCTTCAGGCCGCAGGGCAGGTTGCGGAGGGGGGGGTGTCGAGCTTTTGGGGTGCACGGGCTTTGGTGTGTCAATATACGAGGGTGTCCCGTGGGCACCAGGGGATGCTGGTGGTTTTGTGTTCGGGACACAGGGATGTTGTTTTCCAGGCTGCATGGGGAGGGTCTGGGCTGCAGAGATTTTGGGGGCCCCCCCTTGCTGACACTCCCTTTTGCTTCCCCCAAAACAGCATCGACGGGCAGTTTGAGATCGCCTACTACGCGAACGTGCTGGTGTACCCCGGGGGGGCCATGTACTGGCTACCCCCCGCCATCTACCGCAGCACCTGTGCCATTGAGGTCACCTACTTCCCCTTCGACTGGCAGAACTGCTCCCTCGTCTTCCAGTGAGTGAGATGCACCCACCTCTGGGGTGGGGCGGCCGGTGACCCGGGGACCCCTCGCCCGGCGCTGAGATGCGCCCACCTCTGGGGCGGGGCGGGGCGGCCGGTTACCCAGGGACCCCTCGCCTGGCGCTGAGATGCGCCCACCTCTGGGGCGGGGCGGCCGGTTACCCAGGGACCCCTCGCCCAGCGCTGAGATGCAGCCACCTCTGGGGCGGGGCGGGGCGGCCGGTGACCCAGGGACCCCTCGCCCGGCGCTGAGATGCGCCCACCTCCGGGGTGGGGCGGCCGGTGACCCGGGGACCCCTCGCTCGGCGCTGAGATTCGCCCACCTCTGGAGTGGGGCGGCCGGTGACACAGGGACCCCTCGCACGGCGCTGAGATGCGCCGACCTCTGGGGCGGGGCGGCCGGTTACCCGGGGACCCCTCGCCCAGTCCCAGGGCTGACGCTAAGGAGAGGGCGCCCCCTGCTGACCCCCCGCCCCCTGGCCCCAGGTCCCAGACGTACAGCGCTAACGAGGTTGAACTGCAGCTCTCAATCAATGAGGAGACGGCCCGCCCCTTTGACGAGATCGATATAGACCCCGCCGCCTTCACAGGTATGGGGGGGCCTGGGACAGAGGGTGTCTGCCAGACCCCCCAGGAGGCAGGGGGTGTCTGCCGCAGCCCCCTAGCAGGTCCACGCCAGGGGGTAGGTGGGTCTCCCCCAAGGGGCGGGTGGTGCCCCCCCCGAACCCGCCGCCTCCCGCGCCTGTCGCCCCGCAGAGAACGGGGAGTGGGCGATCCGGCACCGGCCGGCCTGGAAGGTGCTGCACCCGGAGCTGGGCCGGGAGGCGCTGGGCTTCCAGGAGATCCGCTTCTCGCTCATCATCCAGCGCAAGCCCCTCTTCTACGTCATCAACATCATCGTGCCCTGCGTGCTCATCTCCTCCCTCGTGGTGCTGGTCTACTTCCTGCCCGCCCAAGGTGAGCCCTGCCGGCCACGGGGACGCCCTGCCGGCCACGGGGACGCCCTGCCGGCCACGGGAAACCCTGCCCGGCCAGCCACGGGGACACCCTGCCGGCCACGGGAAACCCTGCCCGGCCAGCCACGGGGATGCCCTGCCCGGCCTAGGAAACGCCCCAGCCAGCCCCGGGAAACCCCGCCCAGCCCCGGGACGCCCTGCCGGCCCCAGGAAACCCCGCTCGGCCGGCCACGGGGACGCCCTGCCGGCCACGGGGACACCCAACCTAGCCACGACAACGCACTGCCAGCCCCAGGAAACCCCGCCCAGCCCCGGGACGCCCTGCCGGCCCCAGGAAACCCCGCTCGGCCGGCCACGGGGACGCCCTGCCCGGCCTCGGGGACGCCCAGCCTAGCCATGACAATGCACTGCCAGCCACTGGAAACCCCGCCCGGCCACAGGAAACCCCGCCCGGCCAGCCACGGGGATGCCCTGCCGGCCACGGGAAACCCCGCCCAGCCACAGGGACGCCCAGGCCTAACCACAGGGATGCACCCCCCCCCCGGCCCCGGGAAACGCCCCACCCGGCCACAGGGACACCCTGCTTAGCCATGAGAACGCACTGCCAGCCACTGGAAACCCCACCCGGCCACGGGGAACGCCCCGCCCAGCCACAGGGACACCCTGCCGGCCATGGGAAACCCTGTCCGGCCACGGGGACGCCCCGCCCAGCCACGGGGACGCACTGCCAGCCACTGGAAACCCTGCCCGGCCACGGGGACGCCCTGCCAGCCACGGGGACGCACTGCCAGCCACTGGAAACCCTGCCCGGCCACGGGGATGCCCTGCCAGCCACGGGAAACCCCACCCAGCCACAGGGCAAGGAGAGATGCTCCCTCCCACACCCACGCGGGGGACACGTTTGCGGGCACTAGGAGCGAACGGTAGGGGCATGAACCCCACTCTCTCCTGACCGTCCCTCTCTGGGGGGCCCCAGGGCAGAAAGCCCCAGGCCCTGGGCAGGAGGGGGCATAGCAGGATGGCGGAGGAAAGCCAAAGGGTCCCATGTCACCCCTGTTCTCTGCCCCGGCAGCTGGCGGCCAGAAATGCACCCTCTCCATTTCGGTGCTGCTGGCTCAGACCGTCTTCCTCTTCCTCATCGCCCAAAAAATCCCAGAGACCTCGCTCAGCGTCCCCATCATCGGCAAGTGAGTGACACCCCCATCCCGCTTCCCTGGGGACCAGGACTCCTGGGTTCTCTCCCCAGCTGTGGGAGAGGAGTGGGGGCTGGTGGGTTAGAGCAGGGCTCTGGGAAGTCAGTGGGGGCTGCTGGGCCAGGACTCCTGGGTTCTCTGCCCGGCTCTGGGAGGGGAGTGGGGTCTGGTGGTTAGCGCGGGGGGGGCTGGGAGCCTGGACTCCTGGGTTCTCTCCCCGGCTCTGGGAGGGCAGTGGGGGCTGGTGGGTCAGAGCAGGGGGGCTGGGAGCCAGGACTCCTGGGTTCTCTCCCCGGCTCTGGGAGGGGAGTGGGGGCTGGTGGGTTAGAGCAGGGCGGGGCTGGGAGCCAGGACTCCTGGGTTCTCTCCCTGGCTCTGGGAGGGGAGTGGGGGCTGGTGGGTTAGAGCAGGGGGGCTGGGAGCCAGGACTCCTGGGTTCTCTCCCCGGCTCTGGGAGGGGAGTGGGGGCTGCTGGGTTAGAGCAGGGGGGCTGGGAGCCAGGACTCCTGGGTTCTCTCCCCGGCTCTGGGAGAGGAGTGGGGGCTGGTGGGTTAGAGCAGGGGGGCTGGGAGGCAGGACTCCTGGGTTCTCTGCCCGGCTCTGGGAGGGGAGTGGGGGCTGCTGGGTTAGAGCAGGGGGGCTGGGAGCCAGGACTCCTGGGTTCTCTCCCCGGCTCTGGGAGAGGAGTGGGGGCTGGTGGGTTAGAGCAGGGGGGGCTGGGAGCCAGGACTCCTGCGATGTCTCCCCGGCAGGTACCTGATGTTCGTCATGGGGGTGGCGACGCTGATCGTGATGAACTGTGTCATCGTGCTGAACGTTTCCCTGCGAACGCCGAACACCCACTGCATGTCTGAGCAACTCAAGCACGTGAGCGTCAGTGGGGAGCAGAGCACAGCAGGGAGATGAGGGGGATCGGGGCAGGGGGGAAGTGCCAGGGGGCTGGGGGTGCAGGGAGTGCTCCGAGACCTGGGGAGCAGTGCCAGGGGAACGTGGGGTGAGGGGCACCAGCCTTGGAGGGGAACTGGAGAACCGAGAACCAACCAAAGGGGGAATAGGGGGAGCGATCCTGGCTGGGCCGGGGAAGAGGCCAAAGCCTTGACCCTTAGATCTGAGCTGGAAATAGGAGACAGACTTGTTGAAAATCTCTGGGTAAGAATAAAGGGGGTAAAACCCAAGGGAGGGGTCATGGCAGGGGTCTGCTCCAGCCCACCTGACCAGGACGAAGAGGCGGACGAGGTTGTTTTTTTTAACTCATGAAATCATCCACAGCACAGGCCTTGGTGGTGATGGGGGACTTCCCGCTCCCCAGCCATCGCTTGGGAAAACAACACAGGAGAAGGCAGACGTTAGCCAACTCAGGGAGTTGGTAGGTCGGATCCCATGGGAAGCAAGTCTAGGGGAGGAAACAGCTGAAGACAGTTGGCCGTTTTTCAAAGAGACGTTATTAAGGGCACAAGAGGAAACTATCCCACCGCGTAGGAAAGTCAGAAAGTCTGGGAAGGGACCACCCTGGCTTAACCAGGAGATCGTCAATGATCTAGAACTCAAAAAGAGAGTCCTGCAAAAAGTGAAACCTCGGTCAAATGACAAAGGATGAATATAAACAAATAACACAAGTGTGTAGGGACAAAATTAGAAAGGCCGCGGCACACGAGGCCAAACTCGCTAGGGACATAACAGGAAACAAGAAAACATTCTACAAGTACGTTGGAAGCAGGAGGGAGACCGAGGACGGGGTAGGCCCGTTACTCAACGAGGGGAGGAAGGAAACTTTATCTCTGCATCCCGTCCTGAAGTGACATGTACCCAGTCAATATGGGGATAATTGAAATCCCCCATTCTTAATTATTATTGAGTCTTTTATTTTAATAGCATCTCTAAACTCCCTGAGCATTTCACAGTCGCTATCACCATCCCGGTCAGGTGGTCGGTAATATATCCCTGCCGCTATAGTCGTCTTCTTAGAGCATGGACTCGCTATCCATATTGTATGGTACAGCTTGATTCATTTACGATTTTTACCTCATTTGATTCTACGCTTTCTTTCACATATAATGCCACTCCCCCACCAGCACCCGGTCTGCCCGTCTGAGATGTTTTGTACCCTGGTATTACTGTGTCCCATTGATTATCCTCATTCCACCGAGTTTCTGTGATGCCTCTTATATCAATATCCTCCTTTAAGCCGAGGCACTCCAGTTCACTTCTAGCACTGGCAGATCAGCTCTTTAAAACCTTGTCTCCTTTTAGCTGTCTGCCAGTACACGACGTACTTGAATGGGATAGATAATAAGGTGATAAATAACGGTCACATGGATTTGTCAAGAACAAATCGTGTCGAACCAAAGGGATCGCTTTCTTTGACAGGGTAACGAGCCTTGTTTTTGTCAGTCTGTTTGGTTGGTTGTTTGAGGGACTGTGTGCTCTGGCTGGTGGTTGGAGGCAGGTGTGAAAGCTCGAAGCCTCAGGTAATTGGCTGAGCCTTAATCGGTGGGCGGGGAGGTCACTCGGGCCGGGGCTTTATCCAGCCGCGCCCAAGCGACCAGGGAGCTTGGCGAACAGGGCTTGCTAACAGGGGAGTTTCGCACGGGAGTTCAGAAGGGGAGTGGGAAGGGAGCAGGAGGCCCTCGCCGGCCCCAACCCCCTCCCTGGAGTCCCCTACAACCTAGAAACCAAACCACACCGCAAAACCCCTGTCTGTAAACCGCCCATCCTGTAACGAGGAGGCAATGCAGGCAGAGTGGGGGCTCTCCAGTGTAGTGCGCTGAGTGCTGCCTGTACGGTTACCTGCCCTGCGGGCGGGTGGCGTGTGCGTGTGACGACGTGGGACTGGTCTTACTGGGAATGCTGGGTGCAGTCCTCAAGTATCTAGCAAAGCAAAAGGCCCGTGCACCCAAATGCCTGACAGTCTGTCTCCTGGCAACTGAGGGCCTGGGCCCCTCCCCTGCAAAGGTGCAACTGATGGTGTTGGAGACAAAGGGGTCATAGAATCATCGAATCTCAGGAGGGATCCAGTCCAACCCCCTGCTCAGAGCAGGACCAAACTCAACTCAATCATCCCAGCCAGGGCTGTGTCAAGCCGGGCCTGAAACACCTCTAAGGGTGGAGATCCCACCCCCTCCCTAGGGAACCCATCCCAGTGCTTCACCACCCGCCTAGGGAAACAGTTTTTCCTAATATCCAATCTAAACCTCCCCCCCTGCAACCTGAGCCCATTGCTCCTTGTTCTGTCATCTGCCACCACTGAGAACAGTCTAGATCCATCCTCCTTGGAACCCCCTTTCAGGTAGTTGAAAGCAGCTATCAAATCCCCCCTCATTCTTCTCTTCTGCAGGCTAAACAATCCCAGTTCCCTCAGCCTCTCCTCATAAGTCATGTGCTCCAGCCCCCTCAGCATTTTTGTTGCCCTCCGCTGGACTCTCTCCAATTTATCCACGTCCTTCTTGTAGTGTGGGGCCCAAAACTGGACACAGTCTCCAGATGAGGCCTCACCAGTGCTGAATAGAGGGGAATGATCACGTCCCTCGATCTGCTGGAAATGCCCCTACTTATACAGCCCACAATGCCGTTAGCCTTCTTGGCAACAAGGGCCACTGCTGACTCCTATCCAGCTTCTCGTCCACCATAACCCCTAGGTCCTTTTCTGCAGAACTGCTGCCCAGCCACTCGGTCCCCAGCCTGTAGCCGTGCATGGGATTCTTCCATCCCAAGGGCAGGACTCTGCACTTGTCCTTGTTGAACCTCATCAGGTTTCTTTTGGCCCAATCCTCTAATTTGTCTAGGTCCCTCTGTATCCTATCCCTACTCTCCAGCGTATCAACCACTCCTCCCAGTTTAGTGTCATCTGCAAACTTGCTGAGGGTGCAGTCCACACCATCCTCCAGATCGTTACTGAAGATATTGAACAAAACCGGCCCCAGCTCCGACCCTTGGGGCACCCCGCTTGATACCGGCCGCCAACTAGACATGGAGCCGTTGATCACTACCCGTTGAGTCCAACCATCTAGCCAGTTTTCTATCCACCTTACCGTCCATTCATCCAGCCCAGACTTCTGTAACTTGCTGGCAAGATACTGTGGGAGACTGTATCAAAAGCTTTGCTAAAGTCCAGAAATTGCACATCCACTGCTTTCCCCTCATCCACAGAGCCGGTTATCTCCTCATAGAAGGCAATTAGGTTAGTCAGACATGACTTGCCCTTGGTGAATCCATGCTGACTGTTCCTGATCACTTTCCCCTCCTTTAAGTGGTTCAGAATTGATTCCTTGAGGACCTGCTCCATTTTTCCAGGGACTGAGGTGAGGCTGACTGGCCTGTAGTTCCCTGGATCTTCCTCCTTCCCTTTTTTAAAGATGGGCACCACATTAGCCTTTTTCCAGTCATCCGGGACCTCCCCCGATCGCCATGAGTTTTCAGAGATAATGGCCAATGGTTCTGCAATCTCATCGGCCAACTCCTTTAGCACCCTCGGATGCAGCGCATCCGGCCCCATGGACTTGTGCTCATCCAGCTTTCCTAAATAGCCCCGAACGACTTCTTTCCCCAGAGAGCTGGTCAGGTGACCTCCTGGCCCGGGAAAGGGTCTGAGCAGAGAGGAGGGGCTGGAGGGGGCTGGGCAGACTGGAGCTGGCTGGGGAAAAGAAGGGAAGCACAGACAGGGCTCTGAGTCCCCAATGGGGGCTGTGGGGCTCCTGGGGCCCCAAGATGGACCTAACAAGGGGGGATCCTGTTATCTGTGCCTGCAAGACCTGTCCTGGACTGTGTTCCTGTCGTCTAAATAAACCTTCTGCTTTACTGGCCGGCTGAGAGTCCTGGTGAATCGGCAGGGAGCCGGGGTTGCCGGACCCTGACTCCCCCACACTCCGTGACAGTGTGCAGTCCGTGCAAGGAGCTCCTGGCCCTCAGAGACCATGTACGGGCTTTGGAGGCCAGGGTGGCGGAACTGGAGGAGCTAGGAGAGGCAGAGAGGTATGTTGATGAGGCTTTCCGGGACACTGTAGAGGTGTCCCACCTCCGCTCAGACAGCCCCTGCGCTGTTGAGGAGGATGAAAGGCCCAGGGAAGCAGAGCAGGCAATGGGAGCAGAGGGAAACCTTCCCGTAGTTGGGACCCTCCTTCCAGATGGTGCTGAGGTTGCCTCTCGCACTGAGGTTACCTCTCCGGGGGAGGGAACTCCAGTTTCTAGCAAAAGGCAGGTGTTAGTAATGGGAGATTCGATCATTAGAAACGTAGATAGCTGGGTCTGTGATGACCGGGAGAACCGTATGGTGACTTGCCTGCCTGGTGCGAAGGTTGCGGATCTCTCGAGGCATCTAGACAGACTTATGTGTAGTGCTGGGGAGGAGCCGGTGGTCGTGGTACATGTAGGTACCAATGACATAGGGAAGGGTAGGAGAGATGTCCTGGAAGCCAAATTTAGGCTGCTAGGGAAGAGACTGAAATCCAGGACCTCTATGGTGGCATTCTCAGAAATGCTCCCAGTTCCACGCGCAGGGCCGGGTAGGCAGGCAGAGCTTCAGAGTCTCAATGCGTGGATGAGACGAGGGTGTAGAGAGGAGGGGTTTGCGTTCATTAGGAACTGGGGAAACTTCTGGGATGGGAGGAGCCTATACAGGAGAGATGGGCTCCACCTAAACCAAAGTGGAACCAGACTGCTGGCACTAAACATTAAAAAGGTTGTAGAGCAGTTTTTAAACTAGGAGATGGGGGAAAGCCGACTGCTGCAGAGGAGCGTGTGGATCGGACACGGACTTCTCTTAGGGGAGAGTCTGATGATAGAGAATCTCCAGGTTATAGTCAGGAGCAGAGGAATGAGAAGTATAATGTAAGGGCAGGATCAGATGATAAACAGTCACATAAAAAAGAATCTGGCACATCAGAAAAAGGCAGGCTAATAAACAGGGACAAGTTTTTAAAGTGCTTGTACACAAATGCCAGAAGTCTAAATAATAAGATGGGTGAACTAGAGTGCCTTGTGATAAAGGAGGATATAGATATAATAGGCATCACAGAAACCTGGCGGACTGAGAGCAACTAATGGGACACAATCATTCCGGGGTACAAAATATATCGGAAGGACAGAACAGGCCGTGCGGGGGGGAGGAGTGGCACTATATGTGAAAGAAAGTGTAGATTCAAATGAAGTAAAAATCTTAAGCGAATCCACATGTTCCATAGAGTCTCTATGGATAGAAATTTCATGCTCTAGTAAAAATATAACAGTAGGGATCTATTATCGACCTCCTGACCAGGACAGTAATAGTGATGATGAAATGCTAAGGGAAATTAGAGAGGCTATCAAAATTAAGAACCCAATAATAGTGGGGGATTTCAATTATCCCCATATTGACTGGGAACATTTCACTTCAGGATGAAATGCAGATAAAATTTCTCGATACTTTAAATGACTGCTTCATGGAGCAGCTGGTACGGGAACCCACAAGGGGTGAGGCGACTCTAGATTTAATCCTGAGTGGAGCGCAGGAGCTGGTCCAAGAGGTAACTATAGCAGGACCGCTGGGAAATAGTGACCATAATACAATAGCATTCAACATCCCTGTGGTGGGAAGAACATCTCAACTGCCCAACACTGGGGCATTTAATTTCAAAAGGGGGAACTACACAAAAATGAGGGGGTTAGTTAGACAAAAGTTAAAAGGTACAGTGACTAAAGTGAAATCCCTGCGAGCTGCATGGGCCCTTTTTAAAGACACCATAATAGAGGCCCAACTTCAATGTATACCCCAAATTAAGAAACACAGTAAAAGAACTAAAAAAGAGCTACCGTGGCTTAACAACCATGTAAAAGAAGCAGTGAGAGATAAAAAGACTTCCTTTAAAAAGTGGAAGTCAGATCCTAGTGAGGCAAATAGAAAGGAGCACAAACACTGCCAACTTAAGTGCAAGAGTGTAATAAGAAAAGCCAAAGAGGAGTTTGAAGAACGGCTAGCCAAAAACTCCAAAGGTAATAACAAAATGTTTTTTAAGTACATCAGAAGCAGGAAGCCTGCTAAACAACCAGTGGGGCCCCTTGACGATCGAAATACAAAAGGAGCGCTTAAAGACGATAAAGTCATTGCGGATTAACTAAACGGATTCTTTGCTTCAGTCTTCACGGCTGAGGATGTTAGGGAGATTCCCAAACCTGAGCTGGCTTTTGTAGGTGACAAATCTGAGGAACTGTCACAGATTGAAGTGTCACTAGAGGAGGTTTTGGAATTAATTGATAAACTTAACATTAACAAGTCACTGGGACCAGATGGCATTCACCCAAGAGTTCTGAAAGAACTCAAATGTGAAGTTGCGGAACTATTAACTAAGGTTTGTAACCTGTCCTTTAAATCGGCTTCGGTACCCAATGACTGGAAGTTAGCTAATGTAACGCCAATATTTAAAAAGGGCTCTAGGGGTGATCCCGGCAATTACAGACCGGTAAGTCTAACGTCGGTACCGGGCAGATTAGTTGAAACAATAGTTAAGAATAAAATTGTCAGACACATAGAAAAACAAACTGTTGAGCAACAGTCAACATGGTTTCTGTAAAGGGAAATCGTCTCTTACTAATCTATTAGAGTTCTTTGAAGGGGTCAACAAACATGTGGACAAGGGGGATCCGGTGGACATAGTGTACTTAGATTTCCAGAAAGCCTTTGACAAGGTCCCTCACCAAAGGCTCTTACGTAAATTAAGCTGTCATGGGATAAAGGAAGGTCCTTTCATGGACTGAGAACTGGTTAAAGGACAGGGAACAAAGGGTAGGAATTAATGGTAAATTCTCAGAATGGAGAGGGGAACTAGTGGTGTTCCCCAAGGGTCAGTCCTAGGACCAATCCTATTCAATTTATTCATAAATGATCTGGAGAAAGGGGTAAACAGTGAGGTAGCAAAGTTTGCAGATGATACTAAACTACTCAAGATAGTTAAGACCAAAGCAGATTGTGAAGAACTTCAAAAAGATCTCACAAAACTAAGTGATTGGGCAACAAAATGGCAAATGAAATTTAATGTGGATAAATGTAAAGTAATGCACATTGGAAAAAATAACCCCAACTATACATACAACATGATGGGGGCTAATTTAGCTACAACGAGTCAGGAAAAAGATCTTGGAGTCATCGTGGATAGTTCTCTGAAGATGCCCAAGCAGTGTGCAGAGGCGGTCAAAAAAGCAAATGGGATGTTAGGAATCATTAAAAAGGGGATAGAGAATAAGACTGAGAATATATTATTGCCCTTATATAAATCCATGGTACTCCCACATCTCGAATACTGTGTACAGATGTGGTCTCCTCACCTCAAAAAAGATATTCTAGCACTAGAAAAGGTTCAGAAAAGGGCAACTAAAATGATTAGGGGTTTGGAGAGGGTCCCATACGAGGAAAGATTAAAGAGGCTAGGACTCTTCAGCTTGGAAAAGAGAAGACTAAGGGGGGATATGATAGAGGTATATAAAATCATGAGTGATGTGGAGAAAGTGGATAAGGAAAAGTTATTTACTTATTCCCATAATACAAGAACTAGGGGTCACCAAATGAAATTAATAGGCAGCAGGTTTAAAACAAATAAAAGGAAGTTCTTCTTCACGCAGCGCACAGTCAACTTGTGGAACTCCTTACCTGAGGAGGTTGTGAAGGCTAGGACTATAACAGTGTTTAAAAGGGGACTGGATAAATTCATGGTGGCTAAGTCCATAAATGGCTATTAGCCAGGATGGGTAAGAATGGTGTCCCTAGCCTCTGTTCGTCAGAGGATGGAGATGGATGGCAGGAGAGAGATCACTTGATCATTGCCTGTCAGGTTCACTCCCTCAGGGGCACCTGGCATTGGCCACTGTCGGTAGACAGATACCGGGCTAGATGGACCTTTGGTCTGACCCGGTACGGCCGTTCTTATGTTGTGGCTAGGGGGGAAAGGGGTAGACGTGGTAAATCTTGACTTTAGTAAAGCTTTTGATACTGTCTCACGTGACCTTCTCATAAACAAACTAGGGAAATGCAACCTAGATGGAGCTACTAGAAGGTGGGTGCAAAACTGGTTGGAAAACTGTTCCCAGAGCGTCGTTATCAGTGGTTCACGTTCATGCTGGAAGGACATCACGAGTGGGGTCCCGCGGGGATCGGTTCTGTTCAATATCTTCACCAATGATTTCGATCATGGCATAGAGAGGACCCTGATAAAGTTTGTGGATGATACCAAGCTGGGAGGGGCTGCGAGGGCTTTGGAGGACAGGGTTAAAATTCAAAATGATCTGGACAAACTGGAGAAATGGTCTGAAGTAAATAGGATGAAATTCAATAAGGACAAACGCAAAGTTCTCCATTTAGGAAGGAACAATCAGTTGGGCAATGGCTGCCTAGGAAGGCGCAAGGCAGGAACGGATCTGGGGGTCAGAGTGGACCACAAGCTAAATATGAGTCAACAGTGTGACGCCGTTGCAAAGAAACCCAACGTCCTTCTGGGCTGTATGAGCAGGCGTGTTGTGAGCAAGACACGAGGAGTCATTCTCCCGCTCTGCTCGGTGCTGATTCGGCCTCAGCTGGAGTATTGTGTCCAGATCTGGGGGCCGCCGTGCAGGAAAGATGTGGACAAACTGGAGAGAGTTCGGAGAAAAGCAACAAAAATGTTGAAAGGTCTAGAAACCATGAGCTGGGAGGGAGGATTGAAGCACTTGGGCTGGTTTAGGCTGGAGAAGAGAAGACTCAGAGGGGACGTGAGAACAGTTTTCAAGGAGGAGGGAGAAACGTTGTTCTTAATCTCTCAGGACAGGACAAGGACCAGGGGCGGTTGAGGTCAGACATCAGGAAACCCTTCCTGGCTGTCGGGGCGGCGAAGCCCTGGGATAAATGGCCCAGGGAATCTCCATTGTTGGGGATTTTTAAGAGCAGGCTGGACACACACCTGTCAGGGATGGTCTAGATGATACTTAGTCCTGCCTCAGTGCAGGGGACCTCACGAGGTCCCTTCCAGTCCTGTGATCTCTCCCCCGCAGGCGTTCCTAGAGGTGCTGCCGCGGTACCTGGGCTCGGCCCTGGAGCCCACAGGGGAGCCCTGGGCCGCGCCCCCCGCCCGGCGGCGCAGCTCCTTCGGCCTCATGCTGAAAGCCGAGGAGTACATCCTCAAGAAGCCGCGCAGCGAGATCCTCTTTGAGCGGCAGGGGGAGCGGCATGGGCTCCGCAGGACCCCCGCCTGCGGTGAGAGGCACCCCCCCGCCCCCGGCATGCTGGCTACCCACACCCCACTGCCAGGGGAAGGGGGTGGCAGGCCTGGAGGCAGGACTCCTGGGGCCCTGACTTCGCCCCGCCCCCTCTCTCTGCAGACGGGGTGGACGTGGGCGTCACCAGCACCTTGTACAAGAACCTGGCCAGCGCAGCCCCCGAGATCCGGGCGTGCGTGGAGGCCTGCAACTTCATCACCGAGACCACGAGACAGCAGAATGCCAGCCACGCGGTGAGCCCCACGCCGGCCCGCCCAGCCCCCCGGGGACAATCCCTGGGTCCTCCATTCCACCCGCCCCCTCTCCCCTCCCAGCGCCGGGGAGAGAACCCAGGAGTCCGGGCTCCCAGCTTCCCCCAGCTCTAACCCACCAGCCCCCACTCCCCTCCCAGAGCCGGGGAGAGAACCCAGGAGTCCTGGCTCCCAGCCCCCCCTGCTCTAACCCACCAGCCCCACTCCTCCCAGAGCCGGAGAGAACCCAGGAGTCCTGGCTCCCAGCCCCCTGCTCTCACCCACCAGCCCCACTCCTCCCAGAGCCGGGGAGAGAACCCAGGAGTCCTGGCTCCCAGCCCCTGTGCTAACCCACCAGCCCCCCTGCCCCTCCCAGAGCCGGGAGAGAACCCAGGAGTCCTGCCTCCCAGCCCCCTGCCCTGACCCACCAGCCCCACTCCTCCCAGCGCCGGGGAGAGAACCCAGGAGTCCTGGCTCCCAGCCCCTGTGCTAACCCACCAGCCCCCACTCCCCTCCCAGAGCCAGGGAGAGAACTCAGCAGTCCAGGCTCCCAGGCCCTGCCTCTCCTCCCCCGACGGCTCTAACCCCCTCCCCTCCAAACGCAGGGGACCCAGGCGTCCTGACGCCCCTCTCTCTGCCGCGCAGGACATGGAGAACTGGGTGCTGATCGGGAAGGTGATTGACAAGCTCTGCTTCTGTGCTGCCATCCTGCTCTTCACCATCGGCACCCTCGCCATTTTCCTCATGGGGCATTTCAACCAGGTGCCTGACGACCCCTTCCCCCTGTAGCCGGGACCCCGCCCTCACCCGCAGGGGCCGTTCCCCCGGCTGCCAGGGTATCGACACACGATGAGGTAGCCATGCGGGCGAGGGTGATGTCGGGATGGGAGCCCCCCGCCCCGCAGCACAGCACCTCCTAGCGCTGCACCGGGGCCAGCCCTGACCCCCCAATCTAGGAGCCTTGGCCCAGGGCCAGACGTACCCTGGGGGAGTCACTCAACTTTTGTCCACACTCCCCTGTCCCAAGCAGCTGCAGGCACCGCTACAGCGCTGGGCTCAGAAATGCTGCTGGTACTGGGGAGGGACGCCCCGCCCCAGACACAGATGCATCTCGGCACCGGGCGAGGGATCCCTGTATGAACAGCCGCCCCGCACAAGACACAGCTCAGCACCAGAGACCTGTATAAACAGCCGCCCCCCACCCCAGACACAGACGCATCTCAGCACCAGAGACCTGTATAAACAGCCGCCCCCCACCGCAGACACGGACGCATCTCAGCACCAAAGACCTGTATAAACAGCCGCCCCCCACCCCAGACACAGACGCATCTCAGCACCAGAGACCTGTATAAACAGCCGCCCCAGACACAGACGCATCTCAGCACCAAAGACCTGTATAAACAGCCGCCCCCCACCCCAGACACAGACGCATCTCAGCACCAGAGACCTGTATAAACAGCCGCCCCCCACCCCAGACACAGACGCATCTCAGCACCAAAGACCTGTATAAACAGCCGCCCCCCACCCCAGACACAGACGCATCTCAGCACTACAGACCTGTATAAACAGCCGCCCCCCACCCCAGACACAGACGCATCTCGGCACCGGGCGAGGGATCCCTGTATGAACAGCCGCCCCGCACAAGACACAGCTCAGCACCAGAGACCTGTATAAACAGCCGCCCCCCACCCCAGACACAGACGCATCTCGGCACCAGATAAACAGCCGTCCCCCACCCCAAACACAGACGCATCTCGGCACCACGTGAGGGATTCTTCTATGACCAGCCCCCCACATCCCACCCCAGAGGCAGGTGCATCTCAGCCCCGTGCCTCTCCCCTCCAGACCAGTGAGGAGATTCTGGGGACATACAGCTCTTTGGCAGTAGCTCTAGTCAAAGCATGGGGGGGGTCTGGACCTTGTCACAGTACCTGCGGGGCGAGTGTAGATGGGCCCTGTGGCTTTGGCACCTCCAGAGCAGGGCGCCCCACACCTACTCCCAGCCTTGCACCCTGTGATCACACACCAGCTCGAAGTCGGCTACTCCGGGCCGGGGGCTGACACTGCCTGCCACCTGGGGTCACCCGCAGTCTCCGGCTTGGTGCCAACCACCTGGTGTCTGTCCCTACCGCCTCCTCCCTGAGCCCTCCCGGAGCTGATCCTGTCCCACAATGCCCTGGGGGAGCTGCTGCTGCAGCTGTCAGCGAACCGGCTCCTCGCCCTGCCCAGCAGCTTCTTCGAATCACCAAGAACCGCTTCAGCGGGCAGAGGTGTGAACAGAGCGCGCTGAGATCGCTCGGTCCTGGGAAGACCGGGCAGCACTTTCACTTCCCTTTTGGCCACGCCAGCAAATAAAGTCCCGCTTTTAACCCAGGAGGCCTTTCCAGGCCTGCGTTTCTGATTGCTAGGCGGGGCAGGGACTGCTGGCCGATGGAGCCAGGAGCTGCGTCTCTCTCCAAACGCTCTGGGGCTGGGTGGCCGGGTCCGGAAAAGGCCTGGCTGAAACCAACCCGGAGGCGAGACCCGAACCATTGACACCTACCGAGAAGAAATTCCGCCATCAGGCGGAAGACGTGAGCTCAGCAGCTCAGCCTCTGGAGAGGGACAGGCCAGAATGAGAGAACCAAGACGGCGTGGCCAAGACGCACCGTGTCCGAACCGGCGCGTCTCTGCGCTAACGTCCGGCCTCGGCTCTGCTCTGAGAAGGTGGCTGGGCGCCTGGGTCCCTGCCGAGCGGACACAGCTCTCGCAGGGCAGAGCTCGCCAGGTGGAGCAGGCTGGAGCCCCGAGGTGCAGCCGACCCTTAGGCATCGTGGGAGCGCTTGGGGGTTCCTCGGAGGGTCTGTTTAAAAGCTGGGGTGTAACTTAGGTGCTGCTGCAGAGCGTTACCCAGGTGTCTTTCCTCCCCGCCCCCCCGCAGGAACCCCAAAGCAAACATGCCCGTAGGACCATGATCTGTTTACTGAGTTCAAAGCAAAGAGACGGGGGAGAGATAAGACCTACAGCTCGCACGCGGGTCGGCCATTGCTACCCGAGGGCTTGCGTTGGCAGGTACCGGCCCAGTCTTGGCCCCCCCCCAAGAAATAATCCAGAGACGTCTGGAGCACCCCACCCCAGTCCAGACAAGCTGTGCCAGCCTCCCCACCGCTCCTTTCACGTGATTCGGGGAACAGGGACGAAGGGTGACGTGACTGACAGCAAACACACGGGAAGGGGAGGGGCTCCAGCCAGATCCTTGCTTCGGAGCCCGGGGAGAGCCGGGGCCGGTTCCCCAGCGGCAGGCCCGGCGGAGGTGCTGCGGCCTGGGGAGGGGGCGCCCAGCCAGGGCAGGGCAGGGCCTCCTCTTAGGCACTGAGGAAGAACGTCTTGTAGAATGTGTTCATCTGCTCGAGGAAGATGAAGGTCAGGACGGTGTGGGGGCCCAGGCGGGCGTAGTAGGGGGTGAAGCCCTTCCAGAGGCTGAAGAACCCCTCGTGGCGGACGACTTTCAGCAGCACATCCTGGAATTCAGAAAGCAGAGGTGAGTACGGGGGGGGCAGGCGGCGCTGCGGGGCCGCCACGCCCGACGCCCCGCGCTGGCCCCGGCCGGCGAACGCCCCTGCGCTGGCTAGTCGCTCGGGCAGGCGGTGGGGTGCTGGGTTCTGTCACTGCCTGTGTAGCCTCCAGAAAGCCACTTCTCAATCTCGCGCTCTCTGCCTCAGTTTCCTGAGCTCCCGGAGCGGGGGCTGAGCCTCCTTTAATGAATATCGGCGGAGCACTGTCAGTCCAGCCCCATATCTGACAGACCACTGCCCCCCAGTGGCCAGATGCATTCAGGCCGGGGGGAGAGACTCCCGTCCCCCTCTCGCACAGCGCAGCCTGCGTAGATTGAAGGAGGCCGCCACGCTGACCGTGACCATCGAAGGTCTTCGCTGGACTGCCAGCCTGCGTCCCCTCGGCTTTCCCTAGACACGGGCATGGGGAGAAGTGTTTTCTCCCCTGCCCCAGCGCCACCGGTTCACACCCTGGGTGGTGCCGGGCGAGTGGCTCCGAGTTCAAAGCCTGATCACAACGTTCCTCCGGAGGCGACGCGACTGGGGGGGCTCCCTGCCCAGCGGGAGACTCGGCAGCAGTGAGGATTCCTGAACTGACCAGCACAGAGCGGGCGTTCTCGGAGGGAAATAACCTGCCTGTCGAGGTCACTTTCCTAGCCGCGCCGTAGGGGCTCAGAGCCCCCTGTATGTGGGCTGAGGCGGTGCCCCACACTGGGCACCCTAGGACTCCACGGGCCCACTCTCACCACCGAACATTTACCCTGAATTTCTCCAGCTTCCAGCCCTCGGGCCGGGTTAGACCTTACTAAAGATCTGTTCCCCACGTCGGTACTTCCGGACCGGGGTCAGTCACCCCTTCGCTGCCTCTTCCCTGAGCTCCTGGAGTCTCTCACTTCTCCTGGCTCTTTGCCCCCTCTCCGGTTGAGTCACCCCCCGGCAGGGCCTGATCCGGCAGTGAAATCGCCTCCCTGCCCCTACGCAAGAGTCCCGCTTACGCAGCCCGGGATGGCATTCGCCCTGTTGGTCACAGCGTCGCCCCGGGAGCTCACGTTCCGCTGATCATCCACCCCGCCCCCCAACTGGCAGCTCCCGTCCATTTCCCCACGGCCGGGAGGGAAGCACAGCCGCGCTGTCGATAGAAACCTGCCCCACGGCGCGGCGGCGCGAACCCGCCCTCTGGACACAGGGGGCAGGAACCCAACACCCCCAAGGGCACAAGGCGGCGGATCCCAGCAGGCCCCCCGGCTCCAGCTGTCGCTTACCAGCCCGTTCTTGTACTCCGGCTTCCCGTCGATCATCCGCATGTTCTGAATCCTGCGTGCCGGGAGGAGAGGGGGGAGGAAGCTTTAGCCAGCAGCAGGCGTGTATTTAAAGCCACTTATTTAGACAGCGAGATCAGTTTCCACGTAGCTAGGAGGTCAAGGGTGGATCTGGGACACAGGGAAGCCTGCAGCCCAGACCAGCTTTGCCCTGGGATCCTTGCAAGCGGCCCCCCGAACAGGTGCACTCTGGGTAATGCTCCCTGCCCCTGGGGGGGTGGGGAAGGGTTCAAATCCCGTGGCCTGTTCGCTGCTGACATGGGGTGATTCCCTCCCGTGGCGATGGGCAGAACTCACCAGCTCAGCTCACGAATGACGGAGCAGGGGTGGATTCCACCGGCCCCACAACCCTCCGCTCCCTATTCCTGACCCATCTCCGTGCCCCCTGCCGCGGGCACACCCAGCGCTCCTGCCACTCGCCTGGTCTTGGCGATATCCACCGGCATGGAAGCAGCAGTGGTCACCAGCCCGCTGATCATGCTGGCACAGAAATGGCAGAAGATGTTGTCTCGGAAGTAACCTGCAGGGGAGAGAGAGGGGGAGGGTTTTACAGCCCCCCCCCGAGGGTCAGAGCTTAGCCAATCAAGCACCCATGTCACTGAGGGTCAGAGCAGGGGGGCTGGGAGCCAGGACTCCTGGGTTCTCTCCCGGCTCTGGGAGGGGAGTGGGAGCTGGTGGGTTAGAGCAGGGGGGGCTGGGAGCCAGGACTCCTGGGTTCTCTCCCCGGCTCTGGGAGGGGAGTGGGGGCTGGTGGGTTAGAGCAGGGGGGGCTGGGAGCCAGGACTCCTGGGTTCTCTCCCCGGTGCTGGGAGGGGAGTGGGGGCTGGTGGGTTAGAGCAGGAGGGGCTGGGAGCCAGGACTCCTGGGTTCTCACCCCGGCTCTGGGAGGGGAGTGGGGACTGGTGGCTTAGTGCAGGGGGGCTGGGAGCCAGGACTCCTGGGTTCTCTCCCCGGCTCTGGGAGGGGAGTCGGGGGCTGGGAGCCAGGACTCCTGGGTTCTCTCCCCGGCTCTGGGAGGGGAGTGGGGACTGGTGGGTTAGAGCAGGGGGGGCTGGGAGCCAGGACTCCTGGGTTCTCTGCTCAGCTCTGGGAGGGGAGTGGGGGCTGGTGGGTCAGAGCAGCAGGGGCTGGGAGCCAGGACTCCTGGGTTCTCTCCCCGGCTCTTCCACTGAGATAGTGGGAAGCCGCCCTGCCCCCTCTCTGTGGTTCTGTCCAACGTGAGTAACACTTCACTACCTCCTGGGGGGCAGTCAGGACTGGGTAGCACGGGAGCTGCCCCAATCCTAACACTGGCACGTTGGTCGGCCCGAGTAACTGGAACCCGGCTGGAGTGCGGTGCTCTCCCTCAGCCCTGCATTCTACGTCAGACACAGCGGGACCGGGACTTACCGGAGCCCAGCAAGAACTGCTTGGACTGCGAGTAGGAGGCTAACTGGGCAGCGTTCACGACCACCGCTCTGGCCATGGTGGGGACACAGCCCTGGGAGGCAGAGAGAGGAGAGGCAGTTAACGGGGGTGGGAGGGGACGCAGGGAACACCATGCAGACCCGAGGATGGGGAATCTAAGCGCATGCCTTGCCTGAGAAGCAGAGGCCTGCCACAGACTAACACCCCGTCGGCCCCCTGAACGTGTTTGCCCATAGGCTGTGTGGCATTACGCCCCACAGTAATGATAGGATTATGGCATAACTACGATGTATTTTGTGCAAGATACGCCCTGTAAGATGTCATTGAAACGGTTCTGATTCACTGAATACGATTATCCTATTTGCAATGCATGTATCATTTGGGTATCTGAAGTTAAGAATGTTGTTAATGCATCTATTACAAATGTGTTTGCACCTGGGGAACGCCCACTTGACAGAATGCAGTCAGGTGCAATGGCTGGCTGGGAACAAGGCAACGGACCATTAGGGTCAAGAAAAGGGCTTAGAAGATGCTAATCTCCCCCTGGGGAGGCTCAGGGTTATGGTACTGGACTCCATCTTGGAACGCCAGTATTTTTCCACTGCGGGGCGTGGGAACCAAGCTTGAAAACAAAGGGGTTCCCGCCATAAGCACAAGCTATTTAAGGCAGGAGAGTGGCATCATCCTGGTTCTTCTTCACTGACTCCCCATCCAAAGGAGACGCTTGGAAACACCTGAGAAACAAGGACTGGACTGGGGAGAAGGGATGGACCCAGGCGAGAGGGATTTCTAGCCTGTGAAAGAAATACCTGGAGTTTTCAGCTGCAAGCAAGTGCAGCTTGCCTTCAAGAATCTCTGCAATCTGCCTAAAACTGCGTTTGCTAGACATACCCGATTTCTTTAAGTTAAGATTGTTTTCGTTTATTTACTAGGTAAATAACATACCCGATTTCTTTAAGTTAAGATTGTTTTCGTTTATTTACTAGGTAATCTGCTGTGATCTGTTTGCTATCCCTTATAATCACTTAAACTCCATCCTCTGTAGTTAATAAACTTATTTTTGTGTGGTCTAAAACCAGCGTGTGGAAGTCACACCAGGAGGCAAGAAGCTGGGTATGTTCCCCTCCCCAGTGAGGAAGGGGGCGAATTCCAGGAGCCGCTATCGTTTGAGTATCTGGGCAGTCCCTTAGCTGAAGCCTTCCCCCGCAGACCTGATCTCAGCGTCTGCGGCTGCTTTTGCAGCTGGGTGAATGCGGGTGAAAGTGTGAGACCAGGAGCACGTCTGCAGCTTGTCACAGCATTACAGGGTGAGTGGGAGCCCAGGCTGGTGGGTCAGGCGGGCTCAGTGGTACCCCGGGGGGGAGCCGTCACAGGCTGATCCCACAAACCCAGCCGCCCCCCACCTCCCAAACAAATTCTCCTGGGTGCATGTGCCGCCGGGCCTAGCCTCTAACGAGCGCCGTACCCGCCAGAGTGTCAGCACGCCCTCCTCGCGGGTTATCCTCAGCAGCGCGTTGAAGACGTTGGTGTAGCCTCTCCTCTGGTCGGGGGGCAGCCTGGGGACAGGAACAGAGGAGGGGAGCGAGGGGGCAGTTCAGAGGCATAGACCCCCTCGGAGCATGGCCTAGTGGGTTGCAGCAGCAGCCTGGGGGCCCCAGGTTTCTCACGGGCGCTAGCGGCACGGCCGCCCGGCGAGGACACAGCGGCATGACCGCATCACCCGCAGTTCAACCCCGCTCACCTGCCGTCCGCCGTCATCCTGATGAGCGCCACCTCGGCCGGCGTGCCCACAAAGGCCCCGGTGGCCCCCGCCGTCATGCCGATCCCCGCCTTCATGAAGAAGTTGGGCGGCGTGCCGTCCGCCTTGGTGAGCTTCTCGAAGAGGATGGTGTAGATGCCCAGCCGGGTGGTGGTGTAGGTGGCCTGTCTCAGAAGCCCTGCCGACAGCCTGGCAAAGGGGGGAGGGTTATGGGCCTGCGTGGCTGCTGGACACCTGGGTCCTCGGCCCGGGTCCAGCTCTGCAGCAACCATGAGAATTCGGTGCGTTTGCTCACAGGGCCCGAGGCCGGGCACTCCCGCGACACAGGACACGGGTCCCGCCAGCACCACGCGTGCCCCTGCCCTCGCGAGCACCCGGCTTTACCGCAGGGGAGCAGAACTGACAGACGTTAACACTGTACCCGCGCCGGGCTCAACCCGTTTCTCACAGGGCCAGTCAGCGCCCGCCGCGGGCAACGATCCTGGTCACTACGGAGCTGGGGCTGTGGTACAATGTGTCCCATTCCCAGCCCCCCCCCCACACACACAAAGCAGCCTGTCCCCTGCCTTGGGGACGGATCAGAGCTGGCAGCCCCTGGTGGGCAAAGGCCCCGTGTTCCCACCACCACGATGGGGCCGGATCCGAGCCAGCGCCCCCTACAGAGGAGAGGCCCTGCCTCCCATTCCCTACCTCCCTGAGCCAGCCAACCTCCCACCCTGGGGCTGATGCCCCCCTAGAGGGGAATGGCCCCATGCCCCGTGTCAGAACAAAGGAGGCCTCGCCAATCACCCCTCCCCGCCCCCTCGTACCCGGTGTAGATGCCGCGGACGCCTTCCTTCCTGAGGATGCTCCTGACGGCGTGAAAGCTGGTTTTGTACTCCTTGGTCTTGGCTCCTTCCCCGCTCAGCTGCATGCGGTTCTTCACCAGGTCCAGGGGCTGCACGAAGACGGTCGCCCCCATGCTGCAGAGCCACAGAGAGTATTTCACCAAGGACGGAACGGAGGAGACCGGCCTACCCGGCGCCGTTCACGAGGGTCTGAAGCGACCATCTGTGTTGGGATCCCGGCTCAGGACCCCACTGAAGCTTTGGGGGGATATTCTCCTCCATTGCTCACAGGGGAGCCAGGCGCCCGCTCCTCTAGCTGTACCCACTACAAACACTGGGCGGTTTATCCATAAGTGGGACTAGCCAGCTGGCCAAGAAGCGACTGCCACAGCTGGCCAGCCGGCCCCAGCCTTCAAAGCATCAGGGCCAAAAGTCAGACAACTCTCGGACACGCACTCCGCTTCGGACTCTGACCCACGCGGAAGACGGTGCTTGTTTATCGACGCCACAACCCCCCATTTCGAGAGGAGATTTAGGAAGTTACGAACATCAGTGGAAACACTCGTCTCGCTTGCTCTGGACAAGCAAGAGGTGGCACCGATTTACCGGGCCCCTTGGACGCGCGGGTTAGAAAACTCTCACCACGGAGGATGAAAGACTTTAGCCTGTTCTCTGATTCCCCTGGGCCCGAGAGGGAAGAGACCCTGTATCCTCCTGCAGCCAGCCAGTGCCCCCGGAAGCTGCTCCCTAGAGGTGCAAGGATCCCAGGGGGCCAGATGCTAGGAGGACATTTGCTAGGCACGTGCTGATGAGGATTAAGAGTGAGAGAAACAGCTCATGGGGGGAGGGGGGCACATTGTCCCTCTCAAACCCCCTACTCAGGCAAAATCCCTGCCCCTCCTGCCCAAGGAAACCCTCAGGCTGCAACAAGTGGATTAACATTTTTGGCCACGCAAAGAGGCAACACCAGGCTTTGCTACACACATAATCCCCACACTGCGCCAGTGTGCCAAATCCTGGCTCCCAGCCCCCCTGCTCTGACCCACCAGCCCCCACTCCCCTCCCAGAGCCGGGGAGAGAACCCAGGAGTCCTGGCTCCCAGCCCCCCCTGCTCTAACCACCTGCCCCAGAGGGGTCTCTGATGGTGTAAGGGATGGGCCATGGGGGAAGCTCTGGGGGGTGGAGATGAGGCTGTGGGGAGGGGTCACAAGGGAGGGCGCTGAGGGTGGGTGGGGAAGGGGTCACTGGGGGAGGGGTCACGTGGGGATGGGGGAGAGGTCAGTGGGGCAGGGGTCACGCTGTGGGGTGGGGAGAGGTCAGAGGGGAGGGGCCACGTGGGGGTGGGGTCACACGGGGTGGGGAGGGGTCAGGGAGGGGCACAGGGGGTGGGGAGGGTCACGCTGGGGTGGGGAGGAGTGGGGCAGGGGTCGCGCTGAGGGGGTGGGGAGGGTCAGCAGGTCAGGGGTCGCGCTGGGGAGGGTCAGTGGGTCAGGGGTCGCGCTGAGGGGTGGGTGGGGAGGGTCGGTGGGGGTGGGGAGGGGTCAGGGGTCACGCTGAGGGGGTGGGTGGGGAGGGGCCGGTGGGGGTGGGGAGGGGTCAGGGGTCGCGCTGGGGTGGGTGGGGAGGGTCAGGGGAGGGGTCAGAGGGGGCGGGGAGGGGCCGCTGAGGGGTCAGAGGGGAGGGGTCGCGCTGAGGGTGGGCGGGGAGGGGTCACTGGGGAGGGGGGGAGGGGCGCTGGGGGTGGGCGGGGAGGGGTCAGTGGGGAGGGGCGGGGTCAGGGGTCACGCTGGGGGGGTCGCTGAGGGGGTGGGTGGGGGAGGGGCGCGCGCGCTAACCCGGCCAGGCCCCCGAACAGGAACTTCACGGCCTTGGGGGAGGTTTTGGGCCGCTCGGGCCCCGCCGCCGCCGCCGCCGCCATCGCCGGGTCCGGCCGGGCCGGGACCAAGGTGACTCCGGCGCCGGGTCTGGCGCGAGCGAGCCCGGCTGCGCGCGCAGCCACCAGCGCTCCCGGGGGGGGGGGAGATGCGCGCGCAGCCACCAGCGCTCCCGGAGAGGGGGACGATGCGCGCGCAGCCAGACCCTCCCTCTCCCCCTGAGGGGTTTGCGCGCGTGGCGGCGGGGCAGCCGCTTTTGGCGGGAACGGCGGTTGCCGTTGCCGTTGGGGGCGCGCGGGGCTCCTGAGGAGGGGGAGGGGCCAGCAATAAATACTACGCGGGACGGGGAGGGGGGAGGATAAATACTCCACCCCCCAGAACTAATACTGGGGGGGGGCGCCCTTGCAGGGACACCTGCGCAGAACACCCCGGGGCAGTACTCCCCGCCCCCCCCAACAATACTCGAGTACTGATACTCGGCCCCTACCAGTGATACTGGTATACTCCAGGGGATACTCCACCCTGGGGCAATACTCAGGTGTGAGGGTACATACAAAGACACACATACCCACACCCCCAATAATACTCGGGTAACAAAGTCCTCATGACAGGCTCAGCTCGGTGGCCTCCAGAAATAATGTGCTGGACCCAAAAGTACTCCCCCCCCGGTAATACTTGGGGATCAATACTAGACACCCAATGTCCCTTACAAATAATACCCCAGGAGGTAAATACTCAGAGGACAGTACCACCCATAAATAATACTCTAGGATCAATCTTCAGCACCGTGTCCTCTACAAATACCCAGGGAGGGAATAAATACTCCATACGCGCCCCAGAAATAATACTCAGGAAACACTCTTCAACCACTAACGTCTCTTGAGAAATAACACTTAGGGGTCAAGGTCAATCTTAAAATGGCCAATGCTGGCACTTAGAAATACCAGGAGATTAATACTCAATAACCAATGCTGCCCCCTCAGACCTAATGGGAGATTAATAGTCAACCGCCACCATCGCCCTCCTCAAAAATAATCCTTGGCGGTTGAGCCTCAATCATTGTTGATTACTACTCAACCAATACCACCTCTGCAGACTCGGCATTAACAATCAACTGCCAACATTGCTTCCTTCGGAAATAATACTTGGGGGAGTTGATCTTCAACTGTCAATGCCCCCCCCCAGCAATAATACTTGGTGTGACGTACTACGTATAATTTTATGAAAATAAGCTAATGAGTGTGAATATAATGTAACTGGAATATGCTTCATGCAAAAGTCTCATTACAAAGCTTGTAATCTACTGAGGGAGGTCAACCTATTTGTACACATGTATAATTCTTGGCTCACACTTTGCATAATTACAATAGGACCTCAGAATTATATTTCATATTTCTAGTTTCAGATGCAAGAATGATACATTTGTACAAATAGCATGACCACACTCAGCAGATTACAAGCTCCGTACTGATACCTTACAAGAGACCTTTTGCATGAAGCATATTCCAGTTACGTTATAGTCACACTCTAGCATATTTTCATAAAATCATATGGAGTGCAACGTCACACTCGGGATTAATCTGCAATAGCTAATGGTGCTCCTTATGAAACAGTACTTGGCAATCAATGCTCAAACACCAGAAATAATACTCAAGGAATTAATACTCCTAATGCCTCAACATCCCTGATTTAACCACTAGACCCCCCAACCCCAAGCTGGGGAGAGAACCCAGGAGTCCTGGCTCCCAGCCCCCCTGCTTTAACCCCACAGACCCCACTCCCCTCCCAGGGCCAGGGAGAGAACCCAGGAGTCCTGTGTATGTAGCATGGAGGTGAGGCAATATCGACCAGTTCTGTGCTACCATTTTTCCACTTTCCGACAGTATTTGCACAGACCAGGAATTCCCCTATCCTTGCCAAGAGACTACAGCTCGACGTAGGCCCCTTCTCGATGCTACACGTGGACATGATCCTAGGATTCACTTCCGAGCCCTCCAGTTACCAGCTGGTGAGCCACGCACGCAATCCGTCGTGCCAAACGCCTGCGTGCAAATGACACGCCAAGGATAAACCGCTACGGCTCCGATCTGGCTTACCCCTGGCACCTCGATCTGCTCCCTGCAGGGCCGGGCTGGATCGGACGGGTGCTTCAGAGAGGGCTGCCAGTTTTGCGCCCCGGTAGCTACCGCTCACTCCCAACGAGCTTCCAGCTTCTACCTACGAGGGTACGGGGTGCCCCATGCAGGGACATCAGTGTTTCCATACCAGCTTCAAAACAGCGACTCAGCATGGTTACCGCACCCCCTGGCTTGACGTGGTTCCCATCGCATACAGGCTTTCCAGCGTGGTTCAATGGGTCTCAGCACCCCCACTGTACAAACTGTTCCAGCCCCCCCGTTACCAGCTTCCTGCGTCCCCCCAGCAGCTGCTTCCCTGCCGTCGCTCAGGGCTCTGGCCTGCTACCCCGTCGGACAGCAATTAGAAACAGCAGCTGGAGCAACTCCCCTCAGTGTTTTGGGGCTGACCACCGCGAAATAAGAAAAAGAAAATGGGGAGGGGGGGACGCTGAGCTGCAGCCCCTCTGCTCTGCCCGGTATAGGCTCAAAGCAAACTCTGGAAATTATTCCCATGCCAGCAAGCCCGTCAGGATCCTGCAGTGCTTTGTGCCCCCCCTCGCCCCCAGGCGTCGCACCGCTTCCTCCGCCTCCGTGGGGCGGAGCGGCTCGCTGGGGGGAGACTTGGGTGGAGTCAGAATAGGGGATCCCCAGCTCCAGGTACCTGCCAAGGAGACACCCCCCTCCCCCCCACCAGCAAAGCTTCCAGGGACAAGATGCAGGGCCTTGTGCTCCTGAATTGCCCAGCGCTTCCAGGAGTACGTCTACATGGAGCCCAGAGCCGTGGGCCCCATGCCGGAGCGTCCACACTGTCCTGTCAACCTGGCTGTACAACGGCGGGAGCCGGGTCGCACGGCCGGGCTAACGCGGCCACACTTCTGACCGGGGACCGTGGCTTGAGCTGCGTCCACACTGCGAAATGTGGCTTTGCAGCGGAGACAGGACAGTCTCCCGGAGGGAGGGAAAGTGCTCTCCTGTTCCTAGGTGGGGCACGAACTGCTGGAAGGGCGTCGCTCACTAGATGGCAGCACGGCCCGTGCAAATAAAAAAGGCCCAACTGTCTAGGCAGAAGACACCCACTAACTCTCTGCTAGGACTCCTGGGAGGGGCGCCAGCACCCGTGGGTGGCAGTCTTGGCAAAGCAGGTTTTGCACCTCGGGCCGAAGCGCGCTGCATGCTGCTACAAGCTCCCGGAGTCCCATGCCTTCCGTTTGGTTTCGCACCAACTTCTGTCCTTCTTTCCGTGAGCTGGTTGGAAGGGGAGACCAGACTGGGCTGGGGGGTAACATGCCCTCTGCAGAGCCCCCCACCCTGCAGAGGGGTGCCCCCTGGAAATGTGAGACCTTGGGGGTGACAGCACCCCTGACTGAATCACCAATTCCACCTCCCAACAGCACCCTGGGGTTATTTACTTAGAGCAACCCGACCCAACCCTCTTTTGACTAATCACGTCATCTTATTGACTAGGTGGTTTATTGTAGCGCTCGGGAGCCCCCGTCACGGGCCAGCACCCCGCAGCGCTAGGTGCTGTACAAATACACCCTGTCTGAAAGAGCTCCCAACCTACGTCTCAGACGAGAGACGGCTTCAGACAGGCAGGGGAAACAATGAGACAATACCAGACGGGAAGTGATCTCAGCGCACCAGCAGCCCCACGCTGCTCGAGTTTTTCGCAGGCGTCCGTGGCCTCTATATTTGCCATGCCCTGCCCAATAAGCTGGCCACGTTTCTCTACGCGGCCCTGCAAACCGCAGGGCTCGGGCAGACTGGGTTTAAAACAAACGACCACGCAGCAGCCCAGAAATCCCGGCCGCCGTTCGCGCGGCCGGTACCCAGCGCATCGGGAGATCGGCAGGGGTTGGAGGAGGCAGCGGGCCGGGGCTGAGCTCCTGAGAACGGAGGAGGCCAGGTCGGGAAGGACGGGTGTCGGCGGGGTCCATGCCCAGCAACTCCGACCACGACACACACGCACAAGAAAAAGACACCAAACGGAAAACGTGCCGCTGTTGTGCCAGGCACAGCACGGAGCCTCCATCCGAGATTGGGGTGCCAGGCCCTGCACACGGCCCCCCAGAACTGAGCTCGGGGGCGCCCCACTGTGCTGGGTGCTGCCCGGACCCCTGAGACCAGGAGCATCTCAGCCACAGAGGGATGCAGCCTCGCCCGGCCCAGGGCTGGGGGGGGAAACTGAGGCACCAGGTGGGGACACAGCAAGTTAGTTTGCACAGCTCAAGATGGAACCCAGGAATCCTGGCTCCCGGCCCCCCTGCTCTAACCCACCAGCCCCCACTGCCCTCCCAGAGCCGGGGAGAGAACCCAGGAGTCCTGGCTCCCAGCCCCCCCAGCTCTAACCACCAGCCCCCACTCCCCTCCCAGAGCCGGGGAGAGAACCCAGGAGTCCTGGCTCCCAGTCCCCCCTGCTCTAACCCACCAGCCCCCACTCCCCTCCCAGAGCCGGGGAGAGAACCCAGGAGTCCTGGCTCCCAGCCTCCCTGCTCTGACCCACCAGCCCCTACTCCCCTCCCAGAGCCGGGGAGAGAACCCAGGAGTCCTGGCTCCCAGACCCCACACTCTAACCCACCAGCTCCCACTCCCCTCCCAGAGCCGGGGAGAGAACCCAGGAGTCCTGGCTCCCAGCCCCCCTGCTCTGACCCACCAGCTCCCACTCCCTCCCAGAGCCGGGGAGAGAACCCAGGAGTCCTGGCTCCCGGCCCCCCCTGCTCTAACCACCAGCCCCCACTCCCCTCCCAGAGCCGGGGAGAGAACCCAGGAGTCCTGGCTCCCAGCCCCCCCAGCGCTAACCCCCCAGCCCCCACTCCTCTCCCGGAGCCAGGAGAGAACCCAGGAGTCCGGGCTCCCAGCCCCCCCTGCTCTGACCCACCAGCCCCCACTCCCCTCCCAGAGCCAGGGAGAGAACCCAGGAGTCCTGGCTCCCAAGCCCCGGCTCTAACCCACCAGCCCCACTGCCCTCCCAGAGCCGGGGAAAGAACCCAGGAGTCCTGGCTCTCAGCCCCCCTGCTCTGACCCACCAGCCCCCACTCCCCTCCCAGAGCTGGGAGAGAACCCAGGAGTCCTGGCTCCCAGCCCCACTGCTCTGACCCACCAGCCCCACTCCTCCCAGAGCCAGGAGAGAACCCAGGAGTCCGAGTTCCTGGGAGAGGAAGTGTTGCTCCTCCTCCTCTCGCGAGAGCTTGTAGCTCCCATGTTCCCGGGAGGAGGTTTGTAAACAGGAGGAGCCAGAGGGGAGACCCCCCCCCAGCTTCCTGCAGCGCGAGGGGGACCCCGCTCCCGAGCCAGCCCCGACCAGGGGAGCAGCCCCCGCCGGCCAGAGCAGGTCAGTGGGGGGTCCCCACTTGTACACTGGCTGGATAAGGGGGGGCTGGGAGGGGAGGGGGTGCAGCTGGTGAGGGGGGCTGAGAGGGAGGGCTGCTGGGGGCTGGGCGGGAGGGGTGCAGCTGGGGAGGGGGCTGAGAGGAGGGGGCTGCTGGGGGCTGGGCGGGGAGGGTGCAGCTGGGGAGGGGGCTGAGAGGGGAGGGGGCTGCTGGGGTACTGGAGGGAGGGTGCAGCTGGGGAGGGGGCTGAGAGGGGAGGGGGCTGCTGGGGGTACTGGAGGAGGGGTGCAGCTGGGGAGGGGCTGAGAGGGAGGGGGCTGCTGGGGGCTGGAGGAGGGGGTGCAGCTGGGCAGGGGCTGAGAGGGCAGGGGCTGCTAGGGGTTGGGAGGAGGGGTACTGGAGGGGAGGGGGTACAGCTGGTGAGGGGGGCTGAGAGGGGAGGGGGCTGCTGGGAAGGGGGGTTAGAGAAGGGATTCCCCCATTTGGGGAGAGGGTTCTGTAGGGAATGGGGGCTCAAACAGAGGGGACCATACCCAGCCCAGCCAGGACAATGCCAAGCGTGCACCTCAGCGCCCGGGTGGGGGGTCCCCATGTAACCGGCCCCCCCATCCCAGAGGTGGCTGCATCTCAGCGCCGGGCGAGGGGTCCCTGGGTAACCGGCCGCCCCACCCCAAAGGTGGGCGCATCTCAGCACCGGGCCAGGGGTCCCTGGGTAACCGGCCGCCCCGCCCCAGAGGTGGCTACACCTCAGCGCCCGGGTGGGGGGTCCCCATGTAACCGGCCCCCCAACCCCAGAGGTGGGCGCATCTCAGCACCGGGCCAGGGGTCCCTGGGTAACCTGCCGCCCCGCCCCAGAGGTGGCTGCATCTCAGCGCCGGGCGAGGGGTCCCGGGGTAACCGGCCGCCCGCCCCAGAGGTGGGCGCATCTCAGCGCCGGCGAGGTCCCGGGTAACCGGCCGCCCCCCCCCAGAGGTGGCTGCATCTCAGCGCCGGGCGAGGTCCCGGGTAACCGGCCGCCCCGCCCCAGAGGTGGGCGCATCTCAGCGCCGGGCGAGGGGTCCCCGTGTAAGCAGCCCCCCACCCCAGAGGTGGGCGCATCTCAGCGCCGGGCGAGGGGTCCCCGGGTAACCGGCCACCCCGCCCCAGAGGTGGCTGCATCTCAGCGCCGGGCGAGGGGTCCACGTGTAACCCCCCGCCCCGCCCCAGAGGTGGCTGCATCTCAGCGCCGGGCGAGGGGTCCCTGGGTAACCAGCCGCCCCGCCCCAGAGGTGGGCGCATCTCAGCGCCGGGCGAGGGGTCCCCGGGTAACTGGCCGCCCCGCCCCAGAGGTGGCTGCATCTCAGCGCCGGGCGAGGGGTCCCCGTGTAACCAGCCGCCCCGCCCCAGAGGTGGGCGCATCTCAGCGCCGGGTGAGGGGTCCCCGTGTAACCAGCCGCCCCGCCCCAGAGGTGGGCGCATCTCAGCGCCGCGTTGGTGAGCCAATGGCGCTCCCGAGTGCCGTGTACACGTCCCCTCTGTCCCCCTAACGTGAGCAGTGCTGAGACAGCAGCCCAAGGAGCTCCCCCCCACACAGCTCCCCTCACACCCCTGCCCTAGCGTAGGGAGAAGGGGGCTCACTTTGTGTGACCCCTTCAGCCCTCGGGCCGGCAGCGTGGGCTAGCGGCACGGCCTGGTCCCAGCTTGGCCACTGACCTGCTAGGCAAGGCCCGGCACCTCCGTGCCTCAGTTTCCCTTCCCCACCCGCAGTCCACCGGAGGCTTTCAGAGCGGGGACAGCCCCGTGTGTCTGCTGTGCCCGGCCCCATGGGGGACCCCGATCTTACACCGGGACCTGCCCACTTCCCAGCCAGTCTGGTGCCAGCTCTTCACTCCCGCCCCTGAACTTTGCCCCGTGGCACGGGGACCTCCTGGCAGCCAGGCCGCTGCACCCTCCGTCAGCCTGTGCCAAGCGCCTCCCGGCCTGGGCCAGAAAACCATGAGCGACTCCTGGGTTCTGTCGCTGGCTCTGGGAGGGGAGCAGGGGGGCTGGGAGCCAGGACTCCTGGGTTCTCTCCCCGGCTCTGGGAGGGCAGTGGGGGCTGGTGGGTTAGAGTAGGGGGGCTGGGAGCCAGGACTCCTGGGTTCTCTCCCCGGCTCTGGGAGGGGAGTGGGGGCTGGTGGGTAGAGCAGGGGGGGCTGGGAGCCAGGACTCCTGGGTTCTCTCCCCGGCTCTGGGAGGGGAGCAGGGACTCGTGGGTTGGAGCAGGGGGGCTGGGAGCCAGGACTCCTGGGTTCTGTCCCTGGCTCTGGGAGGGGAGCAGGGGCTGGTGGGTTGGAGCAGGGGGGCTGGGAGCCAGGACTCCTGGGTTCTGTCCCAGAAGAGAGTCGGATCTAGTGGGTTAGAGGAGGAACAACGGCCAATGGACCCCAGCTGGGATCCGGCCCCATTCACCCCACGGGGCAATGGCCCATGGACCGCAGCTGGGATCCGGCCCCGTTGACCCCACAGAGCGACGGCCCACGGACCCCAGCTGGGATCCGGCCCCATTGACCCCACAGAGTGACGGCCCATGGACCCCAGCTGGGATCTGGCCCCGTTGACCCCACAGAGCGACGGCCCATGGACCCCAGCCGGGATCCGGCCCCCTTCACCCCACAGAGCGACGGCCCACGGACCCCAGCTGGGATCCGGCCCCGTTGACCCCACAGAGCGACGGCCCACGGACCCCAGCCGGGATCCGGCCCCATTCACCCCACAGAGTGACGGCCCACGGACCCCAGCTGGGATCCGGCCCCCTTCACCCCACAGAGTGACGGCCCACGGACCCCAGCTGGGATCCGGCCCCGTTGACCCCACAGAGTGACGGCCCATGGACCCCAGCTGGGATCCGGCCCCGTTGACCCCACAGAGCGACGGCCCACGGACCCCAGCCGGGATCTGGGCCCCCCCTTACCCCGGTGCTGTTGTCAGGGGTTCACCGCCGGTGCCCGTCTCACGTCCGCCTGCCGCAGCGCGGCCTCGTGGGCGGTCAATGGGCCCTTTGTCCCGGCTGCGAGCCCCGGGGCCGTCTCTCCGTGCGATCAGGCTGCTGTCGAGCCGGCGGCCGCTCTCCGGGGACGCGCCGCGGGGGGCAGCTCCGGGACTCCGACGGGGCCGGGCTGGGGGCCAGCCCCTCTGGCGCTTTGGAGGGACAGGCTCTGCTCCCAGCTCTGGCACTGACTGTGCCTCGGTTTCCCCTCCCGCCCCGGGCTGTGGGAGTTCTGACGGGGGGGTGCACGCTGGGCTCACGCTGGGCTCCCCCCTCTCCCCCTTCCAGGGCTCCGCTGGCCGCCAGGATGCGACCCGAGCGCGCCTTCCCCAGTCCCGTCGCCGCCCTCCTGCTCCGGGCCTGCCTGCTGCTCCCCCCGGCGGCCGCCTACATCCACGCGGTGAGTGGCCCTGGGGGGGCAAGGGGGGCGATTGTGGGGGCAGGGACCCAGGGAGCGGTCAGATGGGGGGGGCGGGGACCGGAGCCTCCCTCAGGCCAGCCTGAGCCTTCTCCCCCCAACCCCGCAGGTGACGGATCACAACTCCAGCATGGACTTCTCGGACCTGCCGGCCCGCTTCGGGGCCATGCTGCCCCGGGAGGGGCTCGTGGTGCGTAGCTGGCGCTCGGGCGGGCTGGGGGGTTAGAGCAGGGGGGGCTGGCAGCCCGGACGCCTGGGTTCTCTCCCCGGCGCTCGGAGGGGAGTGGGGGCCGGTGGGTTAGAGCAGGGGGGGCTGGGAGCCAGGACTCCTGGGTTCTCTCCCCGGCTCTGGGACGGGAGTGGGGGCTGGTGGGTCAGAGCAGGGGGGGCTGGGAGCCAGGACTCCTGGGTTCTCCCCCAGGGCTCTGGGAGGGGAGAGGGGGCTGGTGGGTTAGAGCAGGGCGGGCTGGGAGCCAGGACTCCTGGGTTCTCTCCCCAGCTCTGGGAAGGGAGTGGGGGCTGGTGGTTAGAGCAGGGGGGCTGGGACCCAGGACTCCTGGGTTCTCTCCCCGGCTCTGGGAGGGGAGTGGGGGCTGGTGGGTCAGAGCAGGGGGGCTGGGAGCCAGGACTCCTGGGTTCTCTCCCCAGCTCTGGGAAGGGAATGGGGGCTGGTGGGTCAGAGCAGGGGGGCTGGGAGGCAGGACTCCTGCGATCTCTCCACGGCTCTGGGAGGGGAGTGGGGGCTGGTGGGTCAGAGCAGGGGGGCTAGAGCCCGGACTCCTGGGTTCTCTCCCGGCTGCAGGCCTGTGGGGTATTGACTCTGGTGTCCTGCTTTGCTCCAGGGCTACCTGGTGGAGGCCAAGCCGAGCAACGCCTGTCAGCCCATCGGGGGCCCCCCGGACTCCAGCAACGTCACCCGGTTCATCGCCCTCATCCGCAGATTCGAATGCAACTTCGACATCAAGGTGGGGGGGGCCTCGGGGGCAGGGATGGAAGGGCAGTGGGCCCTGGGGGGTCAGAGCAGGGGGGCTGGGAGCCAGGACGCCTGGGTTCTCTCCCCGGCTCTGGGAGGGGAGTGGGGGCTGGTGGGTTAGAGCGGCTGGGAGCCAGGACTCCTGGGTTCTCTCCCCGGCTCTGGGAGGGGAGTGGGCGCTGGGGGGTTAGAGCAGGGGTGGGGGCTGGGAGCCAGGACTCCTGGGTTCTCTCCCCGGCTCTGGGAGGGGAGTGGGGGCTGGTGGGTTAGAGCAGGGGAGGGCTGGGAGCCAGGACTCCTGGGTTCTCTCCCCGGCTCCGGGAGGGGAGTCGGGGCTGGTGGGTTAGAGCAGGGGTGGGGGCTGGGAGCCAGGACTCCTGGGTTCTCTCCCCGGCTCTGGGAGGGGAGTGGGCGCTGGGGGGTCAGAGCAGGGGGGGCTGGGAGCCAGGACTCCTGGGTTCTCTCCCCAGCTCGGGGAGGGGAGTGGGGGCGGGTGGGTTAGAGCAGGCGAGGGCTGGGAGCCAGGACTCCTGGGTTCTCTCCCCGGCTCCGGGAGGGGAGTCGGGGCTGGTGGGTTAGAGCAGGGGTGGGGGCTGGGAGCCAGGACTCCTGGGTTCTCTCCCCGGCTCCGGGAGGGGAGTGGGGGCTGGTGGGTCAGAGCAGTGGGGGCCGGGAGTCAGGACTCCTGGGTTCTCTCTCTGGCCCCAACCCGTCCCCCCCCCCCTCGCTGTAGGTGTGGCACGCGCAGCAGGCCGGGTTCGACGCCGCCATCGTCCATAACACGGGATCCGACACACTGCTCAGCATGGACTGGAATGATGGTGAGTGGGGAAGGGGAGGGGAGGGGCTTTCCCTAGGCTCCGCCCCCGAGTTCTGCCATGGGTAGGGGTTACTCTGGGGCTCCCGCCCCCCCTTTGCAGGCTGGATTGTGGCAGCTCCTCGCAGCAATGGGGCAGGAGTGAGACCCCCCCCTTCCACCTCCAATTGTCTCCCCCCACTGCCAGGATCCCCCCAGTCTGCCTCCCTCCCCAGCCTGTGCTCCCCACGCCGCCCGCCTCCCCCAGGGAGAGCCTTGGGCTGAGCTGAACCCACTGTCCGAAGGGCAAACGTCCCCGGGTGTGGGGCGGGCTGAGCCCCTCTGCCGTCTCTCTGCCCCACAGAGAGGATCCGGGAGCAGATCGCCATCCCGTCGGTCTTCGTGGGGGAGACAGCCTCCGACTACCTGCGCTCCCTCTTCAGCTATGAGAAGGGGTAGGCACCTGCAGGGAAACGCCTTAAGCCATGGGGCCCCCCTTCTTCCTCCCGTCCCCCTGCATCCCCCAAGCCCAAAGGAACCCCAGCGGGGGCCAGGCGCCCCCTCTCGGGGCACATTTGGTGTGTCGCCCACCTGGACCCACCTGCCTTGCTCTCCCTGGGTGCTCCGTCAGTAGGGAAGGGACTGGGGTCTGGTGGGTTAGAGCAGCGGGGGCTGGGAGCCAGGACTCCTGGGTTCTCTCCCCGGTGCTGGGAGGGGAGTGGGGGCTGGTGGGTCAGAGCAGGGTGGGCTGGGAGCCAGGACTCCTGGGTTCTCTCCCCGGCTCTGGGAGGGGAGCGGGGGCTGGTGGGTTAGAGCAGTGGGGCCGGGAGCCAGGACTCCTGGGTTCTCTCCCCGGCTCTGGGAGGGGAGTGGGGGCTGGTGGGTTAGAGCAGTGGGGCCGGGAGCCAGGACTCCTGGGTTCTGCTCTGGAGGTGCAGTGGGGGCTAGCGGCCAGCGTCTCCGCCCTGACTGACCCCACTGTCTCCGGTCCCCCAGCGCCCACATTATCCTGATCCCCGAGTACATCTTCCCGCTGGGGTATTACCTCATCCCCTTCACCGGCGTGGTCGGCATCATCATCGCCGTGATGTGCACCATCCTGGTGAGTGACGCCCCATCGCACTGGGCGGCGCACGGGCTGGCAGCCAGGACTCCTGGGTTCTCTCCCTGGCTCTGGGAGGGGAGTGGGGGCTGGTGGGTTGGAGCAGGGGGGGCTGGGAGCCAGGACACCTGGGTTCTCTCCCTGGCTCCGGGAGGGCCGTGGGGGCTGGTGGTTGGAGCAGGGGGGCTGGAGCCAGGACTCCTGGGTTCTCTCCCCGGCTCTGGGAGGGGAGTGGGGGCGGGTGGGTTAGAGCAGGGGGGCTGGGAGCCAGGACTCCTGGGTTCTCTCCCCGGCTCTGGGAGGCGAGTGGGGGCTGGTGGGTTAGAGCAGGGGGGGGCTGGGATCCAGGACTCCTGGGTTCTCTCCCCGGCTCTGGGAGGGGAGTGGGGGCTGGTGGGTTAGAGCAGGACTCCTGGGTTCTCTCCCCGGCTGTGGGAGGAGAGTGGGGGCTGGTGGGTTAGAGCGCGGGGGGTGTGTGTGCTGGGAGCCAGGACTCCTGGGTTCTCTCCCCGGCTCTGGGAGGGGAGTGGGGGCTGGTGGGTCAGAGCAGGGGGCTGGGAAGTCTTGGCGCCCCCCTGAAAGCCCCCCCCCCCCCGTCTGTGCTGGCAGGTCGTTCGCTGTGTGCAGCACCGGAAGAGGCTGCGGCGTAACCGGCTCTCCAAGGAGCAGCTGAAGAAAATCCCTGTGCACAAGTACAAGAAAGGTAACTGGCCACCAGGGGGCGCTGCCACCGGCCACCCCCCCAGGCTGCTGCCCCTCTGGGCGTCAGGGCTCCCCCAATGCCCCGGGGTGGCACTAGGGGGCGCTGTGCTGTAGGGGGCGGGGTTCCCCTGCACCCCAACGTGATACTGGTCCCCAGAGCTGTCCGCAGGTGCAGTGTGTGTGGGGGGGTCCTCAGGGGAGCAGGGGGGCACCTCCCACCCCAGGACGGCCTCTGGGGTGTCAGGGCGGGGCCTTCCCAGCATGCAGTGGGCATGATGGAGGCAGAGCACTGCATGCTGGGAGGCCCCCCATCCAGCCCAGAACTGCCCCTCACCCATCCAGCCTGCAGTGCAGCCTCTCGCCAGCAGGGGGCCCCCCTGCCCCACATCTGTCCCTCCGCAGCCCCTTTTGGATGGGGGTGGGGGGGGGCAGCTCCCATCCCCCCACACCTTGGGCGGGGGGCAGATCAAAGGAACAATCCCTGCAGCTGGGAGGCAGCCGGGAGGGATCTCAGGAGCCCCCTTCGGGGTGCAGGGGAGGGGAAGGGGGGGCTATGGGGGGCCTGGCTGAGCCCCAGCACGAGACGCTGGGAAGTCCCGGGTGCGATCGGTTGCACCCCGACGCCTCCACCTGCCCCGAGTCGCCAAACCCCAAGCGGAGGTGTCAGGCCGGGGAGCGAGCGGCTGTGCCTGAGGGTGTGAGACCGGCTCTGAGCGCTGCCCCCCCCACCCCGCCTCGGCTCCCAGCCCCCTTTGCAGCCCCGGGGCTCACTCATCCACTGCCTGTTTTGGGGGACCCCCGAGTCACCCCCTTTCCCCTCTGTCAGAACCGGGCTGGCTGCTTGCATGCTCACCGCAGGCTAACACGGTGGGAGCCAGGACTCCTGGGTTCTCTCCCCGGCTCTGGGAGGGGAGTGGGGGCTGGTGGGTCAGAGCAGCAGGGCTGGGAGCCAGGACTCCTGGGTTCTCTCCCTGGCTCTGGGAGGGGAGTGGGGGCTGGTGGGTCAGAGCAGGGGGGCTGGGAGCCAGGACGCCTGGGTTCTCTCCCCGGCTCTGGGACGGCAGTGGGGGCTGGGGGGTCGGAGCAGGGGGGGCTGGGAGCCAGGACTCCTGGGTTCTCTCCCCAGCACTGGGAGGGGAGTGGGGGCTGGTGGGTTAGAGCGGGGCTGGGGCCAGGACTCCTGGGTTCTCTCCCCAGCACTGGGAGGAGTGGGGCTGGTGGGTTAGAGCGGGGCTGGGGCCAGGACTCCTGGGTTCTCTCCCCAGCACTGGGAGGAGTGGGGGCTGGTGGGTTAGAGCGGGGCTGGGGCCAGGACTCCTGGGTTCTCTCCCCAGCACTGGGAGGAGTGGGGGCTGGTGGGTCAGAGGCGGGGGCTGGGGCCAGGACTCCTGGGTTCTCTCCCGGCTCTGGGAGGAGTGGGGCTGGGGGTTAGAGCAGGGGGGGGCTGGGAGCCAGGACGCCTGGGTTCTCTCCCCCGCGGCAGCAGCCCGTTCAGACCTGTCCGAGCGCTGGGGGGGGGGGGGGGGCGGTGCAAACCGCAGTGATCCGAGGAGTTGTCACCTCACGGCTGTGAAGTGTTTCGACAGGAGCCGCAGGCCGGCAGCTGGGGGGAGACTGACCGGCCTGCCGGGAGGGGCAGGGGGGGCAGTGTGGGGTCAGCCGGCCCTGCCAGCCTCCAGTCCCCTGTGCTGAGACGCCCACCCCCTCCCCGGGCTGTGGGAGCCCCCAGTCCCCATGGACCTGTCCGAGCTCCCCACGCAGTCTCTGGGGGCCCCCCGGATCCAGCTGCTGTGGGGCTCTGTGGTGCGGGGAACGGGGCGGGGGGCTTCCCTGGCTGGTGCTTGTGGCTCTGGCTTCCTGCCAGCCCTTGCCCAGCCCCTGGGGGGGTCGCTCGTGCAGGGAACGGGGGGGGGGGCAGGGAGAGGCAAGGCTGCTGGAGCAGTGCATGCTGGGAGCTGGGCCACGGCGCCCCACACTTCCACCCCCTTCCTGACCCCTTCCCAGCAGTGTGCAGCTGCCCAGCCCCCTGCAGGCTCAGTGTGCGGGCTGGCGGGTCAGAGCAGGGGGGCTGGGAGCCAGGACTCCTGGGTTCTCTCCCCGGCTCTGGGAGGGCAGTGGGGGCTGGCGGGTCAGAGCAGGCGGGGCTGGGAGCCAGGACTCCTGGGTTCTCTCCCCCGGCTCTGGGAGGAGTGGGGGCTGGTGTGTGTCAGAGCAGGGGGCTGGGAGCCAGGACTCCTGGGTTCTCTCCCAGCTCTGGGAGGAGTGGGGCTGGTGGGTCCGAGCAGGGGGCTGGGAGCCAGGACTCCTGGGTTCTCTCCCCAGCTCTGGGAGGAGTGGGGCTGGTGGGTCAGAGCAGGGGCTGGGAGCCAGGACTCCTGGGTTCGCTCCCCGGCTCGGGGAGGGCAGTGGGGGCTGGCGGGTCAGAGCAGGGGGGCTGGGAGCCAGGACTCCTGGGTTCTCTCCCCAGCTCTGGGAGGGGAGTGGGGGCTGGTGGGTCCGAGCAGGGGGGGCTGGGAGCCAGGACTCCTGGGTTCTCTCCCCAGCTCTGGGAGGGGAGTGGGGGCTGGTGGGTCAGAGCAGGGGGGGCTGGGAGCCAGGACTCCTGGGTTCTCTCCCCAGCTCTGGGAGGGGAGTGGGGGCTGGCTCCCAGGTTCTAGCCCTCGGTCTCCCCCTCCCCCTCGAGCTGCCAGTAGAACCCAGGCGTCCGGCTCCCAGGGAGCCCTAGCAGCCGTTTCCCCGCCGGGCGGGCGCTGAGCGGGCGCTCTCGGGTTGAGTAAGCGCCTGGGGAGGAAGCGGCAGGGGAGCGCTCGCATTTACCTTATAAGGGCTTGAGCCGGAGCGGCTGGGTTCTCTCCGCAGCCCCCTCTGACCGCTTCCCCTCCCGGGCCGGCGCTGGGGGGGGGAGCCGGAGCTTCCTGTTTTCGTCGCTGAGACGCTCGAGCCCTGGAGCTGAGCAGGCAGGAGCTGAACCGGGCCTCGGGTCCCAGCCCTGGCCCAGTGTCCTCAAACGCAGCCACCTCTGGGGCGGGGCGGCCGGTTACCCAGGGACCCCTCGCCCGGCGCTGAGATGCGCCCACCTCTGGGGCGGGGCGGCCGGTTACCCAGGGACCCCTCGCCCGGCGCTGAGATGCGCCCACCTCTGGGGCGGGGCGGCCGGTTACCCAGGGACCCCTCGCCCGGCGCTGAGATGCGGCCACCTCTGGGGCGGGGATGTGGCTGCAAAGGAGAATTTTGGCCTAAGACACCTTCCTGTGAACACATGACCCTAGGGAGACGTTGTCCCGTGCATATCGTTGCTCCTATGTACACTGCTAGGCCTGGCCCCAGGACTCCCAGGTTCTCTCCCCAGCTCTGGCAGGGGGGTGGGGGCTGGTGGTTAGAGCAATAGGGGCTGGGAGCCAGGACTCCTGGGTTCTCTCCCCGGCTCTGGGAGGGGAGTGGGGGCTGGTGGTTAGAGCAGGGGGGGCTGGGAGCCAGGACTCCTGGGTTCTCTCCCCGGCTCTGGGAGGGGGCTGGGGGCTGGTGGTTAGAGCAATAGGGGCTGGGAGCCAGGACTCCTGGGTTCTCTCCCCGGCTCTGGGAGGGGAGTGGGGGCTGGTGGGTCAGAGCAGGGGGGGCTGAGAGCCAGGACTCCTGGGTTCTCTCCCCAGCTCTGGGAGGGGAGTGGGGGCTGGTGGGTTAGAGCAGGGGGGCTGGGAGCCAGGACTCCTGGGTTCTCTCCCCGGCTCTGGGAGGGGAGTGGGGGCTGGTGGGTTAGAGCAGGGGGGCTGGGAGCCAGGACTCCTGGGTTCTCTCCCGGGCTCCGGGAGGGCCGTGGGGTCTGGTGGGTCAGAGCAGGGGGGGTGCTGGGATTTTATCCTCTCACTGTATGAGCTTGCCCTGGTCCCACCCCTTCTGTGTGCCTCAGTTTCCCCCATATGTCAGGGCTAATGACCCCATTCCGTCTCTCTGCCAGGGGACGAGTATGACGTCTGCGCCATCTGTCTGGATGAGTACGAGGAGGGCGACCGGCTGCGGATCCTGCCCTGTGCCCACGGTGAGGACTCCTGGGTTCTCTCCCTGGCTCTGGGAGGGGAGTGGGGGCTGGTGCGTCAGAGCAGGGGGAGCGGGAGCCAGGACTCCTGGGTTCTCTCCTCGGCGCTGGGAGGGGAGTGGGGCTGGTGGTTAGAGCAGGGGGGGTTGGGAGCCAGGACTCCTGGGTTCTCTCCCCAGCTCTGGGAGGGGAGTGGGGGCTGGTGGGTTAGAGCAGGGGGGCTGGGAGTCAGGACTCCTGGGTTCTCTCCCCGGCTCTGGGAGGGGAGTGGGGGCTAGTGGTTAGAGCTCAGGGGGCTGGGAGCCAGGACTCCTGGGTTCTCTCCCCGGCTCTGGGAGGGGAGTGGAGGCTGGTGGTTAGAGCAGGGGGGGCTGGGTGCCAGGACTCCTGGGTTCTCTCCCCGGCTCTGGGAGGGGAGTGAAGGCTGGTGGTTAGTGCAGGGGGGGCTGGGAGCCAGGACTCCTGGGTTCTCTCCCCGGCTCTGGGAGGGGAGTGGGGGCTGGTGGGTCAGAGCAGGGGGGCCTGGGAGCCAGGACTCCTGGGTTCTCTTCCAGCTCTGGGAGGAGTGGGCTGGTGGGTTAGAGCAGGGGCTGGGAGCAGGACTCCTGGGTTCTCTCCCCGGCTCTGGGAGGGGAGTGGGGGCTCGTGGTTAGAGCCCTGGGGGCTGGGAGCCAGGACTCCTGGGTTCTCTTCCAGCTCTGGGAGGGGAGTGGAGGCTGGTGGTTAGAGCAGGGGGCTGGGAGTCAGGACTCCTGGGTTCTCTCCCGGCTCTGGGAGGAGTGGGGCTGGTGGTTAGAGCAGGGGCCTGGGAGCCAGGACTCCTGGGTTCTCTCCCGGCTCTGGGAGGAGTGGGGCTGGTGGGTCAGAGCAGGGGCCTGGGAGCCAGGACTCCTGGGTTCTCTCCCGGCTCTGGGAGGAGTGGGGGCTGGTGGGTCAGAGCAGGGGTGGAAGCCAGGACTCCTGGGTTCTCTCCCGGCTCTGGGAGGAGTGGGGGCTGGTGGTTAGCGCAGGGGGGCTGGGAGCCAGGACTCCTGGGTTCTCTCCCGGCTCTGGGCGGGGTGGGGGGGCTGGTGGTTCGAGCCGGGGGGGCTGGGTGCCAGGACTCCTGGGTTCTCTCCCCGGCTCTGGGAGGGGAGTGGGGGCTGGTGGTTAGTGCAGGGGGGGCTGGGAGCCAGGACTCCTGGGTTCTCTCCCAGCTCTGGGAGGGGAGTGGGGGCTGGTGCTTAGAGCAGGGTGGCTGGGAGCCAGGACTCCTGGGTTCTCTCCCCGGCTCTGGGAGGGGAGGGGGGGCTGGTGGGTCAGAGCAGGGGGGCCTGGGAGCCAGGACTCCTGGGTTCTCTTCCAGCTCTGGGAGGGGAGTGGAGGCTGGTGGGTCAGAGCAGGGCGGGCTGGGAGCCAGGACTCCTGGGTTCTCCCCCCAGCTCTGGGAGGGGAGTGGGGGCTGGTGGTTAGAGCAGGGGGGCTGGGAGCCAGGACTGCTGGAGGGGAGTGGGTTCTGGTGGTTGTGGGGGGCAGGGAGCCGCCCGGACGCCTGGGTTCCGCTCCGAGTGGCGGGGTGTAACTCTCTCCCGCTCCCCCAGCCTATCACTGCCGGTGTGTGGACCCCTGGCTGACGCGCACCAAGAAGACCTGCCCCGTGTGTAAGCAGCGGGTGCTGCGGACGGCGGAGGACTCGGACTCGGAGGGCGAGGGGCACCCGCCGGGCGAGGCGGAGGAGGAAGAGCAGAGCCACTCGGAGCGAACCCCACTGCTGGGCCCCTCCTCCGCCGCCGGCACCCCCTCCTTCGGCAGCATGGCCGAGGCGCGGGGCCCCCCCTCCGGCGAGGAAGGCTCCGAGGAGGAGCAGGAGGGGCGGCCCCCTGAGGGCCAGGGGGGCAGCATCCTTGTCTGACCCCCGGGTGAGGCGGCTGGTTGGACTCCCCGGGGGCCTCTACCCCCCCGAGCTTTCTTGGTATTTTAACCCATGCACAAAACAGGGCCCCCCGGCGGGGATCTGGCCTTGGACCCCCTTCCTGTGGTGTGGGGTGACCCCCCCCAGCTCCCCTGCAGGCCCTGCCCCAGGGCAGTGATTATGTGCCAAGGCTCCAGGGCTGTGGGACTTGGGGTGTCAGGGCCTTGGGGGGGGATGGGACTTTTGCACAGCTCAGGGTGGGAGGGGCATGGTGGGGGGAGACAGATTCTCTCCCCAGTCCCAGAGGGGAGCGGGGGCTGGTGGGTTAGAGCAGGGGGGGCTGGGAGCCAGGACTCCTGGGTTCTCTCCCCGGCTCTGGGAGGGGAGTGGGGCTGGTGGGTTAGAGCCGGGGGGCTGGGAGCCAGGACTCCTGGGTTCTCTCCCCGGCTCTGGGAGGGGAGTGGGGCTGGTGGGTCAGAGCAGGGGCTGGGAGCCAGGACTCCTGGGTTCTCTCCCTGGCTCTGGGCGGGGAGGGGAGTGGGGGCTGGTGGGGCAGAGCAGGGGGGCTGGGTGCAGGGACGCCTGGGTTCTCTCCCGGGCGGGGGGAGGGGAATGGGGGCTGGTGGGTCAGAGCAGGGGGCTGGGAGCCAGGATGGCTGGGTTCTCTCCCTGGCACTGGGAGGGGAGTGGGGGCTGGTGGGTTAGGGCAGGAGGGGCTGGGAGCCAGGACTCCTGGGTTCTCAGCAGGGCTGGGGGAGACTGAAGCAAAGCCGCCCCCCTTCCCCATCCTGGGCTCAGCCTGGGGCCGGTGCCTTCGGGGCAGCTGGGTGTAAACACCGTGGCCAGGCGACATTCCTGCCTGTGCCTGGGCCCTGCCCCCAGCCTGCCTGCCCCACTTTGCCCCAGCTGGGGGGATTTGGGAGAGGGGCTTCCACCAGCTCCTGCCCCCTCACCCCATTTCATGGCCCTGTAGCAGGACGTGGGGGCAGGCCTGAGTGCCCCTGCCCTGTGCCAGGTTAGTGACATTAAGGGCTCTTCATTGCATGTTCCCCTGAACCCCCCCAGCCGGCTCCTGGGCCGGTGCTGTCCCAGCCCCGTGGGTCCCCCAGCCCCTCTGGCTCAGCTGAGTCACGCCGTGAAGCCGGGGGCCCCTCGCTCTCTGGGCTCCGCCAGAGAAGTGAGGCTGACTTGCCCGCTTGTCGCCCCGGCTAGAAGCCTGTGGCTGCGACCTGGGAGCAGTGGCTACCTGATTCCTGCCCGTGGCTCCCACCTCGGGGGGGTTCACCCCTAACCCCGTAGGGTATTGACTCAGCCTGAGTCCCCTGTCTGTCCTGCCCGAAGGCAGACCCCTCCTTGCCCCCAGTGGCTACCCCCCAGTTCGGAGGCTAGCGGGGGGCAGGGGCTCCCCATCTCCTCCACCCGTACCCCCCTTTAACCTGAGAGCCGGTCCAGCTGTTCCTCCCTTGCCCTGGTGGCCAGCCCGACCCCGGCTCCTGCTTAAAAACTGGGGGTGCAGCATGCCCCCCCCTTTGCTGTACACCCTCCTGGACCAAAATGGGGGGGCGCCACTGCCCACCTCATGTCTGTGCTTTCAGCCCCCCCGGGGCCCACTAACGCCTTGTCTGTCCCTGCCCCAGTCACACTACGACCCATAACCCCTGGGGTGGGGTGGGTTCCTGGAGCTCATTCCTAGGCTGCTTTTTTTTTAACCCATGGTGGGGTGGGGCTGTGGGGGGAGCTGTGGGTCGCCCAGGGGTCCGCAGCACCCAGGGGAGGCCTGGCGGGTCAGGGCAGAGCTTTGATTAAAAGAGACTTGCCCTGAATGGACCAGTGACTCTTTGGGGGGGCGTGCGCTGGGCAGGGGGCGGGGGCAGGGACATGGTGGGGTGTGCGCCGTACGTAACCCCTGTTCCCCCAGACTTGGGGGGCACCGGGTGGGATGAGGGGGGAAGGACTCACGTGGGCCGAGGGCAGGCGGCAGCGGGCGCAGGGCTGGTGCTGGGGGGGGCCCGAGGTTCTTCCCTGGAAGGTCTGGAGCTGCTCAGCTCCGGGCTGCCCCCCATGCCAGGCACAGCACAGACCCCCACCCACCCCACATCTGCCGCTTTGCAGATCACCCCCTGCCTCAAGTACAGCTGGGAGGGGGAAACCAGCCCCCCAGGCCTTCCCCTCAGGGTGTGCAAGGACCAGGAATAGAACCCAGGTGTCCTGACCCCCCCCAGCCCAACCCCACCCCAAGGCCTGCCTGCCCTAGAGATCCCCTCCATCTCCCTCCAGGGATGGGCTGGAAGCCAGTCCTGGGTGCCCCATTGCACTGGGGCCAGGGCTCAGACCCCCCCCCCCCCCAAAACCCAGACAGGAGCACAGGTGGGAGCCTCCCCACCCCAAGCAGGATCCCTGGGGCCAGAGCTCTGGCAGATCCCTGGCCAGCTGTTCACACCCCTCCCTGCACCATGACTCAGGCACTGCTGTGTACTAAGGGTGTGCGACTGTGTGCGTCTCTCCAGCCAGCCAGGAGTGTGTGTGCAGGGGGTTGTGTGTGTGTGTGTCTCTCTCCCAGGCTGCGCCCTGCCCCCAGCTGAGCTCTGACTCAGCAACCCTTCCCCAGCAGGGGAGAGAACCCAGGAGTCCTGGCTCTCCACATCCCCACTCTAACCCACCAGCCTCCACTCCCTTCCCCAGCAGGGGAGAGAACCCAGGAGTCCTGGCTCCCAGCCCCCCCTGCTCTAACCACCAGCCCCCACTCCCCTCCCAGAGCCGGGGAGAGAACCCAGGAGTCCTGGCTCCCAGCCCCCCCTGCTCTAACCCACCAGCCCCCACTCCCCTCCCAGAGCCCAGGAGAGAACCCAGGAGTCCTGGCTCCCAGCCCCCCCTGCTCTAACCCACCAGCCCCAACTCCCCTCCCAGAGCCGGGGAGAGAACCCAGGAGTCCTGGCTCCCAGCCCCCCTGCTCTAACCCACCAGCCCCCACTCCCCTCCCAGAGCCCAGGAGAGAACCCAGGAGTCCTGAGCACTCCCTGAGTGGACACTAGACACAGATGCGCCTTGAGAATTATTCAAATTTCCTTTTTATTTCTTTTGTTCCAATATAGTTTTTTCCCCCCTTACCCTCCCCCCCCCCCAAAAAAAAACCTACAACTTTTTTTTTCTTTTTTAAAACCAGAAAAAAATTTGGCAGCAACGAAGAGGATTTTTGTGATAGAAAAAGTGGCGGAGAGACGGGGTGGGCCGGAGTCGCGATCCGAAAGCGAGGAATGGGGGGGCTGCTCCAGGCCCCAGGGCGGGGCGCGCCCCGGCAGGGGGGGGCGGGTGGTCCCAGGCAGCGTGGGCATCAGTAGTACCGCAGCGGAGTGCCGGGCCGGCGTCAATACTGCGAACGTCGCAAGTGACTGGCCATCTCGAAGCATTTCTTGTTCACGCAGCCCCCGTGAATGCCCTCTTTGCCCATGACCAGCACTATCGCTGCAGGGGGGGAGAGAAAAGAGGGGTGAGGGGCCCCCCAGGCTACCCGCTGCCCCCTCCCCACCACACGCCGGGGATGGAGGAAGACACTGGTCTCATGGCAGAGGCCAGATGGGCCCCTGGGATCTGATCCAGTCAGGTAACCCCTACCCCAGCATCTACAGGGAACCCAGGAGTCCTGGCTCCCAGCCCCCCCTGCTCTGACCCACCAGCCCCCACTCCCCTCCCAGAGCCAGGGAGAGAACCCAGGAGTCCTGGCTCCCAGCCCCCCCTGCTCTGACCCACCAACCCCCACTCCCCTCCCAGAGCCGGGGAGAGAACCCAGGAGTCCTGGCTCCCAGCCCCCACTCCCCTCCCAGAGCCAGGGAGAGAACCCAGGAGTCCTGCTGTCACCCCCCACCCCCGCAGCTGTTCATGAAGCCAGGCCAGTTATCCAGGGATCCGGGGCCAGCTGCTGTGGGCCCCGCCGCAGGGAAAGGGGTCAGGCCTCCAGCCGTGCAGGCAGCAGCTGCTGGGAGGGAACGAAGCCATGCTGGCTTTGGGGTGGGGAGGGGGGGGGGAAGCGAGGGCCAGACAGTCCTGGCTCCCAGCCCCCCTGCTCTAACCACCAGCCCCCACTCCCCTCCCAGAGCCAGGGAGAGAACCCAGGAGTCCTGGCTCCCAGCCCCCCTGCTCTGATCCACCAGCCCCCACTCCCCTCCCAGAGCCAGGGAGAGAACCCAGGAGTCCTGGCTCCCAGCCCCCCCTGCTCTAACCCACCAGCCCCCACTCCCTTCCCAGAGCCAGGGAGAGAACCCAGGAGTCCTGGCTCCCAGCCCCCCTGCTCTAACCCACCAGCCCCCACTCCCCTCCCAGAGCCGGGGAGAGAACCCAGGAGTCCTGGCCCCCTTTCCCAGCACCCCCCGCCAGGGGCAGGGCGAGGACCCAGGCGTCCGGCACTCACTCTTGTTGGTCATGCAGGCTGTAATGTTGAAGGTGGGGGCCCCGCCCGTGCTCTTGGTGCGCAAGTCCATGGTATTCTCCCCGTCCACGTGCAGGCTGTCCCGGATCACCGAGCACTTCTGGCCCCCCAGCGTCACCCCGTTGACGAACAGGCCGCTACGGTCCTTGGACATCAGCACGTTTACCTCCGCCGGCTGGGGGGGGGAGAGGTCAGGGGTCACGCTGGACAAGCTAGGGGAGCCCTACCCCCCACAAACCCCATGCCTCTTCTGGCACCAGGGAGAGAACCCAGGAGTCCGGGCTCCCAGCCCCCCCCCCCCCCCAGCTCTAACCCACCAGCCCCCACTCGCCTCCCAGAGCTGGGGGGGAGAACCCAGGAGTCCTGGCTCCCAGCCCCCCTGCTCCAACCACCAGCCCCACTCCCAGAGCCAGGAGAGAACCCAGGAGTCCTGGCTCCCAGCCCCTGCTCTGACCCACCAGCCCCATTCCCCTCCCAGAGCCAGGAGAGAACCCAGGAGTCCTGGCTCCCAGCCCCCCCCCCAGCTCTAACCCACCAGCCCCCACTCGCCTCCCAGCACCTGCTTTCCCTGGGGTGGCTGGGGGGGGGGGGGGGAAGCAGCGGGGCCCAGAACAGCGGTCGGCCCGAACAACCCCATATCTATTCTCCACCAGAAAACACCTGCCCCCAGTACCTCATCTGGGCACAATCCACCCATGCCGGGGGGGGGGGGAATTGGCCCCCCCGGGGTCAGAGTCTGGATCCACACTTGTCATAAAGGGGCAGCCTTTGGGGGGGGAGAACCAGAGGCAGTTTGTTGGGGGGGGAGAGAATTGGCTCCCCAAATTCACCCTTTTCCTCTAGGGGACAGATGGGCTGAGCTGTGTTACCCCCCCCCAAACTTCCCCTTATTAAGAGCTTCCTGACTCAGCAGCCCCCCCTCCGCCCCCCCACGAAGATCCTTATTTTCAGGGGCTGGGACAGGCCTGGCCCTTCCGCATTCTCGACTGATTTCCTCTATCGGCCTCCCCGCCCCGCCCCCCGCCGCACCAAGCTCCCCCCACTGCTCTGCCCCCCTCCCCCCTCAGTTTCCATAGGAAACTGACACCAACGTAAGGGGGGGGGGGTTGAAACCTCTTCCTTCCCCAACCTCTGTCCCTAAGCCCAGGGGATAGAGAGAGACCCCCACACCCCCATGGCAGAACCGGGTGGAGTTTGGGGAGGGGGACGGGGGTTACTGAGCCCAAGAATAAGGGGGGGGGCTCCTTGGATGTCCCAATCACCCCCAAGAATAGATATGGGGGGCAGCCCCACCTTGCAAACTGGGGGAGGGCACAGAGCATAACCCACTCCCCTCCCAGAGCCGGGGAGAGAACCCAGGAGTCCTGGCTCCCAGCCCCCCTGCTCTAACCACCAGCTCCCCCCTCCTCCCAGAGCCGGGGAGAGAACCCAGGAGTCCTGGCTCCCAGGCCCCCCTGCTCTAACCCACCAGCCCCCACTCCCCTCCCAGAGCCGGGGAGAGAACCCAGGAGTCCTGGCTCCAGGCCCCTGCTGTAACCACCAGCCCCACTCCTCCCAGAGCCGGGAGTCCTGGCTCCCAGCCCCCCCTGCTCTAACCCACCAGCTCCCCCCTCCTCCCAGAGCCGGGGAGAGAACCCAGGAGGCCGGGAGGAGACAGGATATGGGGGGGGGGTTTCCCCATGGATGTTACGGGCTTTGGCAAACCCCAGCCCTACTTGTAACAGCCCCTGCCCGGATACAACCCGGCACCGCGCCCCACGGCACCTGGGCCTGGCCCGGCGCCAGAATCCGCCCCTCCCTCCCCTACCAGTACAAAGTTCTGCAGACACCACAGAAAAGAGGGGGTGCAGAGGGATCCCAGTACAGGAGCAGCAGGTCCCCGGCCCACCCTGGGGGGGGCGCAGAGACTGGGGGTCCTGGGGAGGGAATGGAGAAGGGGGGAAGCGTCCGTCCCCCCCATATTCTCCAACCCGGCGCTTTTTCGCCACCCCGACAAAATCCGGGGGCAGCCTCACACCCCGAATCAGTTGCACAATTGCAGGAAGCGGAGGGGGGGACGGGTTTGTACCAGCTCTGTGCTGACCCATAATCATGTCACTTGGGGGGGGGGCACCCCCCAGGACCGGAGCCACTCAAGGGACCTGACTATCACATGCACCACCAGGATGTGGAGATCCGGGAGACCCGACTCCATCCCCTTTCTGGCCAGGAGACGGGGACCCAGATGCTCTCCCAGGCGGGAGGCCCCCAATTCTGGGTGGGTTTAGACAGGAATCCAGCCCCCCACCACACCGAACAAGGCCGGTTTGAAGAGGGAAACCGTTTTTGGACTCCCAACAAAACACACACAAAACTTTCTGCAAAGAGTGAGAAAGTCGGGCCCGAAACCGACTTCGGCTTTTAAACAGAACTGGGTAAGCCAGAGATTTAGACCAGCCCCCCCCAGGCAAGAGAGAGGCTAAAGAATGATTGTTGCAAAGCTGGGGGGGAAAAAGAAAAGATCTGGAAGATTAGGAGGGAGACAGCTGGAGGCCGCAGAGGCAGAGACGTGGCAGTAAAAGGCTAGATTAAACACAGACAGGCGGCTTCCCGCCCCCACCCATTTTATTAACCGAGGGGGGGTGGGAAGGCGGCTTTGCTTTCGAGAAGTTCGCAAAAGTTTCGCTCGCTGGGTTTGGGTGTTTTTTTTTTTTGCACACACAGCAAATGCTGAATTTGCCTCCTGAGTCCCAGAGCTCAGACTGGCAGCCCCCCCCCCCCATATCCTGGTTTTTCAGAGGGGGGGGGTCTCTATTGGGAGGGAGGCCACACCAAGTTGGCCATTTTAAACTCTGTTACAGGGATGGAGAGGCCAGCTGCAGCCATCTCTGGGGTGGGGCCACTCCCCTCACAGGGATCCCCCGGCCCCGAGTTGCAGCCGCCTCTGGGGGTACGCGGCCCTGCTGATCCCAGGCCCTGGCCCTGAGATGCAGCCGCCTCTGGGGTACAGCGGCAGCCACCGAACCGCCGCGCAGAACCAGGGGATCCAATTCGTCCCCACAGCGCAGTAAAAAAAACAATTAAGCTCCAAACTTTCACGCCCCACTGTGGAGTTCCCTGGCCTTGGGGGGTGGACTATTAAAAGGCCTCAAAGATCCAGGAATTTGGACCCTGGATCCAGTTTGCTTTGCAGAACCAAGGGCAGATTTAGGCCGCATTCCCCCGCCCACCAGCCCTCCGCTCCCTCCCCCTGGGCCTTGAGTCATTTCCTGCTGGTAGCCGCCTGGGCCTTTCAGGGTGGGGCCGGGCCAGGAGGTGCCAGCTGGGCCCGACCCACAGCCGCCCAGGGTGTGTGGGGAGCAGGGAGCCGTCCCCTGCCATCCCCAGGGAGCGGGGGGGAACCCCCGTTTGGAGGGCAGCAGGGCAGGGGGGGCGGGAGGAGGTCACCCCCCCCCACACACACACAGTCTGATGCTTTGCAAGAGGAAGTGGCTTTTTTTTGGTGTGCAAGCAGAGATCCCAGCAGGGGTGTTGGGGGAGGGGGCTGGCGGGGGGGGCAGCCAGAGAGCAGGAAGTAGTCGCCTGGGGCTGGGTTCTTTCCCCCCCTCCACTTTGCAAACTTTTTTGTGGCTTCCAGGACAGAGTATCAGAAAGTCTCCCCCACCCCCTGCTCCATGTGCTCCCATCACATGCCCCCCCCGCCCAGTTCCTCTTCTTCGCCATGGCCGATCTAACCCCCCCCTTTGCCCCGAGCACCCCATTTCTGCCTCCCACGTGCTCCCCTTTACGCTCAGACACCCCCCAGGCCTCCACGGGTGCGGCACCCCATAAGGGCCTCTGTTCCCCCCCAGATCCCCTTCTCGCCAATACACCCCTCACCTTACACCCCATAATCCCCCTCCGATGCACCCCCCAGGGGTCCCTCCCTTTCTGAAAGGAGCCCCCCCCCGGGCGTCCCCTGCCTTTTTGCAATGCACCAGCCCTCCATCCCAGCCCCTCATTTTTCAATGCACCCCCATCCCTCCCCCCCTCTTTTGCAGTACAGCCAACCATGCACCCCCATCCCTTTTTTTTTGTTGAAAGAACCCCCCCCCTCCATGCAGGCCCTCCTCTTTGGAATGCAGCCCCCTCCATGACCCTTCCCGCCCTTCCCTCTCTTCCAATCCAGCACCCCCCCCCCTCATATGGCACTTCCGGCCGCCCTCTCTTCCAATGCAGTCCCCGCCCTGGCACAGCCGGCCCCCTCTCCTCCAATCCGGCCCCTTCTTTGGAATCCAGCCCCCACTCTCCCCCTGTCCCCCGCGTCTTTTGCAATGCAACCCCCCCCCGTCCTTTTGCAATGCACCCCTCCCCCTCTTTGCAAGGCAATGCACACACACACGCCGCCCCTCACCGTGATGCTGGCCAGGATCTTGCCCGGGGTGGCGGCCCAGACGGACGGGGCGTCCTTGTAGCCCACGATGGCCGCGTCCTGGCAGGTGCCGTCCGCCATGAGGTTGTCGATGTAGGAGTTCCAGCCGCTCATGGCTGCTGCTGCTGCTGCGGCGGCTGCTGGTGCTGGGGAGGAGCCGGGGCGGCCGGTGCAGACAGGGGCGCGCGCGAGGCTTTAGAATCCCCCGGGGGAGAAAAAAAAAAAAAAAAAAAAGGGCGCGAGACGCCGGACGCGACCGAATCAACCTCGCCCTGGAAGGTGGAGGCCGGCGCGCGCGGGAGGGCGGCGCGTGCAGCGGGCGCGCGCGGGCGGGGCGGGGAGGAGGGCGGCTCGCGCCGCCGCCGCAGCTGATGCTGCTGCTGCTGCACCCACGCGGGAGGGGAGGGTGGGGGGGGCCGGGGAGCCGCAGCGAGACCTCGCGGGGTGCAAAATCCGAGACGCGTGGGGGGCCCCCCGGGCCGGGCGCGCGGCTTTTACATGGGGCCGCAGCCCCCAAACCCCGCCTGCTCCATGGGGCGGGGCCACGCGCGCCCCGGGATCCATCCGCGCGGCCCCCCCCCCCGCCCCCAGCCGGGACTCGTTCGCCTCGTTCCGTGCACCCCGCGCTGCAGTGCGCCCCCACCCAGAGGTCCCCTTTCCCCCGTGCACCCCCATGCACCCCCATGCACCCCCCAGAGGTCCCCTTTCCCCCGTGCACCCCCCTTCCCCCCCATGAACCCCCCAGAGGTTCCCTTTTCACAGTGCAACCCCGTCCCCCCTGCACCCCCCAGAGATCCCCTTTTCACAGTGCACCCCCCTTCCTCCATGCGCCCCCCAGAGGTCCCCTTTTCCCCGTGCACCCCCTTCCCCATGCACCCACAGAGGTCCCCTTTTCACAGTGCACCCCCTTTCCCCATGCACCCCCAGAGGTCCCCTTTTCACACTGCAGCCCCTTCCCCCATGCACCCCCAGAGGTCCCCTTTTCACAGTGCACCCCTTCCCCATGCACCCCAGAGATCCCCTTTTCACAGTGCACCCTTCCTCCATGCACCCCAGAGGTCCCCTTTTCACAGGGGAACCCCCCTTCCCCCCATGCGCCCCCCTGAGGTTCCCTTGTCCCCGTGCACCCCCCCAGAGGTCCCCTTTTCACACTGCACCCCCCTTCTTCCATGCGCCCCCCAGAGGTCCCCTTTTCCCCATGCACCCCAGAGGTCCCCTTTTCACAGTGCACCCCCTTTCCCCATGCACCCCAGGAGCCTGCGCTTTTGAATGCACCCCATACACTGCCCCAGTGGTTCCTTTTTCACACTGCACCGAGACACCCTGCTATCCCCATGCACCCTTAGGTCCCCTTTAAAGCATCCCCCTTTTCCTCATATACCCCCCCAGTGGGTCCCTTTGTCATTCACCCCCAATTCCCCTCATGCCTCCCCTAGGGGGGTCCCCTTTTCACCCTGCCCCTTTCCCCCTCTCGCATCCCCTCTTTGCACCCCCTTTTCCCTCATGCACCCACAAGGGGGTCCCCCCTCTTTCACGAACCCCCTGTTCCCCTCATACCCCGCCAGGGGTCCCCTTTTCACCCTGCACCTTTCCCCCCTCGTGTGCACCCCCGTTATTCTCATGCACCCACTAAGGGTTCCCGTTCAACACTGTGGCCCCTCCCTTTCCTCCTGTGCCCCCCAAGAGCCCCTCCCCTCATCCCACCCCCCCATCCCCACAGCAGTCGGGGTGCTCCCCTCAGCGCATGTGGGTCTGATCCCCTCCCCGAGGCATGCAGGGAAATCTGCCTGTGTCCCCCTCCCACATGCACACATCCTGCATGTCAACACACGTGTGCACAATAACACGCACAAGCTGCGTGCCCACAGCCCGAGGAACCCTGCCAGAGCTCCCGTGTTCAGGCGCACAGACAGAGCAAAGCCACGCATGGACACGTGTGAACATACACACGCCATTACACGCAGTCTCCCCCTCCCCTCCCCCCCACACGCATGGACAAGCACACGGGCCTACGCGGCCGCATGCAAACACCCGGCGTGTGCCGTACCCAGGTGCCATCCGTGCCAAAACAGACATGCATGTCAGCACGTGTTGAATACATGCATGTAGACATACATGTGAACCCCCCACAGCTGACATGCTAACATGTGTGACCCCGCCCCACCCCCCCACCCCCATGTCCAATGACACACACACAAGGCCACACAGCTCCCAAAATAGGCAGGGACCGCCCCCCCCAGAGAGGCGGGCTCCCATTGGCCCGTCCCCGCGCCTGCGTCAGAGAGCGGGCGGGACTATTTGGCGGAAGGATACAGTCTGCAAAACTTTTCGTTCCTTCTTGTCCGGCCCAACTTTTTCCTGGGGGGAGGGGCATAAAGTCTCACTTCCTGTCGGTGGGGGAGGGGTCGGCCCAGTCAGGGCGCTCAGGGCCCCTTGCAATACGGTCAGGGCCCTATGTGACCCCCAAACCCCACAGCCCCATGCTGGGATGCGCCCACCTCTGGGGCGGGGCGGCCGGTTACCCAGGGACCCCTCGCCCGGCGCTGAGACGCGCCCACCTCTGGTGCCGGGCGGCCGGTTACCCGGGGACCCCTCGCCCGGCGCTGAGATGCAGCCACCTGTGGGGCGGGGCGGCCGGTTACCTGGGGACCCCTCACCTGGCGCTGAGATGCGCCCACCTCTGGGGTGGAGCGGCCGGTTACCCAGGGACCCCTCACCCGGCGCTGAGATGCAGCCACCTCTGGGGCGGGGCAGCCAGTTACCCGGGCACCCGTCGGCGCTGAGATGCAGCCACCTCTGGGGCGGGGCGGCCGGTTACCCGGGGACCCCTCGCCCGGCGCTGAGATGCAGCCACCTCTGGGCCGGGGCGGCCGGTTACCCGGGGACCCTTCGCCCGGCGCTGAGATGCAGCCACCTCTGGGGCGGGGCGGCCGGTTACCCGGGGACCCCTCGCCCGGCGCTGAGATGCAGCCACCTCTGGGCCGGGGCGGCCGGTGACAGGGACGCTGGGCCCATGATCTCTCAGCCAGTGAAATCCAGGCTCAGTATCCCCTGAGCTCCTTATCTTATCAGTGGGCCAATTAGATTAGTCACTCTGAGCCCTGCCTGATTAGCTTCCAGATAAACATTTTATGCCCCCAGCCCAGCCCAGCCCTTTCTGCGGAGGGTGGGGGGGCAGGTCTCTGTGGCTGGACCAGCCCTTTCACTGGGGATCTGCCTCAGGGCCCCTTCCTGGGGGCAGTAAATCCAGCCCCAGAGATCTGTGGATTCCTTGAGACCTGATAGGAAAGAAAGAGCTCTGGGGGCCATATGGGGGCTGGTGGGTTAGAGCAGGGGGGCTGGGAGCCAGGACTCCTGGGTTCTCTCCCCGGCTCTGGGAGGGGAGTGGGGGCTAGTGGTTAGAGCTCAGGGGGCTGGGAGCCAGGACTCCTGGGTTCTCTCCCCGGCTCCGGGAGGGGAGTGGGGGCTGGGGGTGGGGGGGGAGTGTCCCTGATGCCTGGAGCATGTGAGGGGGGGAGGGGTGGCTTTGATCTCTCCTTCCCCCACCCCCACCCACCTCTGCCTCCTGCCCGTGACTGGGCCCTCCCAGGATTTCGGGGTGTCATAATGGGGTGGGGGCCCACAGGCGGCGTCGAGGGTCCCGCAGGGCGGGCGACGCCCCAGCAGGAGAACCAGGCCTGAGTCACGCCCGGCGCTGAAGGGTCCCTGACTCGCTGGGCTGGGGAGCTGGGCCTGCCTGGGGGCAGGGGCCTGTCCCCGCTGGGGGGCGCCGGGACCAGGGGAGCTGCCCAGGGATTCGGGCCCCGGGGCCGGCTGGGCGGGGAGAGGCCCCGCAGCCCCACTGCAGAAGTGACCTTAATAAACCACTTCCCCCCTCCGCAGCTCAGCCTGAGCAGCTCCGGGAGGGGAGAGCAGGGGGGGCTGGGAGCCCGGACTCCTGGGTTCTCTCCCCAGCTCTGGGAGGGGAGTGGGGGCTGGTGGGTCAGAGCAGGAGGGGCTGGGAGCCTGGACGCCTGGGTTCTCTGGTGGCTCTGGGAGGGGAGTGGGGGCTGGTGGTTAGAGCAGGGGGGCTGGGAGCCCGGACTCCTGGGTTCTCTCCCGGCTCCGGGAGGGGAGTGGGGGCTGGTGGGTCAGAGCAGGGGGCCCTGGGAGCCCGGACTCCTGGGTTCTCTCCCCGGCTCTGGGAGGGGAGTGGGGGCTGGTGGGTGAGAGCAGGGGCTGGGAGCCAGGACTCCTGGGTTCTCTCCCGGCTCTGGGAGGAGTGGGGCTGGTTGGTTAGCGCAGGGGGGGCTGGGAGCCAGGACTCCTGGGGTCTCTCCCCGGCTCTGGGAGGAGTGGGGCTGGTGGGTCAGAGCAGGGGCTAGGAGCCAGGACTCCTGGGTTCTCTCCCCAGCTCTGGGAGGGGAGTGGTGGCTGG